>NC_071466.1:23473702-23794952 GCF_028500815.1 Rissa tridactyla
GCACAGGTGAGCTCACCTCTACAAATTGAGCAAAAGGGTGACTTGTATTTCACAGTAATTGCATCTTACTGTATACACTATTCAGCCAAGAGCTGAAATTAAGTGATTTTGGTGATACTGCGGGTTAATACTGGTGGTCTGTGTTGAGTTGTTATCTAAGCAAGACAATTTTTATAGCTTTCCAATTTTTAAGTAGTACCATTAAATTTTGCTAAGTAGTGTTAAAATTTCAGTAATTGTCTTTACTCATTGTAAAATCATGTAAATGAACAAGCTTCTATTCCAGGCCCCTTCACTTCTTAAGGAAAAGTGGAAACTTCTCCAGGCTTCCAGTAATTGGTAGTAGCAAGTACTTTCCATCTACTCCTATGAAATACCGAACATCTGACTCCTTTCTGATGGGATGCTCCTGTTACTCTCTGTTATAATAAAAGATTTTAATAGCTTTTGCTTATGTAGTGATAAAATTACTGTCATCGCCTTTGTGACTTCTCTTGTTTTTATGTCTCTTTTTTCTTGGTAATTTTAAAACTTGATTAATAAGAACTGTTAATGTTATTGTATTGTCTCTTCATGGGAGTTATCATCGGTCATCATCCATACTTATGCAACACAGCCCTATATCACCTGAGTAAATGGCGATACTGATGGCATTAGTAGTCTGTCCTCTCCACTGTCTCCAATGGCCTTATTACTAGGCCACTGACGCATAATTTTCAATGGTTTTGCTGGCAGTCAGCTATTCTACAAAACACTTAAATAGTTAAGAATTTTGAGTTGAATTTCAGATTGTATGTGGGAATATGCCTTTCCACCTGCCTGTTTCATCTTCCTTTTTTTATATTTCTGCCTATTCCTTCGTATAGTGTCCTATTTCATGATCTGCAGTTGTTCCTTGTGAGTGTGCTTTACCACTGCAGATTGTTTCCATCTTCTCCACCCATTCTCAGTCCCTTCCTTTTGTTTGCTTCTCTCATCCGATTTCTTGGTTTTTCTTTTGCATGTTGTTCCCCTGATTCACGTTTCTTACCTCTTATAACACAATCTTATCACTTCTCTTTAGTATAGATAACTTTTTCTTTCTATTCATTGTCTGAGCGTAAGCCAATTGCATTTTGAAAAGCTGTCTGGCCTCATTTCATAGCAAAATTCCACAGTGAGCTCCAATAACTGGAAGGAGAAATTGCAGAAGAAGTTTTGCTTAGCCTAGAGGAAGACTTTTCACTAAGCAGTTTCAGGAGGTCAGCGCAGGTTAGTTTTAAATAAGATAGAGGTAAAACGTTTTGTTATATGAGTTTTCTTGAGCTTTGGCTTACTGAAGAGTCTGTAATGTAGTTAATGTACTGTTGGAAATAAATACCTAGTCTTTCTCATCACAGCTGCCATAAGAAACCACGCTGTTTGTTTCAATGAATTTGATAGTTCTAAATTTTACATAAGTCTTCTCCATCATCATTATTGAGGGATGTCTGTCCCACTAAGAGATCTTTTTCCATTACAGAAGTGTCTGTTTGCAGGCAAGAGAACATTCTACTCACTAGTGCTTCTTCCCAGAATTAAACAAATATAATGAAAGCTGTGGTTCTGGAGACTTACTGTTCTTGAGTGGTTCATTTTTGTCTGTACAAGTAAATACTCAAATAAGACACGACACCATTTCATGCCATTAGGACTGCCTTCTGTCTCTCAGAATATTGGCCTTGTATTGTAATAGTGAATCTAGCATAGATTTGATGTAAATGCAGAGAATACATAGCAATAGGTTACTGAGAAGTTGTACTCTGCTTATGTATAATTTTATAATAAAATCATAATGCTCTAACTTCCGTAAATATCAAACTAAATAGGGCCCAGTTTTCCAAGTGGATAAATCTCATTGGTTATTTAGTGACAGGAGACACTTCCCATGCCATGTAACCTTTTGTTCACTGGCAGAAGGTACGGAGTTATTAGAAGTGTCAGATTATATTGCAATCACATAAGAATCCAGTTATCTTTTTTTAACTTTTGCTACCGTTTTTTTTTAATGACCATCCATGCTGAAATTGTAATGAGAATTCACAGGCTTACTTCAGCAGGTAGGTGGCAGAATGGACATTTTTATAACTGGAATAAAAGCTGTTGTGTTTTATCACAAGTCCTTCCTATTGTCTTGTTACCTTTAGTAAGGTATGGCAGAATGGAGTCCTCTAATACAGTAAATATTGCCTCAGAATAAGCTTCAAGGAACAACCCCCTTTTGTTATGTGCATATATAAAAAATATTTTTTAATATATATAAACACACACGTACACTTCTTTGTATTTTGCTTACGTATTCTTCTCGGCTAGTCTCGCTGATACATTTTGGTATGTAGTATTTCCTGGCTACATGAACCAGTTTTTTTACATTTACATCAAACTTGAGTTGATAGTAACATTAAGGTCACAGTGTTTTTGTAGCTTAACCATGGAAGCACCTTTTCAAAACTGCGTGGTGTCAAAGCAGCTTGACCTTGCATGTAATTACTAATGAAAAGCAGAGCTAGCAGGCGGTTCAGATATTTCAACTGAACAAAAATACCACATCTTTGTTCTCCTTCGTAAGTAACAAACAAGGTCGCAGTAACTGACCAAGTTACCAAACTTCTCAGGTCTAAACTTTTCCCTTATATTGCTACAAAGCTGAAAATAAAATGTTAAGAGTAGTTTTTAAAAAATATTTTTTCCTCACTCCAGAAATATTACGCTTACTCCATATTTACTGTAGACTTCCATGTGTGTACTCCCAAGTAGTTTGGAGTGATCTGTTGCTTTCAAAAACAATTGATTACCCCTGGTGCTGAACCTTTCCCAAAAATCACAGGGAAAAGGCTGTGGATGGTTCTGTGATGGCTATCTAGTTCCAGCCACTATCTTTTTCTGAAGACTTACAGACTCTTCTTTGGCATAAGATTGTATTTGCCACTGTGAGAGAAAGTGGGCTCGTTGGTTCTTTGAAAATCAGCCCACTGAAAATGTGCCACCACCAGAAGGGCTTGTCCAGTACAGTGCTTGTTCCTTGATTTCTGTCCCAAGGATCCTGAGAAAAGAAAGCGCCTGCTGTTGCCCATACAGTTAGTTCATCCTGTAGCCTGACACTGAAAAGTTCTCTGGAAAAGGCAGTAGCTGAGAGAAGGCTAAACATCAAGCGAATTATACTCATGCACTGCTAATGTGCAGGCACCCTTTACAAGAAATTGTAAAAGCACATCTCTCCAACATGTTGCGTAAGTAAAAGGACGAATTCTGTTGTCAAGCTCACTGAAAGTCACAGTCTTATAACAAATCTTACATATTTGTTGTATATTTAGAATTATGGAATATTGATGTTCTTAAAATATATCACACGTGTTTAAAGTAATAAGAGAAATATTCGGTACAGAATACATAAATAGATAATAATGGGCATAATAAACGTTAGCAGAAGTCAAGGACAGGTTAAATGTTATCGAAGTTGTCCTTCTGAGAGGGGAATACATGATCTTTGTAAATAAATCACATGCCTAAGCTGTCATCCTGAAAAATTACAGGTCACAACCAAATAAATATAAATTTCTTCATATTGATGTGTTTTGGCAGATTTTTTTCAGGATTTTATGCTAGGAGTTTAAGTTGTATTGACAGGCTGTGTTTCTTTAAGTTCTTGAAAGATTTAAATAGGACTACCGTAAAGAATTTCAATTTACCTGCTGCAAGCTAAGTAAAAATGAGCTAAATATAATATAATATAATTCTTATTAGATTATAAGAAAGGAAATACTGTGTGTAACATTGAATTTTTTGTATACAAACTTACAAAATATGCAAAACCAAATACAGTCTCATAATGAGGGCTTACCATTTCACAATGACTGGCAAGGTGGGCCTTTTCTCAAGGTTACTTCTTATTAGGAATTTTTTGTGAGGCTTTTGCCTGTGCTAAGTATGACCTACTGTGCATGATTCAACAGGTCTTTAAAATAATTCATGGCTTGATGTACAGTGCACATATGGTTAATGTAAAATAGACATATATAGTGCAGCGCAGTGGCTGTAAATTTTAGAAGTCCAAAATTCTTTCTCCAGAACGGAAGCAAAGGAGTTATTTTACACTGTAGAGTACCGAACTTCATTTAATATAACTTGGAAGAAGGTACGGTTGATGAGCTGTCTACCGTTTTGGTCATAGGCTAGAGAAAGGGACAGGGAAGTGGGAAACCAAATTCAGAAACCAAATTGGAGCGTGCTACTTCATCTTGTAGATGAATATTAGAGGGGCTCACTCTCACGCCAGTCTGTTTGTGCTAGATCACTGTGTGGCAAAGAATAAAAGATTTAGATATAACAGAGAGTAAGTAACAGGGAACATAACATTGTAGTACAATCAGAAAATACTTCAGAGAGAAGAATGTCCACTGACCACACCTGTTCCTTGAGACGATTAGTGGGGGCTGGCTGACGTCCATTCTTCTCAAGCCGGAGACTCTTTGGAAAGGCAAGTTGCATCCCTGCTGCACATAAGCAGGAGTGTACCTCGTGTAGCAGCTACTTCAGAACACTTTGAACTTTCCAACGTAGGCTTCATTGTTCTTGAACGGCTTAGCTCTTGAATGCCATCACTGTGTTTATACAAGCCATTGGTTTGCGGTAGTTGCCTTGACATGATGTTGCTGTAACTGTCCCCATTGGTGACGCTGTGATCCCAGAGTGTTTATTTAGGGTTGTCCTCTTTTATGGGATACAGCAGCATGAGCTAATATGAAATGTTGTAATTTGGCATCTGTGGTCTTGTACTGCAAACTTTGGAGTAGACGGCTGTCTTGCCACGGATAATTCTCTTTGCCTGTTTGCTTTCATCAAGTATTAGTCCTCACTGCACTAGGTTGTCCTGTTGAAGTGAGATCAGGATCAGGTCTAGACTTTTTCTGTGTAGAAGCCTAGGATAACTGACACCTGCTTTTCCATTTTCTGGGCACCTGTCCCTATTGCACAGAAGAATGATACTTACCTTTGGCGTGTGCCAACCCCCAGCTCATTCCTGAGGAATGACTTCAGCCTACGTGAGTCAAGTATGAATCTTTTCATAGCCAATTGTAAAAAATATATTTGCAAATCATCCATATTGAAAAGAACCAAGCTTATAGGGGGTATGTTCAAGGGGAGTCCCCATGTGTCTTGCAGTAGTAGATGGCATCTGTTTATATGTCTTTCTCTACATAATGTTTATAACTGTGGCAATGGCAGTGCATGGCTCTCTACAGAGATTTGTGGGCTGCCAAGGAAGACTTGTGGATTCCCTGACTGGTTCTTTCAACTGAATCTACATTCTATATGTAGGACTTCTTTGAATGACTTGGTTACTTTCCAGGATTCTTTGCTGTTCCTGAGACATCATCTTTATCAGTCTTAGAATACTGGTCTACGTTGTGATGGATGCCAGTTACGCCCTGCTCCCTGCTAGAGGTGACAGCTATTCCTTGATAACTGAAGCCAGTACAGGGGCAACAGCTCAGTCTCGAACTCTTGCAGGTAGAAATGAATTGTGCCTTTCCTCACCTTAACATAAAACAGAGGATTCAGAGAGGCGTGTGGGATGCCAGTATCTCCAGTGCTGTATTTATCATAAATTTTGGAAATGCCACAACTCCATCTTGCCCATTAATCTGTCTTTCACAGTGGGTCACAACAAGTGCCTAGGAAAGAATACAGGAAACGTCAAGCTTTTAGTGATATTCCCCAGAATATTATCCAACACTCTAGAAATACGTATTTCAAGAATTATCAGAGCTGGATGCCATGCCTTTGTTTGTGAGTTTTAGAAGGATCTCTCTTCCAGGAATTTGTCCACCTTTCTCTTTCGATCTGGCTAATTTCTTAGCATACATACTATCTAGAGGCATCATTGCATTTCATATGCTTACTGTGCTCTGAAATACTACTGTACTGTGGCATGTTTTCACTAGTTTCATACTCCAGGAAGTCCCTGTGAAAACAGTGAAGGAAGTCAGGCCCAGTCCTTTTCTTCCTTCATGCCCTGGACCTGGAGTTTTAGTCAAAGAGTCCTCCTTGAGTCAGTAAATTTTCTACCATCCCCTGGAAGTTAAACTGTAATTCAGTCTGAAGTCATTTGCCAAGTGTCTTCCTGCTAGACAGACTGGCATATAGAGATTGGATACTGGTGAGCTGTAGTCTGAAATGTGATCAGAGTTGGTGGAGGAAATGATATCACACACTTCATTCCTGAGTAGTTGGACTCTGTTTCCCAGGCGTGCCCTCCTGAAGCACACACAGAGGAAGAACAAATGCTGCAGTTTTCTATGTGAATATCTTGGCTGGAGTCATTCCATTGCAGATCATATATATAAATAAGATAACTCAGACATTGCTTTGACAGGGACTGAATGCCAGCTGGTGGTAAATGACCATCTATGATCCTGAGAGTGATGGCAGAAGTCAGTTTTAGGTGGGTTTTTTTTCTGAAACTCTCCAGGTGAAGTAAGAAAAGAGAAGGAAAGAACTGGTTAGCGTCTGCTGCCTGGGATGCACTGGTCTAACAGTCATTCCTATTTTTGTAGTCTACCTTGAGTAAATCAAAAAGTTGTGCTGTTTTAGATGTCTTCTGGAAAACAGATTAGGCCCTTGAGATGAGCAGTAGAGTGCCATTCCTCTCTGCTTAACGGAAAAGTCCTTCACCCTGTTCTAAAATGCCAGTTGTGCCAACAGTGTAAACTTATTAGTGCCTGGACCAGATCGTGCCTGGAGAGGAGGCTGACACTGGGAAAGTTACCAGAGCATAAAAAAGCGAGTAGATGTTTCTTGAGGTTTCTTGGCTGGCTTTCAGCCAGCTTTCATGCTTTTCCCTCCTGTCCTTCATTCTTCTCACTGTGATACTCTCATATTGTGAAGTTATGGGCATTGCTACCTTTTTATCTATTTTCACATCCGCGGTATAAAATACTATCTCATTTGCCTGACAATTCAGAATTAACAGCTGTAGTATAGTAGACAATTAGTGATGTAAAGATAAGTAATGTATTCTTGCAATCTGAAATCAGACAAATAATTACAATATCTCTAGAAAGATATATGAGCATTATATTTCTACATAGTTGAAACAGCTGGAGGAAGCCACACGATCACACAACCTGTTACTCATGGGAGATTTAACTACCCCAGTATCTACTGGAAGAGCAATGCTGCTAGCCACAAGGCAGAGCATGTACGGGACAGAGGGGTACTGCTGTGGTTTCTAAAAAGTCCACGTCTCCCTAAATAGTCTGGAGTGGCTATTGCATCCAGGAGTTACTGGTTTTCCCACCATTGTGGGTTGGCCCTGGTAGGCAGCTAAGCATCACACAGCTGCTTGCTCCTGCTCCCCAGCGGGATAGGGAAGAGAATCAGGAGGGTGAAAGTGGGAAAAATTGTGAGTTGAGATAAAGGCAGTTTAATAGGTAAAGCAAAAACTGTGTAGGTTTAATAGGTAAAGCAAAATGAGGAATTCATTCACTGCTTCGCATTGGCAGGTTGATGTTCAGTCATTTCCAGAAAAGCAGAGCTTCATCACGTGTTATGTTTGCTATGGAATATCCCTTTGGTCCATTGAGTCAGCTGTCCTGGCTGTGTTCTCTCCCAGTTTCTGTGCACCCACAGCCCACTTGCTGATGAGACAGTGTGGGAAACAGAGAAGGGCATGACACTGTTCAGCAATAGCTGAGACACAGATCAAACCACTGTTTTGGTCTCAAATCCAAAACATAGCACCATGTGAGCTGCTATGAATAAAATTAACTCCATCCCAGGCAAAACCAGTGCACCCACTTATCGTCAGCCCACCTTGACCAACTACTTGTGTATGAGTGTTTTATCAGTGTAGGTCTTTGGCTATTCCATGATTGTAGCTGAATCTCTTTGCACCTGTGAAGTTCTTCTATAAAGGGATAGGCTGCCACAGTCTGTGACAAAAAGATAGGTTGTTGACCTCCTTTCTGTGTTGCTTCATTTTCTCTCTGCAATTTCTCCATGATTTTTTGAAGCAGAAGATGTTAGTTTTTGAAAAACCTGAGCTTTATTTGCTGTGAATTACATGGCTTCTGGACCTGTGGTGAATGTCAAATCTAGTTTGATGTTCTTCTGTAACCCCTACGTCTACAACCTCATTCATTCAGGATCTCCCTCATGAGCTCTGGCAGCCTTGTAAAGCAGAAAAGGAGTGAGCAGAGTGATACTATAGCTGCAGTTGTAAACAATTGCTTACATTTTTCCACCTATTGGGAATCCCGTGTCCAACTAAAACGTGGTTAAAAATACTTCAGGTTCACACTTACTAGTTGCACCACTCTAAGAATACGTGTCCTTGTTGTAGCTGAATGGGTGTACGTGTATAATCATGGATATACATATGTGTGTGTGTGTATATATATATGTAGATGTAGGTATGTACACACGCATATAAGATCAGGGAACTGCAGATTGCTGTAACGGGAGGGAATGTTTAGAAGACTGACAAATCAGGCCACTTTTAAATTTTAAAACAAAATCTTGCCAACTAAAATCATTAACAACATAGTTTGTGCTAATTGTTATCACAACATATATGAAAATACAAGTCTTTAACAATCATATTCCAGGTTTGCTGTGAGTATATAAAACCATGGGGATGGTGCCATACAATTAGCACTGATGACTGTGGTCTTTTGTTTCAGTCATTCAGTTCAAGGTGAGCAAATTTGAGAGCCCTGTGATGAGAGAGGACAGAACTGAAACAGACTTGTCTTTTCTTCTGTGTTTCCTCTTCGTGTTTTTATCCTCTTTGCCTCTCTCCCCAAAAGAGAGGGAGGGGATGTCTTACCGTCTCCTGATATTGCTTAACTTACTTTCTTTTGTCTCTCCAGATGCTTTTCTTGGGTGTTTGACAGAATGTTCTGCCTATTTGCAATCCCCTGTCGGGTTAATAACTTGTGCTTATTTTGTTCTTTGGCAATTTGTTGTTGCTTGGAGGCCTACTGCATCTAAACATATCTTCATTTGTCCCTTTGGCAGTCATGTTACTCACATATTTACATAAAATATTTATGCATTGTATCAGGCTGTGTCATTACAGTGTTACAAAATACTTGCGTACTGTTTTTGATTACGGTATCTTAGTACACTTCTTGCAGTACACTTTACACTTTTGTTTGCAGTACTTTTAGTATGCATTTGGGTTCAAGGCAAACTAATAATAATTATACCCTGATTAGAACACTTAAAATTTCTAGGTGTCATGGGCTTCTGTTTGAGCTGCAGTTATCATCTGTGTCAGGATGAGTTCGAGGTATGTAAGCTCTCTTATGCCTCATCCTTTGTATTCAGTAGTTTTTCCTGGCCCTGATATTTTCTCGGGATCATTTTGAAGTTCCAAAGCTGCACTGGAACTCCAGGATGGAATTGGAATCAGGATGTTAATACATCTGTTTTCTTGCCCAAACCTCATGGGTTTGGATTTTTTGCGTGTTTGTTTGGGGTTTTTTGGGGGGTCAGGTGGGAAGACAGTTCCTTATACAGTATTTGTCTGGGTTTTACAAAATAAAAGGAGGGTAGGATTACTTGACCCTTCTGATGATTTTCCACAGCAGCTTCTCTTATGAGGAAATCAAAAGGACATCACCATGTCTGTTCAGAGGCTGTTCAGATGGTTAAAAGGTTCCCAAGTGGTTCTGTCAGTTCTGCGCTGTGTTCAAACCACATTAGCGGAATTGTCAAAAAAAGATACTATATCGAAGTATTTGTAGAATAGCTATTGTTAATTCCATTCACCTTTTTAGAAACCAGTTTGTTATTGCAAAGACATGCAGGACTGATGTCGCATTTGTTTGGCAGAGCAGGTTTCCTCGGAGAGTTTTAAAATCAACTTCCACTTACTTCCTGTGTATGGCAGAGCTTTGTGAGCTTGCTCGCATTGCGAATGAACGTCTAGAAAGTACTTAAAAGAAAGAAATGGAGAAAGTTCCTCTATATGTATGTATTGCTTAAATGCACATTCACTAGCCTTCCTTTGCCTCTCCTTCAGAATTCCTCCTACTAGGAGACGTGGGGTTAGAAGGAATTGAGAATACACTTTTTTGCATTTCACGGCACAAGGTAAGGTGATGCATATTTCTGCTGATGCAAAAGGCATTCAGATGAAATGCTACTTCTATATGCAGACACCAACACACAGAAAGTGGGCACACAGCGTGAATGTGAGTAAAGCACGCCATTTCAAAGAAATATACATGAGTAATATTTCTTTCATCATATGTACAAGAAAATTCTGAACAGTAGGTAAAAAAGCTTCATAAGAGAAAAAAATGTACAATGAAAGATAGGAAAGATTTGTTAAAAGATCAAGCAAATTAAGAGCCTGTAGTTTCAACTACCTCATGTATTTTCTTGATAAAAACATACAGTCTCTTTTTTCAGGAATGTTTAGAGACTGTTTTACATCTTGAAATATATGTATTCATGGAGTTTCTTTCCATTTTTCTGTATCGGGATTTCTAAACAATACTGAGAGTACTTTCATTTTCAGTAGAACTACCCAGAACCCTCATGAAGCTGTGGGTTTTTTTCTCTTTTGTCTGTCCTTTGTTTTCCCTTGAAACGAAGTTGTATTACGTAATCTAGGTGTTTGGATAGTTGTAGTCTTTTGTTTCCAGAGTCTGAAGCCATGCAGATCATCCACAAGGTTGTTTGCTAGAAGAATGATGAGTACCTAAATCACCATGCATAGGTTGCCAAAGTAGATCTCAGAATTCCTTGCACTGGCTCATGAAATAGGGAAATTAATTCTACCTAAATAAAGTAGCATGTTCCTTTATGTTAATAATTCTACTTACAATAGAAGCTATTTCAGTTCTGTGGAATTTTGTTTGGTGTAATACTCTCTTCTGCCTTTCTATAAGCTGTGAGCTGCCTCTTTTCAAAGACTTTTCTCTTTATATTTTAGTGTGTACCTCTCCCAAGTAAGCCTGAACATTTAAGCTGTTAATTGGCTCTCATTCGGCTTAGGAATGTCTGACTAGTTTCTACCACTTTAAAAATAATCTTCCTATCAAAAGTTGACAGTTTTCAACCTTCATTTTAATACTGCTACCACTTTGATACTTGTTCTTTAATTCTCAGAAAATTGGATGCTAAAATAAAAGCTTCTTTGCATTGTGTCAGTCTTTAGCATTGTCATGTATAATTTCTGTTCTTTGATGCATCTGAAAGTTTTAGATGCAGCTTTTTGACATTGATTTTGTTGTTGTACCCTGAAAGGTAAAAAATGAGATAAATTCTTAAGTTTCTGAAGTATGCGTCATAAAGGCAAAACAGCCACGAAAAGAACCCAATAAAGCAAATTATTGTATACTTTTGACTTGGAATCTGGCTAGATATTTTTGCTTTCAAACTTTAGATCAGCCTTTTGAGCAATTCCAGTGTAATTTTCATTCTAGATGTGTGACATCATGTGTCCCTGCACTGGGAAATTATATCAGTAAAAACGATCTCATTGATTATAGGTTCCTCAGTTTTCCAGAAAGCTTTCAAGAGAATCCTTAACCAGAAGTTCAAGAAACTAAGCAGCCATGGCACAAGTAGAAGGGTACTGAATGGATGAACAGATTGCTTAAACTTAAAAAACAGAGAGTAGGAATATATGCTAAATTTTTGCAGTGCAGGAACGTTGTCTTTGGAGATCTGCAACAGTCAGTGCTGAGACTGTTCATATAATGCAGATCTTGCACAACACGCATGGCTTGTACTATCAAAGAAAAGACCTGGAAAAGGGCTGTGCAGGGGATTGGAGGTCTGATATTTCAAAAGAATAAAGAATTAGGATCAATTAAATAATTTCAGAAGGACTTTCTGATGCTGAGTGATGAGACAAATAGAATGGCAAATGAAATCCAGGTTACAGAAATGTATGTTAGAACAAAATAGAACAGAATAATTCAGTTGGAAGGGACTTTCAGTGATCATCTAGTCCAACTGCCGTGTTGTCCTTCTGAAAGACAGAAAGTCCCTCAGTATGTTTCCTTGATGCTTTCTTTGTTGCAGCAAAATGCCATTAAATTAATCTAGGAGATTCACCTCCTGGTGTTCTTTGTCGGCCTTACGCTTCTTCATCTCTCTCTGTATTGTTAAATGCTCTAGATCAAAAAGGTGTTCGTACATTACCTTTGCATGTGTAAGCCTTACAGAAAGTTTCCCAAACTCTTCATTTCCACGGTGTGAAGCGTGTTTTGTTGTTTCGGTGTAGAATTTGTCTTAACATATGTGGTGTTGTGTTTGATCCTCTTATGTTACCAGCATTTTACTGGTACTTGAGTGACCTCAGTAGCTGTGTTCTTTAACATCTCTCCTCAGACATCTTGCTATAAAGTCACACGTCAAGCACTGCACCATTCCCAAAGTCTGCAGTCACTTTTATAATGGAACTTTTCAAACCACCACTGTTTAATTGATGGTTGGGTAGTGCGTGCCATCAGCTGTTAGACTACTGACATGAGTCCTTGAAAAAAGTGGTTTCTAGTCTATACATACATTAGATAGAAAAGGCAAGTCTTCTCTACATATGTCTCTGCATCTGAAAGGAACTGATTGAAGGTGGCATTGGTACAGAAATTGCAGTGGGCATGTTTTGCCTTATGCAGTGGTAGTGGGGCAGGGATTAGAGCATTTCTCCTGTGGACATGCAAGGGAAGACTGCAGTCTTTTGTGATTAGGACAAACACACCCTTTGTTAAAATGCACTTGTGAATTATCCGAGGAATTATCCACCATTACTGGTAAGGAGAAATTTTCCCCTTGGTTTTGAAAACTACAATCGTAGGAAGGAGCTTCAAAAATGCAACTAAGCAAGAATATCAGGGTAAAGAAGGGACTGGAGATCTAACAGCCCTTTCAGTTGAGAAGCCATAGAAGATGTTGGATGAGGGTTAAAAATAACATTGGAGATAAGCTTTGTTTCTTTGCCTAGCTACAATGTGCTGTATTTATGAACGCTGATAGGACAATTCCCCTATGTAATGCTGAATGGTTCACAGACAGGAGCTTGATGAAAAGAGAATTTATTTTTGAGTCTTGAGTTAAGCCCTTCAGTAAAAAGCTGTAAAATCATTGCCTTTAGCAACAGATGCAAGGTAGATAGTGAATATTTTGGTTTTAAGCTACATTTTTTTGCATATTTTTGTAAATTAGTTGAAGCAGTTAAAAAGTAAATAGTACACGAGCAAATTTTATCTCAAATGGAGTTCAATAGCTATTCATCAAACCAGATTTTAATGTGGAAAGCAACATTTGTTTTATAGAGAGTGGAAGATAATATACTATTTACAATTTGGGAAAATTCAATGAACTCACTTTTTAAGTTTTTCTAAGAATTTAAATACCTTTCTAAGGAGATTGCTTTTATTCTGGTTATTTAAAAAAAAAAAAAAAAGCTTGATGTCATATTGTAGCTATGTAGGGTCCGGTGTTTCTTTAATTGTTCCTATATTGGGACCTAGATTGTAGCCGCATGCTGAGTAGCTATTAAGGCAGCGAGAGCGCTCTGGCAGGAGGGTTGATGTGGTACACCAGGACGTCGTTTTTTGCCCTAAACTTGTCTTGGACTTCTGTAGTTACTGCTTCTATTTTATGGGTTGACTGCAGTTCCTCTTTCCAGGCAGAACACCTGACACATCCACAGTTTTCCCTGTTTGGGCCCTTTTGGTTTCTTTAGGTCTGTTGGTGTGAGATTCTGCAACTCACAGTGATAAAATCCTTTTCTGCTTTCACCTTGGTTTTATAAGTGCTATAAGGAAAATGGAAAACATGCGACAAATGGTCTATAGTAGCCAAATTCTCTGCATTGCTATAGTTTGAGTAATTTATGAAAATTTTTAGCTTTAACTGCTTTGAAATCTGTAAATTTTTCAAAGCTTGCTAATTTGTAAAACTTTTCTTTTGGAGATTTTTTTTTAGTGTAAATTTTCAGTGGCTTCATAAGGTTCCTTCCTTGTAAAATCAATATCCTCCTCCTTTTAATTATTATTTAATTTATTAAGTGAAACATTCAGATTTTTACATAGTTTATACCAAAGATTATTGTTTATGATTATGTGGTATTGTTTATGATTATGATTATGGTTATGTGAAGCTAATGCACAGACTAACAAATGCACTAGGCAGACTTTTGGTAATTTTACTCACAAAATTATACTTTACATTTTTATTATTAGGATAATTTGTGATAAGAATTTTCTTAACAGTTCTGTGAAGTCAGGATTTTCTAATGACTGTGAGCATTCTGCCTCATTCAATCTTTGTCTTTTCAGACTGAATGTTAGTTTCGCAGTGGCTGAAAAGAAGCAAGATGACTGAGGCACCCACGCATAATAAAAGTTACGGGTATCTCCAAAGGCAGGTCACCAGGTCTGATAACTGAGATGGATGCAACTCCCTGAAAAACTTACACTATTCACATTCAGGAAAGCATTAATTTGGGGAATTGAATGTTTTCTCACAAGGCTCTTGTTTATGGATCTTTACTAAAACAGGTGAAACCAAGAACTGTAATTAATTGCATGAGACTGGCTTAGGAATGAGGTGTGAGATTTGTTATTACTTGACATTGTTACAAATGCTGTGTTGCAATCTACTGAATACAGGGGAGCATCCTTCAGAGGCAGCCAGTTATCAGTAGTGCTTCTTCTGCACCAAACACTTCAAATACGTATCTCAGAGTTTGAAAAGGTTATTGGTTCTGAGGGAGCGATACAGAACCTTCTCTGCGCTGATAATTGAAAATTACCATTTCAGTAAAACAAAAAAAAAAGAATACCCACAGCTCGTTTATGCTTAGTTATCTTTTGGGAACGCAAAGTATAAGGTGGTGTTTTGTTTTTTTTAACTTTTGTTCATAAGAAATTGCCACACTATTAGCTGCGTGTCCGTCTGTTTGTCTTGCTGTTTTTTAGCACATCTTGCTGACTGGGTCCTTTGCCCTCCTCTGGATCTATCCCCTGGGCCTACACAGAATAAGAAGTTGATTTTATGTGGCATTTCCAGTAAGACCATTTAAAAAAATGATTCTAAGGTACTTATATTTTTCATAGAGGAATATAAGTAAGCATGTTAATTTTACTGTTTACTAAACACATCATGAATCTATCTTTGCTTGGCATATTTATTTTCTTAATATGCCGTTTAAAATTTATATAGCCCAAAATATTTTCAGTTAATTATGTTGATTTTTTTGTAATAAATGGGTGTATAACACTGATTTTGTAAGTAAATATGAATTACATTGACATATTTCCTCCATATTTTTTGTTAAACCATAAAATAATTAACAAATGCAAATTACCTGCTTATCTTTACTAGTATAAGAGGAAGATTTAAAGTGGAGCTGGCTGTTTGAGAATGTGTATGCAAATCATTGTTCCAAATGTTCATGATTACTTGAAAAGAAAGCAAGCTATCTAAGGTATAGGCTTACTTTAAGAATATGTCACAAGTAGAAATAATAGTACAAAACAAACAAAAACCACTGATGTAATCCATGAAACCGTACAAATATATTTGGTGTATCTTTTTGAAAACTGTCTTGCCAGATACGGACCAAACAGATAATTAAATGGACTGTGGTTATGTGAAAATTTAAATTTATGCTTACAATTATGTTTGCCATTGATCCCACTGCAATCTAGGAAGTACAAAAAATATATTGTCTAACTCGCGTATACACTTGCAAGATGGTGGCTTGAGAAACCAACTTTGTCACTGTGAGTAATTTGGAGTGGCACAGTGTAACAACTAAAACTTTCTAATTAGTTTTAGAATTATTTAATGTATCTCTCAATGTTAAAACTGTTTAAAATTTAAGGTGTGTGATCTATGATATTTTGTCTGGCCTAGAGTGTAAAGTACTGACATGCAATATGGATAGACAGAATCATAGAATCATGGAATAGTCTGAGTTGGAAGGGACCTTTAAAGGTCATCTAGTCCAACCTCCCCTGCAATCAGCAAGGATGTGTTATTTAGAAAAATACCACAGAATACTTCAAATTTTACAGGGCATTCACATATATTAGAGGGTTTTGTTATTTCATTCATTTTATTGAAACAATAGAAATGTAAGATAGTTAATCAGAAATTGATTGCGTAATTCTTTAAAGTCCGTATCACGAAGTCTACATATAATGCTTCGTGCACACCATTTCCTATATATATCTCTGTATCCTGATCCACATCTATTTGATTAAAATACATAGATGTAATATATAGATCCTTATATAATTTGCCATTCTAAACCATGGTTTGAGGATTAACCAAGTATCTGTCCAAGACTGTCCATATATTTATCTCAGATTATTTGAGCATGAGTGAAGAAACAGCATCGCCATCACCAGTTCCATGAAGAGAAGGCAGCTGGTACTTGCCAGAGAACCACTGACTGGCAACGAGAGGTGCATTAGATCTGTTCTTTTGCAGTGAAAGACAAGGGAAGGATACAAGGTCCTTGCAATATACGTGGATATAAAATGCTACTTGAGCACAGACATACAATTATATGCATAAGAATCTCTTTTTATCTGTTGGCCTCTCCTATAGAGGTTACATTGTATGATTAAATGGGTCCACTAATTTCCTGTATCATCTTGGGGAATGTGTTACTGGAGAATGTTCAGTGTGTACAGATTTGTTTCTCATAGAGGTAGTCTTCCAAATCTTAAAGGCTATTCTGCTTAACCTGTAACCTCCATGTTAAGCATCAAGAGCAGAGGTGGTATCTGCCTGTGGCAGATTGCCTACTAAAACAGCAACCCCAAAATGTTCCTTCTTTGTTCAGGGTCTGTCTCTTGTGGCAGTGAGATTACTTCCATTAGTTGATCTCAGAATAAGGTCAAACTTTCCTACAGTACTTTCCTGCTCTTGTCCTGGTCTTTCAATGTATGGCCTTCACATGAAGTGTCGTTACAATCCACCCCAAGGATTGAACAACTTCCCCAGCAACAGTCTTAAGACCTTTTTGTTCAGCTCCTTCCAAACAGTTTCTGAATGTGGAACCTGAAGATGAGTCATTGACTTCATGTTTGGCAGTCACTTGGCCACCCATGTGGCTTCAGGAAGAGTATTCCTGTGTGCTGCTGGATGCTGAATATCACAAATACAACACTCAGTTTCCGTCTTCCCTGACTTCCCGGTCTTCAGCTAATGACTTATGCAGGGACCCCGTCATGGAAATTTGTGTGGCTGGAGGCAACTTCTCTTCTGTCCCTGAGTGTCAAAGTACCAAACGCTCCTTGATTCAGTCTTAAAAATTTAAGGAGAACACAAGGATCCACAAATATTGCTTTTCTTCCTGTACCATTCTCTGGAGAAAATCTGAATATAGTATTGGCCAGAACTTTTCTTCTTGAACTATTTCGGTAGTCTAAAAAAACACCATCACTTTTGTTTCCTCTCCTGTGGCGGCCAGTAGAGACTTGGGGAATTCTGGGAGATATCTGTATATATTGTGACATGCATACAGGTATGTATCGGGCTATATGTCTGTTTCATTCATTTTTTTTCTTCTTTTGGGGCTATTGTATAGAAGGCAGCCAAGGAGGATCAGATTTTATAAGAAATAAGAACTAGTAGCTATTGTTAGTAAACCAATATGTCCTTGACTTTAAAAAAAGCTTAAATCCAAGCACATCAAACACAGTTAATTAGGAAAGAGAAGTACATTAAGTATCCACTAGAGTTTGTTTGAGAATATAAAAATTAAGCGGCCAAGCCCAGAATCAAATTTTAAGGATCCTACAAGGCCGGTAAAACCAGTTAATTATAAAGTATAACAACCACTAATAAGGAAAAGGAGCCCCAAAGATTCTGAAAATCGTTCTGAAAATCTGAAAGGCTTGGTTGGCACTGACTACTCATATGTTGCTAGTCATCCGTTAAGGCCTCTTCCTGTCAATATTCCAGGAAACATGACTAATACTTCGTTAGAAAATGCTACGAACAGTGCAGAGAGCTGTAAGTCATGGTTGAACTGGGTATGCAGGGAATTGTACTGTGAATAAAAGGGTCCATTCTGTTTTGTGCAGTAGCTGACCATGACACCACACTTTTACACTGATTGTGGTGCTTGTCTGCTCTGATGGATTAAAAAAAACGTAACGGAGTAGGTCAGAGGCTGTCAAACACCTTTATCTTAGGAAATGGACAGTGATTTTCTGGAAGTTCATAGAATCATAGAATGGCTGGAGTTGGAAGGGACCTTAAAGATCACCCAGTCACCCACTGCTGCTGGAGAAGAGAGTTGCTGCCTCCCAGCAGCTGGGAGTGGGACTGATAAGCTGCTCTGGGACTGGGTTGCTAAGCTCCAGGTCCAAATGTCAGACAGCAGCACTGCTACGACAGAGTGGACCAAGCCCAGATGAAAAACTAGATCAGCTCAACATAATGTGACAAAAGTATTTCATCTCTGCTTTCAAAAAGTCCAGTTAAATAGAATCATAGAACGGTTCGGGTTGGAAGGGACCTTAAAGATCATCTAGTTCCAACCCCCCTGCCCTGGGCAGGGACACCTGCCACTAGACCAGGCTGCTCAAAGCCCCATCCAGCCTGGCCTTGAACACCTCCAGGGATGGGGGCATCCACAGCTTCTCTGGGCATCCTGTTCCAGTGTCTCACCACCCTCACAGTAAAGAATTTCTTCCTAATATCTAATCTAAATCTCCCGTCTTTCAGTTTCAAACCGTTACCCCTCATCCTGTCGCTACACTCCTGATAAAGAGTCCCTCCCCATCCTTCCTGTAGGCACCTTTAGGTCCTGGAAGGCTGCTATAAGGTCTCCCTGGAGCCTTCTCTGAGAACAACCCCAACTCTCTCAGCCTGTCCTCAGAAGAGAAGTGCTCCAGCCCTCTCATCGTCTGTGGCTGTCCTCTGGACCTGCTCCAACAGGCCCAAGTTGTTTCCTACTGGAGGGGCTGATCAGCAGCTTGGGTCTATGGCGCTGCAGTCATTTGCTAACAGCCAATGGGCTGGGTGTTTTGACTGCAGAGCTAAAAATGAAGCAGCCTGCCTAGGTGGTGTAGTTACCCAGACAGTGAAGGAGATGATCATATGAAGTAGGATGCAGCTGTTCTCACTTTAGCAGATGCAAATCCAACTAAGTGTGAGGAGTAGAGATGTAAAGTAAAATGTTTTGACTAAATAACAGGGGAAAGGACTTCTAACCATAACTCTTTAACCATAACCAACCATTACATTGACTAGTTATTCTGAAGCTATTATGAATTACTAGTTCACTAAAGGAGAAACTTAGGCTTTTGTTGGTAATGTTTATTACTAAGATCAAATCAATTGTCTCCTGTTTTGCCCAATGAGAGCAGCTCAGTAGAACCTACTTTTGTTGCCCATTTCTGTATTTGGCTTTTCTTTTTTTATTTTTTTTTTTCCAAAATAGCATGTCAGGATGGGATACCCAATTCTAATAAACGTTGCTCCGGATAGCACTCCAGAAAGAATGCTAGGCATGCTTTTATTTCTTTAAACTAATTCAGCTATTTATTTTCCAAGTGTGTTATAACTTTGCTTAATAAGGTAGGGCGTCAGATTCTTAAAGGCTGCCAAAATTATCAATTTATATCTGTCAGTTTTAAGTCAACAGTTTTACTATAGTTACTCTGCTTGCTGTGGTTACCCACCGTTCAGCCTCCTGGATAACCCTTCAAAATTCTAGATAATTACACTATTCCCGTACCTAATTTATGCATTTCAGTCAAACAAGAAATAGCTTATGGTCTGTTCCCTGGTTGATTATAGATTCTTCTGTATTAAAAGGGCTACACTTATAATTTACTTACTTATGCCAGGTGGCAAGTTCCTAATTAAATACACTTTTCATGTGCCTAATTTTTCTGCTTGCTTTTCGGCAAAGCTAAAATCTCAGTGGGGCCAACAGATTGTTGGGGTATATTATTAACAATAATTGTTATTTTTACAGTCTTTGTAGTGAGTGGTAGCTCAGAAATGATCTGATGGATCAAGGGCTGTGACTTAACCTTTGGTACTAAAGCTCTACCTCTGTACAAGTTCTGAACTTCAAAAGCAGACTCTTAAAGATGATTTGCTGTACACTTCTACTCTTGCTCTTTAAAGGGCTGTTTGAGTTTCTACCAAAGAAGGTCAGAGCACAAATTGCTATTTTATTGTTGTGGTTGGTGAGAAAAGTTGTTTGTCCTTTTTCTGCTTCCTTTCCATTGGTCTTTTTGTCTTCCTCGAACATGAGAAGGGATAAAAACTCCTGAGGATCTCAGCTAAACGCTGAGCTTCTATCGTCTGCCTGATGAGGACCATCATCTTGACCCAGAAAAGTGACTCTGGGTTAAGTACTTCAGCCTGGGAGTCTTAAAGATGGTTCAGTACGCAGTCTTCATGAAGTGATCTCAGGAAATCATCAATCAAATTATATTTTAAAATATAGCTGCATTTTGTTAACCAAAGATTGGCGAGGCCTTCAAGGTGAGGAATCCTTTCTGTGAACTGTCTTGCTGGGTTGACTCTACCTGTGTGGTACAGGTCTAAACGGACCTTAGCAGTTTAGAAGCGAGGGGCTCAGACTCAGTTACAGAGTGAAAAATGGAAACGCTACAAAATACTGTATGCTTCTAGTTTCTGAAATAATAGCTGACGTATATGTGTTTTAAGCTGCTTCACTTTGGAGCACTAAAAATGCTTTTTATTGTGCCTTTTCTCCGCCCCTCCTCCCCCCCCATTTTTGGTATTTTAAAATGCTAAGGCTTTTTTCCCTGACATTCTTTTAGTGAGTCATCAGGTGTAGTATGATTTTGAGTGCAAAATTAAGAGTAATCTACTTCAGAACAGTTTTACAATGGCAACTTGTAAAATGGAAAATCATTAATCATTCAGTGTTTTATAGCATAGTTTTAAAGGAAAAGTAAAATGCTTTGGGAATATTACTTTTTTTTGGCTACCAAAGAAAACTGCGGGAGATAATCAGTATTGGATAAAAGCATTTCCGACACTGTCTGCAAGAAATTGTTTCATTCAGTAACAGTGGAAATATGTCTGATTTCAGAGAATCCATTATTTGGTTATAATGCGGCATATACTATGCAAACTGTTGAAGAAAAGTGTATTGTTGTGTCCAGTAGCTAATTCATCCTACAGCATGCGATGCCAATGTAGACATAGGTGGGTATGGCAGATTGCCTAACTTCGGGCCTTTTTGTTCTTCTTACTTGCTGTGTTCCATTAACAAGAGTGACTGAATCAGGTAAGACCTCATGGAAGCAGAGAAGGTTGTTCATTCCTTAAAGGACATTGAAAAATACTCCAGAAAAGGCAATGTCAGAAAACACAAGTTTACCAAGGAGTAAAAAGGCAGAGAGAAACATGGCAAGAGTCTAGGAGCCTGCAGCTCCAGAGGAACAGCCAAGAGGAGAAATTGCTGCAAAGGCCACAGAGCTGCAAGTCAGATTTCACAGGTGATAAAATGGAAACCTCCTTGATTCTGG
This sequence comes from Rissa tridactyla, assembly GCF_028500815.1. NCBI lineage: Eukaryota > Metazoa > Chordata > Aves > Charadriiformes > Laridae > Rissa > Rissa tridactyla. The sequence goes on from NC_071466.1 coordinate 23,495,230, forward strand.
AGGAAACTTCAGGGTTTCCCAGAACTCATAAAATTGCTGAGGGGACAGACATCAGGTCTGAAATCCAGGATTTTCTTTAAGCAAGGGTTCTCTCTGACCAAAGAGAAATGAGCAGGAAATTACCTGTTTGTAGGCTTTCCTCTATTTATGTTTTGCCTTACCTGGCTGCTTCCAGGTTCTCTATTTAAAAAAAAAAAAAAAAAAAAAAAGAGTTATATTTTATCGTGTAACTGAGATTTAAAAACTTCTGATTTACTCTGAGGAGCTCGTTGTAAGTGAAAGTTCTAAGCAGATCCTCTGCAAAGTTCTGTTTTATATGTGTAAATATAAAGACAGATTGTTTAGAAATAGATCATGTAACTTCCTTATACAGCTGAAGCCTTCAGTTATTCCTGTTTGTCTTCTACACTGAATATTCATCAAAACATGTGAACATGAGCAATCATGTACAATGAAAATTTTTAAAGCTTCTTTTTTGTCTAGATTATTGCTAAATAAAATTTAGGTATAGATTCTGTATGTGCTTGTTTTGCACACATTGATTTATACTAACATCCCCATTTCTCTTGGAGCAAGATTTAGTTAGGTAAATGACTACATTTTACATATTAGCTAAAACTTACTTTTGGGTTAACTCCTCCTTCATTTTTATTTATTTTCTTCTGCTTTCTTCTGTTAGCTTTCAAATTTCAGTTTATTTTTTGGAAGTACTTCTAAGATTATGAAAGCTGAACCTGTGCAACAAAAGAAATTAAGAATTATTGAGAATTTATTAATTTAATTTATACTAGCTAAACAGCCACTCTGACTTATTCTCTCTCATTGAGCATTCATGCTAGTCTGTAGTATGACCATCGCACAAGAACTTTTTCCAGTTGTTTAACAGGGAAGAAGCACTTTATTAACACTTCATCTTTTCTCATAAATATTTAACTAGTGTTCCATCTTTTTATCATGGTTATTGATGACTGCAGTTTTAAGAAAATTAAACTAAGGCAGGTTCCTCCTATGGAAATAATTCAATAGTGAGTTTCTCCAAATATAAAATTACAATCCACTAAAACTTTCTGGGCATTGAGTCTGTCAGGGAATGAGCTCAGGGACCGTGATTCCTGTTACAGTGTCCTGGCCAGAGCACTGTAATTTTCATATTTCCACTTCTCTTCTCCTAAATCTTTTGGAACAGGAGACACTTTTCTTGGGTGCCTAAATCCTTTTTTTTTTTTTTTTTTTTTTCTCTCGTGCTTCCTGCCTTTCTGGGAAGATGCGTGCTGGTACTGAATGAAAAAACCTGTTCTAACTAATGAAGTAGACACTGAATCACAGGATTTAAACATAGTTTTACATGATTTTGTATGCTATTATTTCAAATGCAGATTAGATACATCTGCTTTATTACATCAGAAATACATATTATGTTACTGAAAAATAACATTTAATGATAAAATAAATCAGGGGAACTTTTATATCTCTCGGTCAGTTATACTTCTGATATGTCTGTGGGTAGGGAAGGCAAAAAGAAATAGGAAAAAAGCAAAAGAGAGTGGTAAACTCATCATATTCTTTAGGGTTTGTATCTGTACAAAGCTTTATGCAATATGAGAATACGGGTACAGATGCAGAGCTTCCAAGACCTATTAAACCTATTCGACCATGGAGTGTCAGTCATTCAGTTTTCTGTTTTATACAGCCACCTATACTGGGTGATAGCCATGCATTTCACTTGAATTCTTCAGATACCGCAAGGCAGAAGACTAGACTATTCTGCTCTGGACGTTTAGTGGGTTTGGGGATTTTGCTGGTGTTTTAGTGAAGGACAAGTGATGTAAAAGGAAATGTAATGACCAAAGAACGGGAAACATGGTTCTCTGTTGATTGTCAGTGTTGTTGACATCTGTTGTAGAAGTGATTTGACAGACTGTATTGAATACAACTGTAAGTACACTGTTCTGCCTGTCACAGAGTGCTTGCAGATGGAGCTGTGAGTAGCTGCACAGTGAATCATACCCTAAAATAAAAATGCCAGTGCACAAAATAATGAACCTCTTAGAAAGTGCTTTACTCTACTCCCCTGACCAGAATATTGTAGACTTTCATATAAACCGAAGTACACATTTCTGGTTTTCTTCCTGAGAAAAAGCTAACACTTCACTTTCTCAAGCCAACAGTAGTTGAATTTCATACTTAGGAGAATTCTTGAATTGTACCAGCCGTGCAATAGGACAAAATCATTCCAAATCTACTTGGACATTTGAAGTTTGGTGGGATTTTTTTTTCTCCCCAGTACTAAGGTAGGCAACATCTTCTGCCTTTAAGATACTACTACAGCAGGGACTCTCCATTGCATCTTCCAGTCTGCACGCAAGCCACAGACTCCAAATTAGTCTTCCCTTCCTCAGCTGGACTCTTTGAAAGGGTCTACAAACCTGAGCTTGCTTTATTGCTCTTAGAAAAGCAGTTTGTGCTGCCTTACCCCTGTTCCAGTTCACCTGTCAGGCTCATCTTCCCACAGAGTACAGCAGCGAGCGCAAAGCAGACGTGCAGCTTTTCACTTGCTGCCTCGCTGCTTAACCTCTTTAAAGGGTCGTACAGAATTAAACCCACAGAAAGTAAATAGCTTTTAATCAAATTGTGCGAAGGTGAAATCCAAGCAGAAGATCCAAGAGGAAGAGGAGCGTGGCAGCAACGAGCTGAAGCAGATATTGAAGTACTGCTAAGTGTGTTAGTGTAGAAGTATATATAACAAGTAAGGCAGTAGACCCACAGCCAGCTGTTTGTGCTCATAAATGGAAAAAATTCTATAAACCAGACTCTAGGACCTGCTGTGCACTGACACGATGGGCAGTTGGATACTTATTTATAATAAGTCGTCTTATTTTCATCTTGTCTTGCATAGTGATTTTCAGATTTTTCTGTTTTGTTTATTCTTGTTCATACTCTAATAAAACATAAATATTCTGAGTTTCAAAGCTTTTTTGGACCTCCTTATAGATATCATTTTAATGAGACGGTCTGGGCGGGTCTCCCTTAAAACCTTGTATATTCGGGGGTCCGGCGCTTATATTCCAAAAGGTTCCTATTGGAGTATTTTCCACCTTGTTTAACTATTACTGAAGTAATTGTTCGTTATACTAATGCATTCTAATGCTAGATGGAATTTTAAACAGAAATATTTTTATTATTTTTCTCATAGATTTTTGATGAATATTTATCTCTCATTACTGTAAACTGTGCTGTCATGAACATTTGCAGTCCAAACACGTTTTGGGTGTACAGTGTATCATTTGAGTTCCACAATTTTAAGCTCAGTGGATTTTGGTCCATCACTTGTAAGAAGTTGTCAGTTAAAGTAGTCAGGAGGGCAGTTCAGGAATATGTCCTCTTTCCCTATACTCATGAAAATTTTTCCTTTCTCTTTCTATTCTTTGCATTTAAATAGGAAGACAGCTGCCTTCAGATGATACAGAACTCATTAACAGTTGCTCTTGCTTCAGTCCTGCTTCATGAGAACTTCAGAAGATACTAACTGAGGTATTTGTTCTTTTCATTTTTAGAATTTCTACTTTGCAGATGTTAGGTAGAAGAGCAGACGAAAGACATAATGAATCTAGCCAAAGAGTAATCATATGTAGAAAATAACACGAAAGGTCTGTCCATAAAGAAAGCTGCTGGGTGATACAGTCTAACCTCTTTCTATAGCTGGGCGCTATGTTAGTCAATCTTTTTTTATAAATTGATAAATCAAATAAATAAAAATATGCCAAAAGGAAACATATCAAAATGCCGTTAAAATGTTGCTTTTGGGGGATCTTCTATCCAGTTTTAGCTGATCCTCAGCTTTTCTCCAAGAATGGACAAAAGATTTTGCAGGAAATCCCTAGACATGAATACCCAATCGTCTAAATAATGACTGAATAATGAACCCTTCCAAACTGTCTGGCATTTATAGTTTTCTTCCTCTAATACTTGCAGGGAATTTCAATTCGAGAAGAGCTTTGATGTTAACAGAATATACAAATGCTTTCCTCCCAGTTTATCTTTCATAAATCCATGAGATTAAATATAATGGCTGTTTTAAAGATATTGATAAATATTTTATTATGAAAAATATTTGTCATTTTTGTCAGATACCAGTGAATTAATTCCTTTATGCAGAAAAGAACTTCTCCATTTGTATATGTAAACAGAGTCTGATAAAGGATTAATGGCCACAGAATTCATAAAGGGAAAAATGTATCTTGTAAGCCAGTTGGATTTGTGTCAGACCTAAATTTATGATCTGCAGCTGTTGAACGTCTGATAGGAGCTTCATCTTCTAGAGCGTGATAACAGTGTGAGTGCATGGCTAGAAAAAAGGAAACGTTGTGCTTTGGGAAATGAAATTGTCCAAACATATGGATGATGATTGCAATGCTTCACATAGCACAAAACTTTATTCTATAAATCTTAGAAATGTATGTTTTAATGCTTTTTTAAAATGCAGACAGCTACCAGCACAGATTCTAAAATATCGTAGGATGAACAGAAAGTCTTTTGGTCAGTGTTTGTAGTCAGTTTAATGTAAGTAGTGCCAGGCTGGAATTCTTGTTTCTGCATTAGAGAACTCAAAGCTTAAATAGCACTGAAAAAAGATCTCTCAAAATTCCTATAATATCCTAATGTAATAGATGCAACTTTGTTTTTAATTGCTCTTGGTATTTATATGCGTCTTTCTTAATTACCAAGAATGGCTTAACTTTTTTGGAAAGGTCGGTAATTGTTACTGTAGTTATTGTACAAAATTCATATGTACTATTTTAGGTACATTATAATATATGTATTTCCTTTTTTTAAAGAGACTTTATATACCAGCCGGTGTAGATTATAGTGAGAATAATATTAGCATTAAAATTAAAAGTTTTCAGAAAAATGAGTATTAAAATTCAGTTGGATGTTACATACGGATTCAGAAAAGAAAGCAGAAGTCTTTTTTGGTTCTAATTTTGCAATGTGTGCTGTTAGCAGCTGACTAGGTTTTCACGTGCAGATTCTATGAAGTGCTGCATATTCTCAGATTTTAATAAAGCAGTTGGCATTATGTGACAGGTTGGGCCATTTTAGTATGCTTGGTTATGCCTTACAGTGGGGCAGTTCATTTCTGGAGTCAGTATACAACTATTTGAGCAGTAGAATTAGCGGCTTATGTCACAGATTATAATTAGCTGTGTCTGTATGCCAAAGCAACAGGATGGAATGCAAAACACAGCCAAACATGTGAACAAATTTTCTTCCAGTGATATTTGGCCAGGCCTAAAATATCTTCCACTCCAGATTTGAAAGTAGTGGAAAAGTTAGACAATTAGCTCTTGAGAAGAGACAGATTGTAGTTTATTCAGAAGTCCAAATTGTTTCAGATCTCTAAGGTAAGTAGCAATTTTTAAGATTTCTTTTTACGTCTGTGTTAAAATAATAGCATATTAATAATTGAGTTGGTTTTTGTTTGTTACATGCATGTATTGAGCTTCTCCCCGGTCTGATTTTCTGTGCAACGTTTCAGGCTGATACTGCCCTCATTTAAGGATCATGTTAATGCTTATGTGATTTATTTTAGGACCTAAATTTAAGTGTTCATTTTTATATACAATTATTATTTTAGATTCTGATAGTTTAATTATCCTTTTTTTTACAATTAAATGCAGTATTAGGTTGCATAGTTTAAACTTGCCCTTGTGTAATATTAAGAAGCTAGCTTTTAGTACTTTTTAAATCTTTTACAGTATCATTACTGTACTTAGATATCTACTTTGTAGCAGTGAACCTGTGATGTTTGTAGTTCTTAATTTTTCTCAGTTTATTTTTCTCAGTTTATTTATCACGTTCCTCAGTTTATTTATCACATACCGAAAGTTAAATTTAGCAAAGAATTGATCCGTGCTTCTGCTGAACACTTCTTTTTGACTTGACAATGATGATAATAACAGTGATAATAACCTTCCATCTGAGGAACTGTTACCAAAATCAGTTCTAATTTCTGTGAAGTGTACTGGAATTAATAAGGAGCGTCCAGCTGTTTGTATACAGAACTCCTTTTACAAGTTTGTAATCTCCTTGAATTCAAATACATTTTCTCTTGGATAATTTCAGTGACTGAAAGAAAATTACTAACCAGGTATGAGGGGTCAGTGATTCATTATCAAATGATTTATTGGATGATACTTGGTCTCCACCTAGTTGGTGATCTCCACCAACAGGTGCTCGCACCGCATATTTTATCACGCATTAGAATGAGCACATATGTTCCTAGAAGAGGATATTGCCAAAGTGTAGGAATGTGATTTGACTGCATCAACACCAGTCAGCTAGGCTCCTTTTATAGCAATATGGGTGGTTTGACCATACCTATCTTAAATTGCATCTTACTTGAGGAGGAGATGAATCGTGTCCTAGAAGTGTCGGCCTCTCTGCATTGTCTGTGGAGGGGGTCGGGGTAAGTATGGCTGGTGTTGCCTGTGTTTGGTGAGATGAATTCTGCCTGTGTAGCCACATCCAAATCAGTAATCCGTGTGAGTGAACTACAGTAACTTTGTGCTATAGAGTTCTGAAAGTTTGCAATCAGTTAAGATTTTTGAAGTTTTGGTTGTGATGCATAGTCACAACTGATGCCACTTTGGCTGAGATGAATGTCCCTTTATCTTCTAAACAAACGTGATATTCATATATTAGATATAGACCTCTTTTTCCATTATGTAATGAAGAACAAATGGTCCTAGAATACCACCAAAGTGTAAGAAAACTACTGTGTGGAGTTAAATTAAAAATACAGGGATCTAAATTAAGCCCAGCATTAGAGGGAACCATTTAAAATATCTTTTTCTAAACCTTTACACTTTTGCTAATAATGTGCAACTTCTCCTGGTTGAAAACTCGGTGGTTAAAAGCAGGTTATATTTTAGTTCTTGTTCACAGTCGTAAGGATTTGGTAACAATATGAAGATACAATATTCATCCTTACTGTATAGGTTTGTAATTATACAGATGTGTGACTATACTTAGTGTTGAGAATACTCGTGCAAGAATGTATGTTTTAAGCTAAGGGAAAAGAGTTTTGGAGGAATAGTTAAAGAAATGGATGTAACGTATCACACGAACCCAAGCCTCTGTCAGAAGGCACAGAAAAGTTGGGTGTACGAAGATCCTCGCTTGAATAGCCTTGTGAAAGTTACTCCTTCCTGTGAAAAAAGTAATACCTTTTACATGAGATACAAGTCCCAAGTCCTGACCTCTTACAGTTTTTAATTATTTTCATGACTTGGAATTCAGTAAGCCAGATTTCTTTTGGACTTATTTCTCAAAGCTGGTTGTCTTAGATGTTTAACGAGCAGTGGCTGACGTTTTTCCATAACAGAGCCATTTACAGGGTCTTTCTCTCATACAGGTTTTCTGATATCTAATAAGGTCTTCTGGCCCATTGCAGTCTCTCAGTGGAGACATAAATGGAGTTTCTTCTTCTCTCTTCTGTCTTATTTTCAGAAAGTTTGTAGGAATGTAGTATTTCTGAGACCTCCACTTGTCTGTTGAATTTGGTTGAAATTGGCCAAGCTTTTGAGCTTAAAAGCTATTGTAGGAGGGAGGGAAATGAATGGGAGACAGACGATTTAGTGACATAGAGGTGGTTCCTTTTTTATTTATTAAACCAGGCTAAAAACGTCATGGCAGTTTGGATGACAGGTTAATTTAATATCCTGGTCAAATTTTCAGCTTGGGTAATGATATTCTCACTATTTAATTCATCTTTAACTTTGGCTACCTGGGCCCATCTTCTCATGAAACCTTTCTGTATATCTGCCAGAAGCTGTTAAACAGCTGCTGCATTTCATGCTGTGGTTGGTGGTGTTTCTGTGGTGGACAAAGTACTACTTCTGTATAAGAATGTGAAGAGGAAAATAAACTAAAGTACATCGATATTTTTAAAAATGGAGTATGGTATGTGCTAAGTGTTGGATATTGCTGGTATTAGCCATAAAACACATGGTTTTCACTAAAAGATGTTGATCTGTGTGTGTGCGTATGTATATCCTGAGGGTTGTCTGTAAGAATCACATATGTATGTGTATTTTCAGTAATGGAATGTAGACGTGGAATCCTCTTGCAGTAATGCCTGTTAAAACTCTTCAATTTTTCCTTATTTATTTGCTGTGTGGTCAGTGCTCTGAGGAGCAGAAGTCTTAGTACCTTGTCTTCGCCTCAGCTTTTTCCAGTAGTGCCAAGATGTAGATAATAAATTTTAGAAAGGCTTTTTTGCATCATTGGCTTATTAGTTATGGATACTAGCGGCTTTCAGAAGAGGCTGTCTGTGTAGCGTACATCAGCCTCTGCTTCACGTGCAAGTTTCACGGAGGTCCTACTTTGAATGTCAGAGCTGTTAGACCTGGCTCTGAGAAGCCTTCGGCCTCTGTCGGCGATGGCTGCTGATGGAAGGAGGCGGCTCTGCAAAGTTCCACTGCACCCAATTTCCTCAGGTTTGAGGAAAAGGAGATTGAAATAAGAAGCAACTAAAAAACATGTTCTAGTGACTGGAGACTGCTGAACGCAGAATAAAGTGGAAGTGGTTCTAAAAAATAAATGCGGTGGAATGAAACTGAGTCAGCAGAGCGCAGCAATGGCACTGGACCCTAACTGCAGACCAGGCTGCATTAGCGAGGCTGTGTCCGAAGCTCTGTTCCAGCCCAGCTTTGAACTGGAATAGAAGATCTGCAGAGGTCCACTGCAGCCTCATTTTTTCTGGGATTCTCAGAATTTGTTCAGAAAGATTTTCATGAATATTCCATTTATTGTTATTATTATTTACTACTGGTCTTGTTTACTCCCCTGGTTGTCTTACTAGCTGATCTAATGTGCAATGTTTCAGATTTCATGTCTGTTTTTGGTATGAGGAGGCATCACAGTTTACCACATAAGATGTCATGGGAGGTTGGTAGCTAGCAGTATTCTCAAGTCCCTGCATAAATATCCTATAAATCAGTAAGAGTTGACGGAATATTGACTTGAATTTTACTTGGAAATACAAGGAAGGAAATGGATGGATTCAGAGTTTAAAGCCAAAAAAGTAACAGTGAGTATTATTTTAATATCAGCATTCCCTGTGAGCTGAAAAGTCATAGGAGGATATTTGGGAGACTGGCAGAAAAGGTGGTAGTTATTGTTTGCTGGAGTGAAAGTTTTCATGGTAGGGATAAGGAAATGATAAGATAGATTTCAGTATGTGGAGGAGGAAGAGGTTAATTGAGGTTTGGCCTGAGTGCCAAACGAGAGAGAGGGTATGGTGAACACTCCCAAAAGTCAGCATGGGTGAGGCCGACGAGGCTGCATCAGGTTTGGTTCCTTCCACATGCCTGTAATAGTATCCTGATAAGCTTTGTACCTTCATATTACACCCCAAGGCTTCTAGCAAATATTCTGGTTCCACAAAAAGACGGTCGTATTTGAGGGCCAAAGAGGTGAAAGTTTGTCCAGAGCTAAGTGCCCAGAGCTAAGTTTTATCCAGTGTGGAGGGATGTAGTATAGAGTTTTATGGAGATGGAGCCAAACTTTCTGTAGGATGGGCAGCAAGACCAGGATAGGAGACGGTAGTCCTATGCTGCTCATGCTACTTTTCAGGCTGTTTTTCTAGTCTCAAAAAGATGTGATGAAGGGCCTATATGCCAAAAAATTTGTCTACTTTTTCAGTCCTACTGTTTGGTATAATAAAAGATATTTATTTTACCCACAAAACTTTTCTTCCTTGTAACATTCTACTTTTAGTTCTGTTGTGTTACACTAGGTATTTTCCATTTTAATGAAAGCACTGAAGCAGGCTTCTGAAAACTGTTAACTTGCTTAAATACAAAACTGTATTATGAAATAGTATATTCATTGACCATGATTTCATGAGTCATTCAATAATTATGTTCCATGCATGTGTGAAGATAATGCTTTCAAACAGAAATGCAGTTCTTATACACATGAAGTTGTATAAGACTTTACTAATGTATTTTCATAACAGAGAAGAAACAGTTTGTAAGCTACATACCACTGTTTGTGTTTATTTCAGTACCCCACATTCTTTTTGAATTGTATATTTAATTGAAATTCTGTTAGTAACAATTTTCAAGATCTGTGAAGAGTACTTGCTTTTTTACATTTAGATTTGTATTTTTTATTAATTTTGCTTTTAGTTAAACATCTGTTGAACTGATAGTGTTGTGATTCACACTTCACATCAGTAAATCAGCTATAATTGAAAGTTAATTTTATTAATAAATGCTCATTTCCATTTTGGACTAACTAATTTTATGAATAATTCTACTTTGAGATACAAGGATATATTATGTCATAAGAGATTTTGCTCTTGGTTTATTTTGCGATGCATACATACTTAACATGTACTTCTGGGTTTTGTTTATGCTTCATTTGTTTTTACAGCTAATTGAAAGATCGGCTATGTCTTTCCTATTTAATCCAAGAAGTGGCATACTGATCAAAACCTGTATTTATACATTTTGCTATCTTCTTCATCTGTGTTTCTTGCATTGCATTATTGCTTTGTCACGGTTGCTGAAGAATCTTAGAGCCGGTTGCTGCCTAAACAGTTGAAGTCAACATCACCAAAAAAGGCTTCTGTAGTCCATGGCTTTTGATGATTTCCTTATGTGTCTAATACCCATTTAAATTAATCTGGTTTTCCCCTGCTAAAGTAAAAATAAGTAACAAAGCTCTTATGACCAGGACTACAATGCAATAGAAGCACATGAGTTTGTGTTCATTGACATTTAAAATTAATCAGAAAAGGGCAGAGATTTAAAATATATAATGAGACACAGTGTACATAGGAAAGCATTTTGCTTCCCTTGGTACTGTAAAGGAAAGTGAATTTTGTATTTTTAGTTCAGTTTCATGTGACTTTTCAAAACGGGCACAATTGTGACTTTATAGATGCAAGGTCAAATTGTTCTTCTTTAACATTTTTTAAAACATATCCGTGATTAATCACTTGAATTAGGGAGGGAAGACATGAGGATTAATTTTCATCTCTAGCTTCTGCATCTAGTTCCATTCCGTGTTTCTTTGGTGTATTTTCACTACACTATTCAAAAAAAGCTTCACAGATTAGCAGTGTAACTCCATTTACTGTGTGAAATCATTTAGCAAGGCTAAATAAACAGCTTTTCAAGGTCCTCAGCCAACACACGAAAGCGCCACAGAAAGGAGTTATGTGTTTTGTAATTGTGCTGTACTGTGTGAACTGAAGTGTGCCTCTAAAGAGATAACAGCGTGCTGCCTGGAAGTAGCACTTTCGTAAAAGCAGCAGCAAGAACGGGAAAAAGAGAAAAGGTTATGCCGATGCATACGTCTTTATGTACTTAAATAGAGCTGTTTCTTTTTTGCTCTCAGGGAGAGTACCCCTTCCCAGCACTGAGGACATGAAACACTTTTTCTGAGAACAACATTGAGGATTGTGTTAAAGGACTTTTGCTAAAAGCTCTGTCCAAGCAGGACCTGCATTAGGAGCAGTATTTCTGTAAGACATATTTTGGCCTTGCGCGTAGTCATTGTTGTATGATAGAAAGGGTCCACTATCACGCATACAGAAAATAAAAAGGTATCTTTTTTAAAATAAAGTATTTTAAAATAGAAAAAGATGTAATAGCTTTTTTTAAAAGTGTCTTTTAAAGGTATCTACAATTATTCTTTGGCTGGTAGGCATGCACACAAGAGGATGGTAGCAGAGGTTCTCTCATGATTTGTCTCCATCAGAGGGATTGCTTTCATTTCCCTGACATTTGTAAAGAACTTCAAGCCTTTCAGTGTGTTAAACAACCCAAATGAAGATTATTTCCCCATTCCTCCCCCTGAGTTACATTGCGGTTCTGGCACGTCTGTCATCCTTCCCCTAAGTATATAAATAACCAGCAAAAAGATGACAAATGACAAAAAAGTTTTTTAAAAGTTTATGCCTACCAGTCTTTTGAGCTTCCTGGTGTTGTCTCCAGTGAAGGAAAATTGAAGGCCACAAAACCAATTCTTAGTTACATTTAATGGTCCTTAAGAAATGAAATTTTGTATACAGAAACCTTATCTTCACTGCAACTCAAAGCAACAAACTACCAGATCCTGTCTGCAAAGTTTAACTTTACTATCTAAAGTTAAAGTAAAACTTCATGGGGTTTCTTTTCTTAAGATACTGCACATTGATGATAAAGGAGTCGAAAGTAATTGAGAGGATTCAAGCAATCCATTAAAAAAAAAAAAAGTAATTGAGTGCAGCAATTTAAATTGCAATACAATCAGCATGGATGTATCCATTTTGTCAAGTACTCAAATAAACAACTTCTCTTAATGTCCATCGTACCCAGAGACATACAAACCACTCTAAAGTAGCCAGAATTCTATTTAATCACCCAGGTTAAAATTGTGACATTGTTTTTATTTCTCTTGTTATGAAGGAATATAATTTCACTTCAAATTAGTATGACTTTACTATTTTTATCTAGAGTGTACAATGAACAAAATAGAGAAAATCATGAACTTCGGCAGGTTAAATCTAAAAACAATACAAGTGGGCAAAAATATTTTAAGGAATATTTCTTTCAAACGTGAGAACCACCAAAACCTGCCAGGTCGTTTGTATGGTAAATGGATGATCAGACTGTAAAAAGAACAGTCAGAGAAGTGAAGGATGTAAGAAGTATGCAAAATGAATTATTTGCGTTTCAATCTTAAATGTGGGAGAAACCGGCACACTTTCTGTGCTAGAACACCGCTGTATGGGGTACTCATCAAAGGATCTATTCTAGATTAAAAGGATGATAGAACAAGCTTATCTATAGGGGACTTGTAGATAAAATGTATAGTAATATTTTAAAATCAGAAGGTATTCACGAAAGACCTCTAAAGAACTCAAGAATAAAATAAGTGAATAGTGATAAAAGGCCATCTCTGAAGACTGCAGAATCTGAGATTAATTTAGATTGGAAGAAAACTCTGGAAATCATCTAGTCCATCCTCCTACTGTACTTGATCAGCGAATCTGTAGCTGACTCCTAGCAGAACATCACTTGTCCTTTGATCTTTCCCATAAGCTCCTCAATGTCTCATTTTCCGTTTCAATGCAAAACTGTATGCGTTTGACTCAGCCCTTTGCATGCAGCGCAGCCCTCTTCCTCCTTGCCTTCCAGCCGTTCTTCCCTGAGTGCTTGTGTCCATCCATTGCAGCACTCCAGTCATGTGGGCTATCCAAATGTATTTCTGTAATTCCAGTGGGATCATTGCTCTGCAGCTGCGCATGAACTTCTAATTGCTCTTGTTTGTTTCCCATGCTGTGTTCGTTCATGTACAGACACTGGAGATAGGCCCTGCTCATGCTGCTTTTATAAAGAATGGGAAGGAACCATCTCCATCATGCTGTCCCCAGGATGCTTTGCTGCCCTGCCATACATTCACTTCTCTTAAGGGTACAGGAACCCTCTCCTGGTGTACCTAGTTTAAAGCCTTCCTCACTAAGTTAGCAAGGGTGCTCTTGCGCAATCGGTCAGAGGGATTCCATCTCTTCTCACTAGTTCTCACTCCTTAAAGAGGGTCCTATGGTCATAAAAGCCAAAACTCTGCCTCTGACACCAGCTACGTGGTAAGGTGTTAACATGCAGGGTATGTCCCCTCCTGTATATATGAACCTTTCACTTTCACTGGAAGGACTGAGGAGAAAACTAGCTGGCTCTTAACATCCTTTATCCCTCCCCCAGTTCTCCATAGTCACTCTTAATCTGTTCACCCTTAGCAGTATCATTGTTGCCCATGTGATGAGCAGCAGGGGCTGGATAAGCCTCAGAAGCCTCTGCAGTATCATAGAATGGGTCAGGTTGGAAGGGACCTTAAAGGTCGTGCCATGGGCAGGGACATCTTGCACTAGACCAGGTTGCTCAAAGGCCCATCCAACCTAGTCTTGAACACTTCCAGAGATGGAGCATCTACAATTACTCTGGGCAACCTGTTCCAGGGTCTCACCACCCTCATAGTGAAAAATTTCTTCCTAATATCTTGTCTAAATTTCCCTTCTTTCAGTTTAAAACTGTTACACCTCGTCCTATCACTACACTCTCATAAAAAGTCCCTCCTCATCCCTCCTATAGGACCCCTTTAGGTACTGGAAGGCCGCTATAAGGTCTCCGCGGAGCCTTCTCTTCTCCAGGCTGAACAACCCCAACTCTCTCAGCCTGTCTTCACAGGAGAGTTGCTCCAGCCCTCATCATTTTTGTGGCCCTCCGCTGGACCTGCTCCACCAGGTCCATGTCCTTGTTACGTTGGGGGCTCCAGAGCTGGACGCAGCTCCTATATCTGCTCACTCAGCAAGCAGCAGAACTCCCAAGACACCAAAATCAGGTCAGTGGATGGGTGCCTCTGTCTCCTGCTAAAGGAAGTCTCCAATGGCTATCACCTGCCAGTTACCTATGCATGTTGCCACTTTCCATCTTTTTTTTACTTCGCTGAAGGGCATTTCAAGACTGAATGGTTAGAAACGAAAATGGCAGATAAAAATCAGCCTAGGTAGATGTGAAGTTTTGCACATGGGGGGAACAAGGCCTTCAAAGGCAAAGTGATGGTATCTGAACTATTACAACTTCATAGTGAGATCCTGGGGTTATGATGGATTGAGAACACCAGTTTTCAGTTCCCACTAGTTGCCAGAAAATGAAACATTTGGAATTCATGGGGAAATGGTAGAGGCAATATTGTACAGCTCCATAATCTACCTGCCTTTTGAATCCCGTGTGCTGGTTTTATTCCTCCTCCAGCTCTGAACTGAGTAAGTTAAGAAGAAGGTAGTAAGTACAACCGAAGGAGTAGCACTGCTTTCGTACAAGGAGAACAACACAACCTAGAAAAGAAAAGACCAGTGACAGAGAGAAAAATATGATGGAGATCTGTAAGAAGGCTTCTGTTGTTTCATCAGTATCATCGTTTAGGTGTCTCATCAGAGAGAGGCTATTGAGCTAAATGGCCTTTGGTCTGCTCCAGTGTAGTCCCTTTTATGGTTTTAACCTCACATATAAGATAATAAACACAAAAAATGTACTTTGATTATTTGTGTAGGTCAATTTGTTATCAAATGGGGTCCACTGACTGAACAGGACAGAGTAACAGAAAGCAACTGAAACAAAATTGAAAAAAATATTTCTGAAATTTTTTAATTACATCAGTTATTAGGTTTCCTAATATTTTTTAATATATGATTTGTTTTATTATTTATCACATGTTCTGTTCTTGTAGGAAAAGTATGTGTTTTAAAATAAAACCTGTTTGTAAAAGCTATGTAAAATATTACCCTATTAATATTACCTATCAATATTTCTTTCTGGGTTGTGGGGTTTGGGTTTTTTAATAAATTAAACTGATGAAATTCTACTTACTGTAGAGTTACTGTGGAATTGCCCCATCTTTTGTGACTTTGCAGCTGAATTTGAGTATGATAAAATGGAGGCACAGAGGTCTTCAGAGTCATGAAGTTTTTTCAAATATCATGAGTTTCTTGTGAGGTAATGCCCTCATTAAAGGAAAACTTTGTCCTGGTACATTCTGTTGGCACGTGAATAGTATCTACTGGGTCAGAACACACAATTCAAGCTAGCTAGTACTGGGATCTTTTGCCCAGGAAATTTTTATAAAGGGCTTGGAGAGAGCAAAGGTGATGAGGTTACTGCATTGATGTGGATACTTGAGGAACAAAAGGTGCAAATCTGTATATAACTAAGCCTCATTACCTCTTCTGTTTGTAGTACAAATCATTAATGAAGCTTCCGCTGTTTCTTTGCTCTTTTTAAAGGACTTTTAGGCGCAACTGAAAGGAACAGCAAACACACCCGTTCTCTTTTTATTCCCTTTGCACCCTGTCACTAATTTCGGTTTCATCTTTGCTGCTGCTATAAGTGGTAAGCATAAACTGGGCTTCCTAGTTTGCTGTTTCCCGGCGTTCCTCCTAGATGAAACACTTACCTGCCAACACAAATTCTGAGTTTGTTTCAGAATATTATTGCTGTGATCATAAAAGGTGTACTGTCTGTTCAGGTACAACATCTGAACTGCTTCATGATCAGAGGTAGCGAGGACCAGTCCTTCAAGTCTTGTGGCCGTTTGTAACATCTAAGAATTCCTGTGTTGGATCACTCTGGGGTATCACGAGTCAGCTTCAGTAGGTGTTAAATTAATATTGGTTTATCAGGCACCACAGAGACAGAAACTCTGCTTTGCAGTACTTCCTAAATGACTCTCTGTGTACCTAGCCACACCTGAATCACTGTCTTAACGGTGATATATTATTTTTTTACTACAAGCATTTTAGCAAAATGTCCAGTGAAGGTAGGTGTGAACAGCTTCTTCAGCAGGAGGTGTGCAGGGTTAGATACATTCTAACATGCAGTTATCGTTGATGGTAAAAACTATCAAATTCTAGGAATAATATTTTTGGTGATTGATACTGCAGGTAGCTGACCTGATGCTTTACAGGAGCATTTGGAGGTGTGTTCATGCGGTCCACAGTATGCATTCAGTTCCTTTGTGGTTTTTTCTTTTGACTTGTATTTATTTGTGTATATTAATAATTTACATTTGGGTACTTGATATGCACCGAAGGTTTATATTTTATGTGCCTGAACAGAGATATCAAAAAGAAAATCCTAAAGGAGTTAACATCAGTGTTCCTCATTGAGGAGGTCTGGGAAATTCCTGTATGTGCCCCTGCTTTCTGGAGGATGACTCTGAAGAAATGTCCCAAATGAAAATATCAGTAGAAGATATTTTGGGACAAATCAATAAAATTAATAATTGTTCTGACACCAGGACCAGATAGTATTCACTCATGTTCAGAAGGAAAAAAATTCTTTGTGTGCCTTTCTGGTAAAAGAAGCAAGATAGCATCAGACGTGGCTTGAGCTTGAGTTTCTGCCCTAAGAGCTTTCAATATATTTAGGTATTGCTAACTGCATGATTCTGGCTTTGCTTAAATGATATATTCCCACTGTCCATTCTTCCAAGAGACAGAGTACGGAGTAGAATAGTGATGAGGAACACAAATAAATATTCAAATATTATGCAATTCCTGTTAATTTTTGTATGCAAACAGAAAGAATTTCAGCATCGTCAGTGTGAGTTGAATATCCCCAGGCAGATTATCCCTATCTTGATATTTTGAACAAATAAAAGACCAATAATGTCAGTTTAAGCCAAAATGTGACCTTCAGTCTGTTTATAAATGGTTATAAAGGGATTTTAAAGAAAGAGTCTCTTACGAATAAGTAAAATGTAAAGTAGGCAAACAGAGACCAGCAGCTGTTTGCAAGCAATTGGGGAAGAATGGTTTAAGTTACAGCCATTGAATAGGAGGATAACGTTCCATAAGCTTAGACTTCTGAAGGTATTGTGGACATTTTCCTAGTCCATTGTAATGCAATATGAAACAGTTTTACTTAAAGAACAAAGGCAATGTCTTAAAGGTACTTATTTTCTGTACTTTTCTCACAAGTGCTGTGGTTGTCTGGACTTGCCAATGCAATGTGATTGTAAATTCAAGTGAAAGAGATTTTCTCTATTTTTGAATATCTATCTATCTATCTATTTTTGAATGTCGGTTTTCTTAGGAGACAGGAGGACTGACTTGTGAGCTAATTTGTGTTCTTTGCGTAGAATATCTCATTGTGTGTCGTTCAGAAACTGCTAGCTGTTAGACTACAAGCTTCCCATTTGCTTCAGTGCTAGTTTTCTTGGGTTTAGTGTGTTCTGTTACAGAAAAAATACTGAAATTGTTTCTTCCATACTTAGATGCTTGAAGAGCTGACTTTTAAGAAATTGCATTCACTTATTAAGTAAACAATTCAATATCAAGTACTGTGGAACTGCAGAAGTAATAGACCATAGAGATCACAAGAGAACAGTTTGAACTCCGGTATTAGAAATATTATTAATGTATGAAGAAGCAGATAAATAAATAAAAAGCGTCACTATTTTTTATGTAATACTTTAACAGTTTACAAGACTTTGCAATGATAAACTGTATCCTAAGAAGCATCTTTTCATTAGAAGCATGTTCTAGTCCTTAGTTCATGCTGAATTACTTCTCCTTTTTATTCCTTTACTGCCATGAATGTTGACCATTTGAAAAATATTTTCCTTGAATTTTAATCCCTGTAGTTATTGAAATTCAGAATGCTTTCAAAAATGTTGGTAAATACTGAAATTAATCAGCTTCTTCTATTAAGTTGTGTTGACAGCTGCTAGTACTGGTATTAATTTGCATTATTGACTGACTTGGGTAGAGACACAGCAAGAAGTTGCTAAATCTTGGTCTGACTGAATATGTGTTTTTAATTGTCATGTTTAACTTCTGATTTCAACTGATCCTTATGTTGCCTGTTCTAATACTTTTCTTTAATAATAATTTGAAATTGGATGTCTGGGATAGATCACGTATTATAAGAACATTATTTATGTACTGTAGACAGTAACTATCACAGCCTTGTCTGGTAACTAAAACAGTTGTTGGATTTTGCAGATCTGAAATCAGACAGAATTCTGTAATTTGATGTTTTACTCAGATTTTTTTTCATCAAGTTACTTGCAAACTACCTTAAGAATTCAATGCCAGACTTTTTGAGTAAATTACTGTAATAGGGACTGAATAGAAAGGCCTTACCTTCTTCCGATGTAATGTGCATGTTTATTCTGAATAAGAGAATCATTTAGCTGTCACTGAATAAAAGAACTGAACAAAAACTACCTCTGGCAGATTATAGTAAAAGTTCTGTAAATTTGCCAGCCATCTCCTCTGCGTTTCTCTTCTTGGAGTGTCAGATAATACCTGGATGGCATTGTAAAGTTACATTACTTGTAAAAAATGACAACCTGAAGGGAAACCTTCCACTTTCACCTGAAGAAAAGCCCTTTGATACCTGCAAGGATTAAATGATCAGAATAAGAAAGCATATGGTATTCAGCTCTCAGTGGAATTTATAATCCTCTAAAGACTACCATTTTAAAAATGTATAGATGAAAAATTTATTAGATCTTCACAGCATCCCTTCATGTTTTAAGTTTGTTTTGCCTTTTTTAGTGAGTAAGCCCATTACACAGTAGACTAGATGCGCACTGTTCTTATTTTCCAGGACAGTATTTTTGTTAACTTTTAACGAGAGGAAGAGGGAGATTATGGTAGCCTTTCCATAAAGGCAAGATAGCTCTCAGCAATCCTTGCCTGAAATTGTTCCTTTCTTCCACCCATCTCAAGGCAGGTGCTGCAGGGCTCAAGCTAATCGTTTAAAGACTTGTCTGTATAAACGCAGGCAGTTAAACAGTTCCTCTTGACATTAAGGTTGGATTTAACCATGGTGTTACTCACTTATTCTTCCAGTCCGTTTAGTTTTCTTTCATTGCTTTTGTTTTGTAACTTCCATATCCAAATACATTGTTTATCAATTAAGAAGGGTGTTTATTATTGTGGGGGGTTTTAAGAGTCTGTGATGTATTATTTATCATTCAGGAATACATTGGAGGTTTTAATTATAGAAAATAGGCTTCTTAGCACTACCAGGAAAGATTTTTTAAACTGTAGCATTTTCTGCATCCATATTTCATTTGTATTTCCCCTCATACGTAAGAAAAAGGAATGCAAAAGTAATGGATAATCATCTCCTTATGATTCATTCGGGTGCTTGGAAGGCACTGCTAAGGTGCAGATCTGTACAATGCATCAACTAAAAGAATAACTGTATGTGAGTTGCTATGTTTAACTTTCAGGCCTCAATTTGTGGAGCAGGAATTCCTCAGGTAGTGACTAAGGACGTACCTTCATGGTGCTTCAGGCTTCCCTTCCCAGCATGAGCAATGGGAGTTGCCCTTCCCTCTTACCCTGCAAGCTGCGTCGCGCCATCCTTCTTCTTCAGCAGAAATCTTAATTCTTTCCTTCTTGACTTGCTCATCATTATGAGTAGGGGAGGGGACAAAATGCACCACGTCAGGGAGTGAAGGATGAAAGTTACAGCAGTGGAATTGACGGTTTTCATGTGCTCACCACCATCAGCGTTTGCATGACTTCTGAACCCATTGCATTTAACTACCCTAGACTACAAAATCTGAAAGCAGTTCCAAGCTTGCGGGTTCACTGGCGCTCACACTTGCAGTTGAGCTATTGCTGGATCCTGAGCTAAGGAGCTTTTTAGGATCTGGGCTTGACTGTTATCCTCAATTTGACTCCCATTGTCTCAATACACTACGGTAGGGTCCCTTGGGTTTCTTCCATCCTGAGCAAATACTTTAAGACAAGAATTCTTAATTTCAGTTTTCTAAAATTTGCTCCACTGATGACATCTAGCTTGACCTTCTTTCATGTGGGTGAACTATAAGCAGTATTTCCCCAAAATGTTATTAAAAGGAACCATGGAGTTGCAGACAAGTTGCAAAAGAGCATAAATCTCTGAAAGCTGCACGGGTAGAGAATTCGTGACTGGGAGGTGGTGACAGTGTGCAGTGGGTTCTGTAGCTGGGAAGTGAAGAAGCGTAGGTACCTGGATTCCTCCTCCTCCATTTAAGAGGAAGTGAAAGTTATACCAAGGAGTCCTCCAAGGCTTAACACGTATTACTGATACCAGAGTCCCCACTGTAGCATTTCTTCATGCTTAAATGTTACTGAGGGCTGGAATGATTTAATCTGATCTCAGCTCAATTTTCAAGACAATAGAAGCACCTTAAATTAAAATAGTCCCTTATTGGGAGGGGAGGAAGAAAGAGGAGGATGTCAGTAAAGTTCTGCATGTATTATCTTGTCTGATTTATTCATTTTTCCAACCTCGTAATTTCCTAGATACGCAGCTACTACGGTCAGTGTTCAAAGAAATGAGTTGCATCCCCGCAAAAAGGCAACTTTGGCAACTTTTAGTAGATAAACTAAGCAGCGTCTTGGGATAGAGAACAAACTTCATTAGTACAGTCCTGATGTTGAAGGAGGGAGAAGGAAAGACAATTTTAGGAGAGTGAAGGTCATGTTGAAGAAAATTTGAGTTGGTATACTAAACTGGAAATCACCATTTTCTCGTCTATATATATGTTAGTAACATTTAAGTAGAATGAAACTTTCTGCAGGTCCAGGTAATGTAATATATTTTTATGGCTGGAAGCAGAACTTCTCATTAAGCACAGAATCTTAGTCAAGTGAACGGGAATAAAATATCCCTCTATGACTGCAACAGAACCACGTTTTAAAGTCTGCTCCATACATAGCTGGCTAATTTATCTTTTTTCCCTCCTTTCTTACCAAATTCAGCTACTGCAGCTGGATTTCAGATCTGCAGCAGTCATATATCTAGAATTTTAACAAAGATGGAAGAAAGCAGCACATTTCTGGACTCTGAATGCAGTTATAGCACCAGTACCTCCAGCACTATATGCAAGGCAGAGGAAGCTGTATTCGGAAGTAGTTGCACCTGCTGTTCAGAAAGTAACTTGGATTTAAGTTGACTAACATTAGTGATAATTTACACCTAGTATCGGTATTTGGGAAACTTTATCAATTTGGCTGATTGATAGGTGAAGGAAGGCAGCAGGATTTTGTGGAAAGTCGCTGATTCAGTCAGCTAGACCCAGGAAAATGTGCAAGTCTGCAACCTTGAAATTGAGGGAACCACTAAGAAAACTAGTCTAGAAAACTAGCAGAGAGGTTCTGAAGGCAAAGCTTAGACTGAGATATCATAGAATCGTAGACTGGTTTGGGCGGGAAGGGACCTTAAAGCTCATCTCGTTCCAGCCCCCAGGGACATCTCTCGCTAGACCAGGTCACTCAAAGCCCCGTCCAGCCTGACCTTGAACACCTCAGGGATGGGGCATGGGTAGCTGAAGACCAGGATATCCATGGTAGCAATCTTTGAAATATTTTTACTACCACATGCAAGACCATGTGGAAAGAACCTATGAGTAAGGAAAGGGGCTCAAATTCATTAGGAGCTGGGAATATTTTTGAACTAGAGAGAACCAATAATAGGAATGACATCTTCATTCTAACAGAAATAGAACCAGGCACCTGACATTTTAAAAAGACTAGAACTTTTTAAGCTTAAGGTTGACGGAAAGCTGAATAGTGCAGAGGAGCACAATTGGAACTCATGAAGAGGGAAGTGATAAAAAATATACATCCCCAGCTACAGGATATAATAGAACCTGGCAGAAGGAGATGATGAACAAACAAAGTCTCAGTTAAATTGGGGGTAGAAGTCTGGGAAATAAAGGAAATTTATGCATGTTTCTATAACCTCAAAATAAGGTAGGAAAATTAAAATGCTTAGCTTTAAGGAAGCTAGGAACCAAATGAACCTCCATAATCATGTTGAAAAAGTAACAGAAGGAAGACAGTCAGTGGGTAACACCAAGGTAAAAACCTTTGGGAAAGACAGAGTAGGACATGCAAGTGGTGCCATGTGTTAGCAGACGTTTACTGTAAAGACAGATTGATAAAGCAGTCGTATCAACAACTCAGCAGTTACATCGACATGTTCATTGACTGAAATGTGCAATCTAAACATAATAATATTATTAATAGTATAAATATTATAGCTTATATTAAAGACTATAGTCCCAATGACGTGACCAGGGTGATTACGATGACTGTGCCTTGCTGTAGTGGATGAGAAACACTGAGAGGAAAATGCATTTTTTTTGTTTACCTTTTTTGGTATAAATGTCATAATTAGGTCCAACATTCAGACCATATTTTTAGATCACATAAATGACTGGTTTTAGGAGCAGTTTTTCAGGAAGCAGAGTAATTTCCTGACTTTATTCTGAGCAGTGTACAAGGTCTTTTTCATGTCGTTGTCAAGGAGTGTTTTGTAACATCGGCCATGTTGATGTTAAGAGTAAATATCTTTGGTGGAGTAACAAGAATTGAAGAATTTTAGTCATTGCTCTTAACTTAGAAAAGGGCATTATATAAAAAGAAAGCAGCCTGTGAAAAGAAAAAATTTTTTTGCATGTGACTATTTCAAAATATCCTATCACATGCTCAGGGTAAATACATATTTAAAAGACATGGCTAAACCAGTATAGCTAAAAAGCAGGACAAGAGAAGTTGTTAGAAGCAGGAAGGTATTCATAAAAACATGTTAGTTGTGTCAAACGGGGTAAAAAGGACAAAATTCCAATAGGCTAAATGCAGTGACAGTAGAAGAGTCCAAGCAGTATTTAAGAACTTGAAGAAAACCCATAAATATTTTTTTTAAATTGCATGTAAGGCTGCCATAGAGACTCTGGACAGTCAAAGTTTAGCAGGACTATTCAGAGACACTAAGGCTATTGAAGAAAGTAAATTCCTGATAATGTATGGTTGCAACTTTTTTTCCAACAATTCCAACAATTCTGATGTCAAAGTTAACCCTGTTTTGAGCAGGGAATAGGACTAGATGATCTCCGCAGGTCTCTTCCAACACTCATGTTTTGTGATTCTGTTATTCTGTTTCTGGGAAAACTGTTACATGATAAATCAAAGACGACCTCTCATCACCTCATGAACAATTGAACAGGGATACCCTCAGTCCATAGCAAACTCCTGTCTTCTGTCATACTGTACAGCACAAAAAAAGCAGATTAAGCAGTCTCCTTCTGCTTTGTCTATTTGTATTAGTTGAAAGCCTTAACTAAGAGTTTAAATTACTTATAATTCGAGTCATTTAGTTTATACCTAGCTTAATTATAAACATTTTGTTAAATGTGTGATTAAAGAAAAAGGACTCTAACAGAATTTAATCTATTCTGGCTTCTGTTTCATGTGGAAAAGATTTTTAAGTCCAGGGAAGAGAGAGAGAAACCTCACAGCAACCTGCAATAACTTCTGATCTGATATTGGCTGCGGTACATTATGTATCTTCCATTCTCCTGGTGGACTTACAGTCCTTAATGTAAATACTTAAATGGTCTTGACACCGTTATTGGATCTCGGCCTTTCACTGTTAAAACAATGGCTGTACAGACTGCTCTTTTCTCTCTTCTGAAAGGCTTACTTCTAAAATCTGTAGTAGTTGTGAGAGCTCCACGAGGTCTAGCCAGTAGCCTTGTGGACGAGACACTCACCTAGATGTGTGTCTCACCCGTGTCATCATCAAACCACTTCTACATCCGTTTTTCTAAGCTCTTCGTGTTCTTGAAAATATTTTTATTTTCTACCAAGACAGAGTAACGTACATGTTGGGGATATCAGGAAAGTAAATAATTGTGAGATTTAAATTTTTTTCCACATTACAGTACTTAAGGAAACTTAGCTGTAATGGTGACTGAATTTCAGAGAGGGGAGGTTCACTTTTGGTTTTAATTTAAAAGCATTTTACATGAAAGACATGGGATTTCTTATACCAGAAATTAGCTACTTTTTAAAATATTGATAAGGCATGCAAAAATTAGAAATAATTTACAAAAAAAAATGTCTAGTATTTTTGCTTGGCCTTTTGATTCTGAAGGAATCAAAAGACTTCTTTCTGATCTGATTAATGTTTTGGGAGTTGTGAAAGGAGGAAAAATAGATCAAGTTGAAAGACTGAAAACCAAGTTTTAAAAACATTTTTACTGTAAATGAGATTCAAAATTACACAGATATTAGACAAATAATAATTTTTAACATAGCATTTCATCCTCTGCTGTCAGTGACTACCTTGCAGTTATTGCACTGGTACTTAAAATGTGCAAAGCTATTAATTGAGACCATGTCATAGTTATTATGCAAATTTGCACTGCGGGGTATGCAAAAAGTTAACTAGGCCATACGAATTTGTTTGCCAGTTTCCACAAATTACGCTGCAGGAATCTAGCTCTGTTTAGCTGATGACACTAGTTTACAATTCAAACTGTAATATACTATATAATACACAAATCTCAGCAAAGCAAGGTTGGGCAAGATAAAATACAATACGTTGGAACAAGGGAGGATTGAAAAGAATTCAGAAATTTTCATCCAGTCATGAGAGTTTGAGTTTTCTCTGCCTTTCTGATTTTGTCTTGAAAGCTTTTCCATATAGATTCCAAAAGTTCGCCGCCTTTTCTTTTTTTTTTTTTCTTTTGCGTCAACTGTTTTTCCTTTGTCAGGAAAATATTCCAGCTGCACCTATTTCCCGCTTCGGTCCTCCACAGACACAAAAGTGTGCAAGCCTGAACGCCACCAAAGTGTGAAGTCTTAATGCACTTCTGATGTTCATACTATATAATAATACCCATCTAGCCCAATGCATCATATAAAACCAACATTATTGAACATAATGTTCCGTGAAGATACTGTATGCAGGTCGTAAAAATAGGTCTCACTTGCCTGAGTTGACAGGTTGTTTTATTTCAGTTTACAGTTTGTTTATAATGGCACAAGAATTTAGTTTAAATTATTAAAATGGTCTTTCTACTGAACTGTTTTAGTTTAGCGCCATCACCTCTTTCATCCCCACGCGTACTGTGAAATTTTCTTGCATGCGAATGAACATACTTCGCGTAAAGACAGAAGAGTAGGAGCACTGATGGCTGACGTTCCCTTTCAAAAGAAGGTGTACAGCATGAGCGTCAGGGGTGCAGATTTCTGCATGAAACCTCACCAGATCCTCTTAACTCTGGCGGGAAAAGGTTCTCTTGAGCGCCAAGCTTGTTGTGTCTTTCCTGAAAATCCCAACGCGGTTGGAAACGGTTCAAAAATATAAAATGCTAATAATTATATAATTATTACTGGAATTATAGTTGGTTATTAGCATTAAGCAACTAAGTAATTTTCTATTTAAATTATGCTTTGTGATAGTTTATTAGAATTAGTTCCTTTATGACAACATGATAAAGTACTTGAGTATACAGTTCTGACTACGCATTAAGGATAATTTTATTTAAGTTCAAGAAAAGAACATAGCCATTTATGAACAAAAACAGTGAAAATATTTTTACAACTGAAATAAACTGAGATTGCTTATTTTAATTGAAATAGTGTTCTGTCTTCAGTAATTCCTACAGATAAATAATTCTTGAAAATAATACGATTAAGAAGCTTCTACTCAGGCTTGCTTTCCCAAGCAGGCTTACCGATAAGTTTGCAAATTCCTTCTTCAAAACACAGCTGACTTAATTGAATGTTCCGCAGCTATCAGAATAGATTTTGAACTTGATGCCCAAAGTAGCCTATATCCAACAGTAACATTATTGATGGACAGTTTTTCAATATCTAGGTATTAGTATAAAAATCTCCTGAACCTTTGAATCATGCAAATCACAGAAGCCAGTCTCCAAGTCTTGCATGGAAAAGGTGGAATAGATCCAAGGAAACGTTCTGTCGTGGCTATTTTTAGAGGGCAGCTTTAGTAACACGGTGTAAAGAACACACGGCTCTTTCAGCGGCGGCTCACATGTATATTCCTATAAACATGAATTTCATGCATTACGTTCAACACTTACAAGTAATCCCTGAGCACATGAGAAAATCTCACATGGTCAAAATATCTGCAGCGTACAAGGAATTCACAAGTTATATCTATCATTTAAGATCTATGACAAATAGATATGGCAGTTAATTAGCATTCAGTACCTGTTTTAAATCGGCAAAGGGGCAAGATATAACTGGATAAAAATGGATCCCAGTAAAACAGACAATTACCACTGGAAGATGCTTTCAAATAGCAAACTACCGTGATAGAGCTCGATCCCAGTAACTATAGCCACATATACAAAAAATCCTTAAGGAGTATGCAAGCAGTTGACCTTAATCCTCTCTGACTTCTGATTGTCTGAGCCCTTGAGCAGGAACACCAGGAAATTCCACTTCCAATTAGCTAGAAGTTTTTTTATTATTATGGTGCTGCTGACATGATCCAAATAATACATGTTCTTATGGCCCATTGGAATGATGTCAGAATTTTCATTCTGAAACTGAACTGCCCTTTTATCTGCACTGTAGTTTGCCAGGACCTTTCTTACCCTCTGTAGTTTGTCACTGTGTGCTGCCTCCTTGTAAAATGTAAAGATAAGGGTTACCGAAGTCATTGTTCACTGTGCAAACTCCTTGCTTCTCCACCTAACTTCTGTACTTCCAGGTGTATAAGTAACCACTTCCTTCTTGGTATCTGTTTAGTGTGCTCCTACGCAACCAGCTTACAGTGTCACGGTTACTCTGTTTACAAATCACATTTTTCATCATTGTACTAAAGATCTGCTGTTTTCCTTCTAAGAGCCTGTCTTGAACCCCGGCAGACATTCACCAGCCAACTGTGAGATCTGCCTGTCTAAGGCTTTCCTTTCATCTCAGCTACCTAAAACAGCCCAGTTTCTCTCTGACTTCTCCGGACAGGTCTGAGATTATTCTCCTATGTCGTTAAAGCTCATGAACGTATAAGTCAGTAATATGGTAAGTTGATTCTTACAGAAGAAGCAGACCGACAGTATCAATTCTTTAAGGATTTCCCCTGTAATTACTTGGTACTAGGCCACTAATTCTCTTAAAAATCGTGAAATATTATGTTAAGTGGAAAAGTTTAATCCTTATCAGATTAGTCAGTTGTCTAGGCCAGCGTTACCCATTTGCTACGACGAAAGCAGTTTTTGGCCGTATTAATAATGCTCAGGAACAACAGAACTGTTTTCTGTCAGGAAAAAATAATTTGTGCAGGGGACAACGCTGCACTGGGAGATGTCCCCTGCGGAATTTCTGAAGGGCTGAAAACAATCACAACGCTCAAAGGCTTTTTGGTGAAACGCATAGTGGATTTTGACCTCGCCTCACTAAACAGCAGTACACAATACGTTATGGATAAAAACCCCAACTCACACAATAAACATTTTACAACAGGTTAAAAATGGAACAGAGGGGAACAAGAATCAAAAGAATTGTTAGATTACATGCTTCTGGAAATCATTCTGGTTGGAATTAATTTGGCCAAACGCTTATGTCTAAAACATGTGGGTATAAACATATGAAAAAATCATCCCAGGCTCTCTTTATTTCTCTTTTTACGGAAAGAAGTTAAACACATCTAAGATGCAGTTCATTGGATGTCTGAAGTATACATCTAAAATAAGTCAGATAAATAATTCCCAGCAGGGCTCGTTTTATCTCTGTTGACCAAAAAGGGAGTCCAGGTTGACTGGCTCAGACACTGAAGGCTAAATTTTTGGTACCTAACATTGTGAGATGAATCCCAGCCTCAGAGACCCGCCGTGATGAGGCTGACATAAAAATGCGAAGATCTGAAAGCTAATTTTCTCTGTCAAATGGTGTTTTCTGTGGCAAAATTTACCTTGAAGGTGTAGCGGGCAGCAACACAAGGAACAGGCAAAGTCTGGATGCCGCAGCTAGAGGTTTGTTGCCGAAGGCTGAGCTAACTTCATGAGACTGTGCAGTTTCTGAAGGATGGTCCATTTTCCCACAGCCCTATTGAAATAACCTTTTGAGTGTTCTTAGAAGTGGATTTTATTTGTCTCCTAAAAAAGGAAAAAAAAAAAAAAGCAGCGTGTCTTGTGAAGGGGGCTTCTGTTACTACAGAGATTTCTGTAGCTGTCATCCATCTCGTTTCTTGTTATGCTGACACTTAGCAAGCATGTGTGATGAAGGAAGCAGTAAGAAACTCAGAGGATGCCCTCTGTTAGGTTATTAAATAGTTGAACTACACCTGAGCAAGATCTGCATGGGTTATTTCTCAAAGTTTTACCTGTTGGTGTCACCAGATAACAGTCACTGCATCCTGTCCCGTAAGTTACAGTGTTCAGGAGAAATCTGTGTGGAAGTGTAAAGGTTTTTCTGAGCATTTTATGGAGCCCATTGTATGTACAAATGTCCCAATTTGTCTTACTTGGCAGAGCATGGTAAAGCAAGTTCAAGATAAAGGGCAACTTCTGTGTGTGTGGTATGGTTTGTTATACAGGGATTAGCAGGAAAACAGCAGAAAAAGATAGTAGCAATTAATATATAAACAGTATCCTATGATCAGTAATAGGTACTTAAGTAATACTTGGAACTGAAAAATCTAATCTTGATACTTTTAAACAAACATAGTTCATGTGGTGAATGTGAAGTAGCATCTTGTAAATCTACAGTGTTTTGCAGTAACGTTAAGCCACGTTATTTCAGAAGCTGAGATTCTCTACTAATGTATCATTATACTATTTCCAGTATTTTCAGCGGATGAAAAGATTTACATACATAATATCATAAGCAACCGCGACTGATAGCAGCAACAAATTAATTAGAATATTGTCCCATAATGGCTGTAGCACAGTTACGTTATGAACTGCTGATGATCAGGTCTCATTATTTAATACAAATAAACGAATTAAAAGATTTTTGAATGGAAGCGCAGAAATAAGATGAACACTGCGTATATACATAAAGGTAATGGATGAACTTCTGTTCGATTGTAAACTTGTATTGTGTTCTCTGTCTTACAGTTCGATAGGAAGCTACAGGAACAAAAAATGACGTATTTCTAAAGATGAGGGTTAGGAGGGAGAGCCACAAGCTTGTTACAGACACAGGATGGCTCTGCAGGAGACTTGAAAAGAGCTTCTTTAATGACTTGGAGTAATTCAGCAGCTGCGCAAGGATGTAGTTTAATCATGTTTTGAAAGTGGTGTGTGCAGAGCACAGGGATCTCATTCCCAGGAGTATATTCAGAATTGAGAGGAGACCTTGTGTGAAACCTATCTGAAGGCACTCTCATTTGGGAACATTGTATTGTAGGTTTTGGAGGCAAGATGCCTATGGGTATTCCTGGCTCATAGGAAGTACTTGAACCTCCAATACCTATTTTCTTTTTGACATCCGTGGTTGGGTTGTGGGTTGGTTTTTTTCGTATCGGTGGAAATAAGACAGATGTTGCCCACTGTTGTTTAGTTAAGCAGCTTCAGCTGCTAAGATTTTGTTTTCTTGGCTGAAATTGTAAGCTTTAATGAATGGTTTGAATTGTTGGTGGTCTCTGTGCTGTAAAGGTGAAAGTTAGTGAATATCCTCATGTTTTAAGGAAGTGCAATCTGGTAAGATTTCTTTAAATTCAAAGAACGCTTCTTTAAGAACTATAATATAAAGTGAAGGCACTTGGTTAAACCCAGTAAGTAATGTTTTTATTGCTAATATATCTTTAAATATAACTAGCTGATAAATTCAGCAATCATTATTTCCTTTACATTATTAAGAATCATTTCATTTCTTAATATACGGATTCTGAAGCTTAACATATTCTGGCATTCCAGTGATACACAGTTAAGTTTTACATCACAAAGAATGCATTTTATTACTGAATTGAGGAAAGAATATGTAGAAGTGTTTTTAAACCTGTGCTTACAAGGTACCATTACCACTTTTACCTGTTTTACAGTAAAATAATAATGTTCTGTGAGCCGCAGATTATGATATGATTGTATGAAATATTTTGTGATGGGAGAATTAGAATGCTATGACAAATGGGAGGAAAGTGTTGCCATTCTGTGTGGGATAAAACAAATTTAAGCCTCCTGAAAATGGCAATTGATGAAGACATCACATGGTGTCTACCAAAAAGTAAAGAAAATGTCAACTGATGCAATTCATGTCTTGAAACATCACATGGTGTGTACCAAAAAGTAAGATGTTAAGTGTAATTTGAATGGGACATGATGAATATGCTTTCCAGGTAAAACTTCATAGAGTTTCTAGTTTCTAGTAACTTGCTATTACAATTGTATCTTCATATTTTCCTTGGGGTTTTTATATAAATATTTTTAATTTAACTCAAACAACTAAGCAGTTGTTCTTTTTTTCTTACATAGCAGATGGTACGTGAACAATACACTACAACAACACCAGGCACTAGCCTAGAGAGGCCGAAGAATGAATATGTCTACAAAATTGGAATTTATGGCTGGAGAAAGCGTTGCCTCTACCTGTTCGTTCTCCTCCTGCTTATCATCCTGGTTGTGAATTTTTCTTTGACAATTTGGATTCTGAAAGTGATGTGGTTTTCTCCCGTAAGTGTTCTCTTTAATTTTCCATTCTTTCCATATTCTCTTCCCTGCATCACCACTTCACTTATTTCCTATGTACATCAGCTTCTCTGTATGTAATAAATGGTTCTTCTTTCTTCCTTCTCAACTGTAATTTGTACTTTGGTTGAAAGTATATAAGAAATATCTATCTTTGAGCATACTTACTGATCTGTGATTCCTGTATTGGTAATAATCTTTAAGATACTGCGGTTGTTGATACCTTACATTGAAGTGAATTCCAGCCATTCTAAGAGAATGTATTTTACTGTTGTCTCACAGTCTCTGTTTAGTTTATATTTTATAAATGTGTTTGCTGTAATTTTATCTCACACAGAATTCCTGCTGACAGTTGCTGGTTTTTCTTAGCTTCCTTCTCCTGTTTATCAGCATCTAAAATTTAACAGTTTATTTGCCCAGTTAATTACAGCTCAGAGGTAATTATTACTACTTCGTGCTTGAGATTAAGCAGCTATAGTATTTGGGAATAAATTTAATAACTTTCCACTGTCCTTTATATTTTAATATTTATAATGTAATTTTGCATGCAGTAGATTATAAGATAACTTTCAGAAGTCTGGAAGCCGTGGCTTTAGTCAGAATGCAATGAAATGCATCAGTGAACATTGCAGCTAAGCTCATTTGTTCCTAACATGCAGCCGTGATACACCAATGATTCGAATAGACTTGTTACGAGAAAAACAATAATAGTAAATTCCTACAGCTCTGCTCCTGCTACTAAAGACAGAATTATATTATGATGTCTATAACACTAAATGAAGGGCATTTCATCTTCACAGAAGCATTGCTATAGTTGCTCTTACTACGAAGGAAGTAGGTTAATTTTAAGTGCTACTTATTAATATAGTTACTACTGCTTGAACTCCCACAAGTTTCTTCCTCCACATAAGTTCTTTTCAGCACTGTTACTGTCATACAGATTGTCATGCAGAACATCTTAGATCACATATAATTTTTCTGTTACACAGTTCACATGGAAGATGTGCACTTAGCGACTGCACATCATGAATCACAGAGAATATGAATAACTGTTAATTTTTTTTTCTGTGAGGCTCAGATTTATATTTTTTAAGGAGTTTTGAAAATTATTTTCTGTTGGTTTGGTTTCACTGTATGAAACTGGGTATTTCTTCTCCAATATCAGTCAGGACTAAATAAATAGCATCAGAAACTCTAGATACGCCTATCTCCTACTAGTTCTCTCTGAGGAAGGCACCAAATGCCTTGATCTTCTGAGGCACAGCATCCTTCTGCCTTGGCAACGAGAGCAGTGGAATAACAGCTTAAGTAGAGCAAGCTTGTATTCTGTCACAGGGACTATGAATGCCGTGGTTATAAGGGTTTTCCTAATTCTCGGTTAAAGAATCTGTATTCCTGACATACCTGGTTAAATAGTGACTTAACTGTAATGCCTTCATTCATTTGGGGTAATTTTAGGCAAATATCTCCATTTCAGCTAAATATCAGCTACAAGAACATTTGTGCAAAGTACACATGTGTGTCACAATCCTCAGCAAAAGTATGTGTGAGGTCATTAAGAACAGAGAACTTTTTTTGCTGGGTATAGTTTAATAGAGTGTATCTGTCAAGACAAGAAGTAACCCTGAAGATGCCAGAAATATCCAGAGAAGCACGGCTACCCTCTAAGAAAACTCTAAGGAAGAGTATAGGGATTAACTGCATGTTCAAAGTCTGGAAGTGTGATTGAAGCATCACAGTCCTTCCCTGTGTCTAAGGAAATACTGTTTGTAAAGAATGAGGGCAACAGTCATACAAACCACCAACACTATCATCAAATCCTTTTCCTGTTGGAATTAAGCATTTATTCTTCCAAGTTTTTGGTTAGTGTTTGAAAAAGAGCATTAACAATATAGAATTAATCCATACACGCATCTTCTGTCTCAACCCAAAAAAACAGACAGTCTGATAAAGGCTAGCAAACAAGCTAAGCTGATAAAGGAGAACATGAACCAGACATAGACACGCTGCAAGATGAATAGATTTCAATCTCCTTGTAGAAATTTGGAATGACGATGGAAGACAGAGACTTTTCTAAACTCCATTGTTTGAGAGGCCTTCAGCAGTAAATGAACATGACTTAACTGAACAGAATTTCATTTCATTTCATTTCATTTCATTTCATTTCATTTCATTTCATAAAATTTAGACTAAAAGGGAACAACCAGAACAGAGAATACATTCTTTTTCTCATATTGCCCCGGTAACCTAACATATGAACATCCACAAGTTGTGCAGATTGATTCGCAGGTGTCAGATATGTCTCATTCTTTTTTTCTTTTTCTGTCCGGGAGTTCAGGGGGACGGCATCTCAGGTTTTTCCTGTGTCAGGCTTCCTGTGCCAGGAAAGCCAAAGCTTAGTTAAGTCTTTAGTTAAGACTTACAAAGGCAACCAGATGGGCTGCATCCATGGGTGCAGAGAGAACTGCCTGATTCTCTTGCAAAGTTGCCCTCTGCCACATTTGAAAGGTTATAGAGGCTGGGGAGATCCTCAATGATTCAGGGGAATGCAAGTGTTGCACTTGTCTTCAGAAAAAGAGGGCAGAAGGGCAGTCTGGTGGATTATGGGCTGCTCCGCCTCACTTCAGTCCCTGGGAAAATGATGGAACAGGTCCTCTTGGAAGACATTTCAAGGCCCATGAAGAAGGATAGTGGAGAACAGTCGGCATGGATTTACTAAGGGTGAACAATGCCTGACCAACGTGGTTACCTTCTATGATGAAATATCTGGATTTACAGATAATGGGAGGGCGCAAGATGTCTTTTACCTTGACTTTAGCAAGGCTTTTGACAGTCTCCCACAATATTCTTGTACCCTAGTTAGGACATTGCAGCCACAAAGGGTGGCCAACCAGGCAAGGAAAAAAATATTGTCTGGATGATCAGGCTCGGAAGATAGTTACTGATGTGTTGTACTTTACATAGAGGCTAATAGTAAGAGTTGCAGGGGTCTATCCTGGGACTGGTCCTTCTTAACAACTTTATCAATGACTTAGAAGAGGTGACAGAATGCTTGCTCGCTAAGTTTGCAGGTGGTACCAATTTGGGTGTACCATGCAATACTGACATTTAGAGGAGCCTAGAGGGGCTGGAGGAATGGGCCAACCTCATGAAATTCAAAAAACACAAATGCAAATCCAGCTCCTGGAAAGGAAGAGCCCTTGGCACCAGCACAGGCTGGGATTGCCTGGCTGGGAGCAGCTCTGTGGAGAAGGCCCTGGGGGTTGGTAGCAGCAAACTGAGCGTGAGCCAATGGTGACCCTGGCAGTGGTCTTTACTTCTAGTTTCTCTTTTATGCACAGGTATTTCTGGCACTGGAATAAATAGGACAGTTGCTACAGTTGGACAAAAAAAATTACAGGGTTTTCTGAATATTATTCACAGGTATTTTCTTCTTTTTGGCTTACTTGTAATTATTGAGTGCTCTACCCACATACCTGTTCCCAGAAACTTTTATCAGAGACATACCACTCTGCTAATCTTCTTGGGTTCTCATGGGAAATTAATAACTAATATAGAAAAAGTATTAAAAAATATTTGTTATTACTTTCCAGAGTTTTCTATAAGGCAATGCCAATTCACTTGTATTTCATTGTATAAGAAAATGTTGAAAAGCTAACTATTTATAATAGTTATAATGGCTATATATACACATTATACATTATATATACATTATATATATATAATGTGTGTATATATATATACACACATACACATTATATATATACAACCAATGGCTATATATACACATTAATTATACCGGTATAGATCTATAAATATTATATTCATTTTATAATCAAATAATTAACATAAACAACTATGTAAGCACTTGAAAAATTCAGGCACTGAAGATGTAGGGGCTTACTTAAAGAACTATGAAAAATAATGAACTAGGAATGTGATGAATTAAGAAAGCAAAGTTGAAAATCAAGTAATACTTTCTGGCAGTGAGACTTACTAGACTGTGTAATAGCACACCTTATTAAACTGGAGATGCCCAATCATTTGGAACATTTAAAACCAGACTAGACAGCCATAAAAATGTAGGGTAAAGAACACTCGTTCACAGCAAGAGTTCTCCTTCACTGCAAAGACATACACTAATGAACTTGTACAGCCTTTCCATGTGTTTTGTCATTAACAGCGTATGCTCCATGGAATTAGTTGCCATTTTGAGGATGTTACATTTTTAAATACTCAAATGAAATATTTATTTAATTATTCACATATTCTCATCCTAAATTTTACTAAAATATTTTCGTGTCAGAACACCAATATTCCATAGTTTCTAGTGTGAATAATCCTCAACAGCTGCATTTTGCTATTTTTCCATTAAGTTAAATATAATTTGCCTCCAACCAAGCCACAGCTTTCCATTGTCTCTATCAGACAGTGATTATTTAAATATTTTATGCAAAGCATAATAGCTGAAAAGAAAGCTATTGAGATATTTATTGCAGAAAATCTGTTATCAAAGTCAGACTTCTCAATAGTGTGATATATACTTACATATATATAAGGTATTTTATTGAGGCATTTGATTAATCTGAATTATATGATGAATCAAATCATGTGTATGTACAAAAGCGTGGAAGAACACTTGTTTAAATGAAAACAAAAATATCCAAGTTTACTGTTGTTGGAATCGTTTATTTTGATCAAGAGTGTTAAATAATCTGAGTACAGTGAGATTGTAGCGTACACACAAGTTTAAGAACGGTGGAGGGGTGAGCTCATAAGTGCTTGAGCGCAGCTCCTGATGCTGCTTTGCTAGTTTTAAGTTGTATGGGGAAACTTAAATGAAGCTGCTCTTGGCAAACCTTCTGCCAAAGGGAAATCAGATGTTCTGCTCTCGTGATCTGACTACTACCTTCTTTTCTGAGCCCTGAAACAACCGGTAAATGTTTAACACTCAACTGCACATTTTCCTGTGGTTTTTGGCAAGTATTTTTGCTCCCGAGAGCAAGGAGAGCTGTTG
Source organism: Rissa tridactyla (assembly GCF_028500815.1). Classification (NCBI taxonomy): domain Eukaryota; kingdom Metazoa; phylum Chordata; class Aves; order Charadriiformes; family Laridae; genus Rissa; species Rissa tridactyla. The sequence goes on from NC_071466.1 coordinate 23,531,252, forward strand.
TAATGCAGGAAACAGGAATTATGAATTACAGACCTGGTGAAATTTACAACTTGAGTAGCTCAGGAGTGACCTGAGAAAGGTCTCTGTCCATGAAACTTTGACTATTTGTTTCTAGTGCTATCACCTGCCTTCATAAAAGAGGTTGAACATCCCTAAAGACTTTTTATATATCTTTAGATCATCATATACTCAACAACACTATTACTTCCCAGTACCTGGATCCAAGTGCACATCCTGATGAAGGCATCTTACCTGCGTGTGAGCTCCAGCCCTGACCTCAGGTGCCCAGATGCTCACAGGATCAATGCCTGCTGACACCCCTTTGGTGGGTGATGGGGGACACGCTGTGGCGTGCACCTACTCTGCAATGTAATACCCAAAGTCAAGCCCAGCCTGCTGAAAAAACCACAAGATGGAGAAATTGAACAACTTGGGTTTAATTCCTATTTATGTGCTTCATATACAAATAATTACCTATACATTCAGGTATGAAATCCAGCCATCTGATCAGAAACGTTCACTGTGCAGAGTTCCTCAACTGCCACTTTTCCATGTGGGACTTGTAGGATGTGTCAGTTTTGAGACTGGCGCTAAAATGACCTGAGCCTGCCAAGCTCCGGTGGAAATTGGTGAGACAGAAAAGTAACTGCTGTTCTCAAATGATTTCTTCCTAAGATATACGTTGTTTACATCTTTCGTATGTCATGTTCCAGTTCATGCATTGTCTGCTGTGTTAGTACTTGCAGCTAATAAATGCCGCCCGTGTATTTCTGCAATGTCTACCACAACGGGCTTCCATCCAGATTGGGACCTGTGAGCACGACAAGATTTACACAAATACATGTTAAGCTGTCATTTTATTGATGCATAGCGTATATTTATGCCATTATTTTAAAGGTGCTGTTATTGTCAGTGCTAGGGTAGAGCTTGCTGTGATGCACTATAGGGAGAATTGAAAACATTTGTTTTCCATTTTGCTTGATATGTTACAAAATGTACTTATCAATAACATCATTAGAGAAGCATCACAGTAGATTGTTATGGTTTTATGTGTAAAATCTCTGTGGTCACTATAAATTTTTGTACCATGAATTAAAAAATGGTCATGATGGTGCAAAGGTAACCAAAACTCTGCTCTTAAACTTTATTTAATCAGTAATACTAAGGTGAGGGGAAGGCTGGGTAATTCGAAATGAGGTTGAGTTGTTGTTGGAGATGATCTGTTTTTCATGTCAATATACTACAGTGGTTGCTATTCAATATGATAATACCATTTTAAAATAAATTTGCATGATAGCTGCAAGACAAAGCATAAGGTGAAATATTTAAGTCATTCTTTCACACAGAGCTGTTGACTGCCTCAAGGGTGCTTTGTGAGGGATGCAACATCTCTGTCCTTTTTTCATCTCACATTTTCATCATCTTGACTATTTAGACAGCAAATTCTGGCAGGGTGGAGGTGATTGTCACCGTGTGCTTACACAAGGCATAGAGCACTGAGACCGTAAGATGAAACATTCCCTAGTACAAATGATAGGATTTACAATATTGAATCCATACATGGTCTGTGTTATCACATACACCATGCAAATATCCCTGATTCCTCAGAGTAATTCAAGAAATAAACATTATGCACTGTTCAGCAGAAAATCCGTTTGACAACCTTTGCAAATCAAAGGAAAATATTTAATTTGGTTTCTTTAGCTAAGTTGTGTAATTATAAAAGTTAATATAATAAAATTAATTAGCCAACTTGTAACAACTCAATTCCTGAATAAATATATGTAGCGGTGGGAGTAGCAGTGTATTTTTCTAATGTTGAGTAAATCAGTCACAGAAGATGTAATGCCGGATGTAACGGTGTTTTTATTAGCAGAGTGTTATCCAGCTTTGAAATGTCTGTGCAGTACAGACAGAGCCAGAGACAGAATTTGTTCCTCCACGAACAAGGAAACGAAGCTGGAACTGAAGCTGTTTTGAGAAGCTATTTTTTGATGTTGAGTAATACCTGCTGTAACTAATATCTATCTTTATTTAAGAAAGTCTGTTATTCTACATATCGGGACAAAGAGGACCTGAAAATATCTTGAAATTATGCATCTTAAATATGAAGCCTGTTTTATGAAAGAAATCTCATCAAAATTAAGCAAATGTCAATGGTATGATGAATTTGCATCTTTCATAGCCATTTCCTTACAAACCTGTTGAGTTCAAAGGTGCCATCTACTTTTCTAGGTCATGGAGTATTACTTACCCACTTTCTAGCCGTAACCTCAAATGTTTTAGTTCGTGTCCAGCCCTAAGCCAGGTGACACTAACTTCTATACCAGGAGGGCTTGCTGTCGCTACGGGCTCTGATTTGACCAATGTCTTCGACAGAAAAGACTCCACTGTCATCTAAGAAGAGGAGTTGGATAACCTTCTCTGTCTGCGCCCAGGGAATAGAGTCCTTGCAACAGAAAATGAGATGAGGCATCAGTGATGTTATTATACCAAGCACGTACTTAGCTCCAAAACAGATATTGTAAGTCAAACAGAGAGTTCCATCAGATTCATTACCAACCCTGTTTTGCTGATTGCTCTTTAACAATCTCTACCCACAGCCCTATTATCTCAATGCAACAGTACGCTCGTGTTTGCAAAGCAAGTTCTCGAAATAGTAATTGCTGCAAGAAGTACTGCAGTGAAAGCTGGATCTATAAAGCCATTAATTGAGCTAGGTTTGGGGCACAACAAATGATGGCTTGGTCTGAGCTTGCCAAGGTCTTTCTCTGGGCTGGCGTAAAAGTAGGTTGTAAGTATCCTGTAAGTAAGAAAAGGTGTTACCTGAATGGAAATGCTCTGTCCTATCTACTCTGAAGTTAATATTATCGGTTCCAGTCAGCAACTACAGTGTGTGTGGACTATTAACGGTTGGAAAATGTGAATATTCAGGGAGCAGGTATTACAAATCAAGCATGCTATTAACTCCCGAGACAGGAGCTACTTTAATGTGAACTGGGTGCATGTTAAAGCTAATGTTTGAATCAACTTAGAGATTTTATTGTTGTAACTGTGCTAACATCTGGTATGCCTGTCTTTCCAGGATTTGATCTCTCCCCAAAAGAGGAAAATGCACATCTTCGTGTGCAGTTATTAGCTGATACATAGACCAGGTGCTTAATACCCATTGTTTAGAGGAGTATGAGGGCTAGAATTGAATCTAATGCTGAGAAGGTGCAGAAACAGTGGTGATACAATATAATAGGAAGAGTGGTTGATCCAATATAGTAAGGCCTCACATCTATCAGTTTCTATGTTGGTAGGAAAATGCAAGTTACAGCTTGATTGAATTTAGGTGACTAGAAATACTCATTATAAACTGAATGCACGTTCCGCAGGCCTCATCCTCGCTTCTGAGGGCCACATGCTTACAGCAGCAGACCTCTACGTTATTATATTGGCTTGGGAGATAAATCCCAAGTACGATTTTTGGAACATTTTGGTCCTGATGAAGGACTCAGTCCTTCCATAGTCCTCTGAAAGAAACTTGACATTTCTGCAGCTTGTGGACATACTGCACTTCTCTAATGGCTTTGTGGGGGATGGAACTGCTTCCTTTTTTTTTTTCAGAGGAAAAATATTTTGCATTTGTTCTGTCCAGAATCTAAGAGAATGATCACCCATCCAAGATGGTCCTCCCATCCAGATGCTTCATAGCACTAGTCTTCCCTAGAATTCCAGTAGTGATAGCTACTTATTTCAGGTGGTTTGGAGTATCCCCATGTAGAGAATTTGCAGAATAGCTGTCAAATATCCTTTAGACCATGATTTCTGAATCAGAGCCTTTTGTTGGGCTTTTATGAGGCTTAAACGCACTTAGAGCTTGAATTTCTTGTAGAAGGCCTTGTGTCTGTTTCTACAAGCGCTTACCTCCTCAAGAGCATTTTCAAATTATGAAAAATGCTTCTACTGTGGTTGAAGACATCCTGTTACTCCGATTAGAATATGCCTAGCAGTTTTGAAATGAGAACTGGTCACACCTTTGTGAACTCTAATGCTGAATTGCATCTTTGGTGCATAAGGGTTTGGCAGCTGCCAGCAGTTCCCATGCCAGTCAACTCCTTCCAGCAACAGCAAAATCTACTTAGTGTCTGCAGGGATACCATTTCATCCTCCTCTTCTATACAGCTCAGTCCCCACCTCGCTGGGGGCTTTGACTAATCAGAAAATGTGAGTCTTGGGGCTACGTGCACAGCAATGTGTTACAGCTCAGGGCCAAGCACACTCAGGCATCATCAGGAGAGCAAGAACCCAGACTTGCCATATATCAGCTATGTTTAATGAAGCTTTTTTTTTTTTCCTAATCAATAGCTAATTGTAGAACTGCATCAAAGTCCATGCCTAACTGATATTTGGACTCTTTCCTCAAGGCAATAGAAATATTTTTATTGAGTGAATTGAATAGGAACAGAACCAAATCCTTGAAACTGAAAGCAGCAAGGTTGTTCATCACTGAGGAAGTCACAATTCTCAGTAAATAATCATTGGCTTCTCCTAAATGGTAATGTAAGGAGCAGAGTGGTTGTTGAGAGAACATTATGTGTAACTATTATAGTCCTTTTTATGGAACTTATCGTGGGATCTCAGTGCATTAGGGTGGTTGTTTATCCTAAATCCCTCTCTTTTACATTCCATGTAACTTCCATTTGCCAATTATAAACGTGGGATAATAGAATTTCCCCATCTCATGGTACTGCATAACTCAATACTTTTACAAGCCTGAGATGCTCAAATATCGTGGTACTAAGGAAATAATAATTGTTTACAGTCACAATGGTAAAAGAAGTGAGGATCATTATATGAAATCCACGTTTTTGTTGTTCTCATGCACGTTACAGAGTTTATCTGCCTGTCGTCACACATAATCATTCGTGCAGGTAACCCAGGTCTAAATTCCCGTATGTTTTTGCATTTCCTGAGTGGTCAATGAGAATGGCTGATGAAGGTCTTATTCAGATACACGAGCATGTGAGCTTTGTGTCAATGCTTAAATGAAATAGCTGATGAATAAAACAGGACATACTTGTACTTATACAAAGTAATCCTGAGTGATATGACTGGATTTACTGAAAAATAAGAATTTATTGATAAGTTAAAGTGCTAAGTTTTGTCACGTGGCATATTATTCTTGATGTCAAAGACATTCCTTTGTCTATATAGCATTTTTAGTATAATCATTGCTGAAAAATCTGAATCCATTAGAAAGAGCGTGCTGAGTAAATTGCATAATCTTCTTTTTCAACATCAATTATAGGTTATTTGTCTCTACGTAAAATTTCTTCCTGGCAAAGCCAAAGGCAGGATAGAAATTGCCACCAGAAGTTTTTTGATTTTCCCCGGTGTGTTTCAGAGCAAGAATTAATTTCTACTTCTTCCTCTGTCTTCTTAAATCTCAATATCATTTTTATACTTACTCTATAATATACTGTTTATTTCGTTACTTATGTTCAAGGGAAAATATGAAAACTGTGTTTAAACCTGATGGTTAATGTAATCTACTTTCAGCTGATGTGAAAAGGCATGAGATCAGACCTCTAATGAGACCTTAAATTTAGCTAATTAAATGAGAGCCATTTGTTAGTGGTATTTCTTTAGAATATACTGATATTTCATGTCATATTTTTCAAAAGTGTTTGTCTTAAAACCTGTGTGTTCTTATGGTGTTGAAGTGATCTTTGTTTTGTGTTACAGGTTAGAAAAAACTATTCGTAGTCCTCACAAGAAAAACATATTTCTGAATGACTCAGTGCTGCCTAGGAATTGTGATTATGAAAGCCATAGGGGGCTCATCATATGTATTATTTTAGTTTTGCCTCATGAGATGTATCAATAAATGCGAGGTACTGTTTAAAAGCTTTGCAGTGGTCTAGAATCTAGAAGCTGTATCTCCTTCCACTGAGAAAAGTCAGTACATTATGTATTTCAAAGCAGTAAAATATTTGACACTGAATAACAGACTCCATAAATAGCTATTCTAAAAGCCTCTTCCCTGAAATAAATCCTTGCTGGGGAAGAATTGCAGTTGTACTCTCCAGTGGAGTGAACTGCTGACATGAATGTTTCTTACCGTACGGAATTTAAGCAAAGCTTGTTTCTCTCTCTGTCTCTCTTCAAGCCTGTGAAAAGAAAATAGCTACAATTTTTCATTGAAGGCTGGTTAGACATGTTATTTAGCATCATATATATTTTTAATATATATATACACTATACATAATATATTAATAATTATAATATTAATAACAATGATATATAATTATTAATATATATTTATTATATTATATAATATATAATGTAGGATAAATAAATATATATTAAAAAATGTATATATATCCTATATTATATATATAGGAGATATATATATATAGTCTCATTGGCGAGAACATGCCATATTTGAAAATAATTTGAAAATAAGTCTCTTAAAGTTACAGCTTTTTTCCCGTGGTAAGCATAATTCATTGGATGAACAGGTTATTGATGTATCATCAGTGGCCTGTCGTGTATCTCTTCTTGTGTGGAGAACAACCCGAAAAATATTTGGACTGGAAATGCTTTTTGGATTTGTTGTTTATTATTTAGCCCCCTCACCTACTTCTTGTAGTCTGAGGCAGTTGACTTGAAATACTATTGTGTGTGGCCGAGCTGTAAGGCTGCAAATTTTTGGCCATTTTTTCTCACTTTTCATAGCAGAGGGAGGGGCGAATCCCTCACAGATTAGTTGAAAAACTGTGAAATACCTTGCAGCTGAAGCTGCAAGTCCTCAGAGGTACTTCCTGAAGTAATTCCTCACTCATTTTTCACGTGATCAGTTCTATGATAATGATGAGAGAAGGCTGAAAGAATGAAATAAGATATGGGCTGGAAAGCACAACTGGGCTAAAATCAGGAGGGAGCGATTCAGAGAGAATAAGGAAGATACAGAAACTGAAAAGCAGGTGACAGAGAGAATGGAAGATGATGGTGAGAGGTGGAGCCTTCACCTATGATTAGAGGAGAAGAAAAATAAACCAAGGGATGAAAAATGAATTAAAAAGAAAAACGTAATTATGGAAAACGGAAGCAAATAAAAATCCCTCTTTTTCTCCTCAATAGGCTCAGAAGTATTGCTTTCCTTGTAATGTATTATTGATAGAATAAACCTTGAGATGCCAACATAAGGTTTGTTTTATGTGAGTACTCGTGTAAAAGTTTATCGTTCATGATGTTTTTAGAAGGCAAGTACAAAGGCTATTTCAGCACAGACAATACCAATTCACTTCTTTTTAAGTTAATGACTGTAATATCATTTTTCCTCAAAAAAAAAAAATCCCAACTTTAATAACTTTTTCTTAAATGCTACGGTTTCTTAAAGAAAAATAGTCCTGGAAGAAATGAGGAATTCTCAAAATTTTAAATGCATTAGTATGGGTAGCTTTATCAATAGACTGGAGACAGGCAGGCCTGGAAATCTTCTGTTTATGAAAAGAACAAAAAATAAATACAGCAACGATAATAAAATGTGCATAATTCTTGCATCTTCTCCTCAGACTGGAATGGGACACCTGCGTGTCACGAAAGAAGGCCTTCGTCTGGAAGGGGAATCGGAATTCTTATTCCCTCTTTATGCCAAAGAAATCCATTCTCGAGTGGTAAGCAGATAATCTTCCAGTAATGCTAAAATAAAATTAGTGCACTTAGGAACAGTTGAATTAGGTGAAGTCCAGGCAGCTGTCATGGAAATACGTGTGTGTGTGTGTGTGTGTGTGTGTACACACATATTGTTGCATACTTTGCAAGCATGATCATTAGATCAATGTTCTGATACTATGGCAGAATTAACATTTTTCTCCTAAGCGTGTGATAGCAAATAGCTCAAAAAGGAATTATAAAGGTCATTGTATATAAGCAACCCTCGAATTTTAAGAGTGTGTATAAAGTTGTTCATTATTTTTACTCAGATTATTTTTTAATGCAGGCTTCCCTGTGAAACTGCTTGTTTTGTTTATTCATCCATTACAGAATAGTTTAAATATCTCTAAAATTCATGGATCTTACTGGAAAAGTTAAAATTCTCTAAGAAGTTCAGGTTTTGTCACTTCTCGGACAACGATATTAAATGTATGATATCTTTATATATTTAACTGTGTAAAATCTGCAAGACTAAATGGGAAGATTTAGGATTGAATCTTGTTTACATAGACAGAACATATTATTATTGAGGTAAAAAGGAATAACTTGGTCAAAGAAAATATTTATCAAGCAGATTAAAATGGTTCAAGCAGAATAAAAATGAAAGATTTTTATTGAAGTACTGGGTTTAGAGGGAGAAAGAGAGAATCTGAATTGGTGTTTATTTATCCAGGTGAACTCTGAAACTTATTCAGGTGAATTTTTTGTCGAGCAATATCTGTTTCTGACCAACAAAAGGAATATTTTTCAGAACTATTGTCTGTAATATAAACTCTCACAAAATAAAGCCATGTTTCATGAACAAAGTCATCAACCAAAAAGTACTATTCAATGAGAGTAAAAGCTGAATATGGCTCTTTCATTACTTCAAACATGTAATCATCCTCTCTGAGTTATTAGAAGAAATAGCCAGCTATGAGACTTTTCTGAAACTAGAGAAAAAGTTAGTGTTTGTATTGCTATAGCAAGAGAAAATGTAAATAAATTTATCAGAAAACATGGTTGATGTAGGATTTAGGGTGAGGTTGTTAAAATGCTCAATTACTGAAATCTAAGCAATGACAACGTATTTTATGTCTGTTAAGCCTTTCTTTTTCGGTCTGTCTGCAATGAGTAGTTCTGGTAGCAGGAGCAGCTCTTACTTAGATGGTGAAATTCCATTGCTAAATCTAAATTTCCATTTTGTTTCTTATGCTGTATTCTTTTCTGCCTCATAGGCAGCAGGAAAACTATTTATGTCCTTAAATGAATTTCCCTTGAGGCTGTTTATCCAATAAGACATGTAACTTCTTAAAACCAGCATAGCTAATACTTAAAAACTCCCTCTGCCCCAAAAAATGGTTACGCAATGTTAAGCTACCATTTGTGCTCTTTTAGTATGTCTTGCAGCTCTTAATACATTTAGTGCAATATAGGAGGAAAGAGGTGTGGCAGCATCTAATATATGCTTGGCTGTGTAATGACCCTTTGTGATCATTAGTAGCATGCATTAATTAGAGCCTTCAGGCTACTGCATGTCTCTGCCCCCTGTGAACTGATAGTTCAATAGAGGTTTTTTGTTTGCTTGCTTGCTTTTTCAAATATTTGAACTCTCTAGAGGCTTAATTGCCTGTAGCTTGATCTCCTGAGTGCCATCTGTATATTCTCAGATTATATATTCCTCATAAGGTTGCTTATTTGTTATGATTTCTTTTCCTAAGTTTGTCTGTTAGAGAATTGGGCCACTCATAGCTATCATAGCAGCTTTCTCCCTTGCCTTAATAATGTTCTCCCTGCAGTTTCCTAACAGCTTTTCTCACCTAATGAGGTCTCCAAAGTGCTAAGAAAATACATAGCAGAAAATCTACTTGCTGTGCATCATCTCTGGAGCCTATTACAAGTTTATGCCTTCGTTATGAGTCCAACACAGAGTTGTGGGCAACACCGGTGCATCTCAGCTAATACATATTCATGGAAAGATAAAAGATGAGCATTTATAAATATATTACTAGATTTTAATTAGTTAACAACACACATGTGGAAGCTGCAGGTCTAGAATACAGTTTATTTGCACTTATATTTGATATTACGAATTACTAACTTATTTTTTAAATCAACCGGTGGCAGTCAAGTAAGTGCTATAAAGATGCCCAGATCTGTGGGTCATTTAGCACATGTACTTATATGTAATATATTTACCTGATCTTTGTTGACCTTCCTTTTCCACTTCATACTAACTTGTCACCATTAATATTCATTCTAACACACTGCTTACTTTTTTCCTGAGACTTCATTATTGGTGTTAATTCTGTTAGCTTTCACCTTTTCCTGATATAATTTACAAAATGAGATTCATTTATTTTGCTCACTCAGTGACTTCTTTTGAGATAGCCTATCTTCCTACTTCTAACACTTCTTTTTTTTTAAAAAATGTGTAAGTTGGACTCCAAACTGTGTATAGCTTCTACCACTGTTATTAGGTAAGCCTGTGTAGTCAGATTCTTTGCATAAAATATGTTCATAATTCTGAGGTTATCTCTAAGCATTAAATTATGATGGGAGCATGACTTGATCATAGGAAGTTCCATCTAAACATGAGGAGGAACTTCTTTACCCCGGGGGTGGCAGAGCACTGGCACAGGCTGCCCAGAGAGGTGATGGAGTCTCCGTCTCTGGAGACATTCAAAACCCGCCTGGACGTGTTCCTGTGCAACCTGCTCTGGGTGACCCTGCTCTGACAGGGGCGTTGGACTAGATGATCTCCAGAGGTCCCTTCCAACCCTACAATTCTATGATTCCATGATTCTATGACTTGTGAGTGATTTTCAGGGGTTAGCCCTTCAAGGTGCTGCACAGTCTTTCTTGAGTCCAGAAAAAGTACCAGAAGCCATATATATGAGACCGATCTTTAACAGTAGTCCGGTAGTTGGAAACTCACTCATTTATCTAGGAATGAGTATCCCCTCTGAGGTCACAAGCAGGCAGCTTCCTAGTACCCTCTTCATGTCACATATTCCCTCATACGTTGGCAACCGAGATCTGCTCAGACACACTTATCAGTAACTAGGTTCCTGTCCTTTAGATAACAAAGTATGCTTTAGTATGAAAGCACATGTACTGCAAAAAAACTTCCTCCCCTCTTTTTAAGTCGACTGGAGTGGCTACAGTTTGCTGATCCAACTGAGTGTGATCAAACTTTTTCTCCCCAGATAATTTTCTGTTACTTAAAACCAAGTACAAACAGTGGCCAGTATGATCTCCCTGACAATCAGCTGCATTTAAAGACAATTCAGGTGGTAGATTGAAGAAAAACATAAGAAGAACCCACTCAATGTGGCTAAGTTTCTTTTCCGGTGATTCCAGGGGCATTGAAGATTGTTGCATGATTTGTTGATTTTCCTGCAACAAACCCGGAGTTTGTTGTAGCCGGGACGTGTCACCAGGGGTTTGGCAGTCGTCTCTCAACTACGTACCTCATTCAGCTCAGCACAGAACGGTCAAAACATCCTCCTCCTGTCGGTCATATTCTCGTCTGTGCAAGTGTGTAGTTTTGCAGTTTGATTTAGGTTTTAACATAAAATTACATGCTTCCTCGTATGTCTATTACTTTCTATTTTTCATTAGATAATTTTCCAGCCACAAAGTTTTGGAACCGAGGACGATCCCCTTAAACTTTTACGAAAATGTGTATTTCTGTAAGTGTTTACAGTTCTAATTTTTCTGCTGAATCTACTTTTTTTTTTTCTCCATACTCCAGGACTCATCCCTGCTTCTCCAGTCTACCCACAATGTGACTGTGAACGCTCGCAATTCAAATGGGGAAGTCACAGGCAGATTAAATGTGGGTAAGTCCAAGTGATTTTTCCTTTTTCATTGTTTTGGAAACATTTTAATGAATATTTGCAAGTAGCTTGGAGGATATAAAGTGCTACACGTGATTATTTTTTACTGTTATGATCATGTTTGAATAGTCCAGCTGCCACTTAATAAGTGCCAACAGTATATTTTCAATTTCTCAGTTAAGCGTTAATTCTGTAAATATTTGAAGCACTTTTTTATTGCAGAGTCATGCAGGAAAGGTCACTGCAGAAGTTACTCTTTTCCTTGTGTAGGTATCTATAGATAGTTGCAAATAATTTTCTAAGAGAATGCAACAGGAGAACGTGGCTGGAAAGGTCTGTATGTCTCTCTTCATTTCCTAGTGTTCCAGAGACTAATAGAATTAAGCAGATGTCCTAAAAAAACCTGCTGGTTCACAACTCTGAAATGTAGATATTTTGCTATATTTGGTAGCAGTAAGATACATTGGTTTACTGAGTTAAATCAATAGATCTAGATGGGTGTAGGTGATAGATCTTGGCAGCAAGAATAAGCATACCTTACTCTTTAAATCATATTTTTAAGCAAGAATGGCAGCAATATGTGTCAGATACAACAGAATTTTTCTTAGTTTTTTTTAATGTTTTTCAACCTTTTCTTGACTTGGAAGAAAAATGCAACAATTTATTAACTTGTTCCTTCTAAGATCCTCATGCAGCAAAGCATAAATTTCAACTTACTTAACTGTAAGACTGACCTGATGTGCTTACGTAGTTTACTAGATTGGAACCCCGATGAGTAACTCTTCCGTGCTGATGAGACTGTGTAACTTCTCTGACAATTCGTTTCAAGAATTATCATATCAATTCATTGAACATTTTGCAAGCTTCTTTAAAAAAAAAAAACCCAACTTCAAATAAAAACTATAATTTATAACTTATAAAAGAGCCTGCTATTCCCCTTAAAAATGTATAATTGTACAATTAAACAATCAATCACAATTTGACCTTTAAATGTTTTCAAATCTTTTTTTTTTAAATCAAGCTGATAATTTCTCTTTAAAAAATGCCTCTAGATATTTATTAATACATGATAGTGGCATTCATATTTGAGTGCTGTTTGCAAAGGCATGTAGCGATAGGACGAGGGGCAGTGGTTTTAAACTAGAGCAGGGCAGGTTTAGATTAGACATTAGGAAGAAGTTCTTTACAATGAGGGTGGTGAGACACTGGCACAGGTTGCCCAGAGAGGTGATGGAGGCCCCATCCCTGGAGACGTTCAAGGCCAGGCTTGATGAGGCTCTGAGCAACCTGATCTAGTTGAAGATGTCCCTGCTTACTGCAGGGGGGTTGGACTAGATGACCTTTAAAGGTCCCTTTCAACCCAGCACATTCTATGATTCTATGACTCTATGATATTTCATTTTGATAATAATTAGGGGTATGAAATGTACAGTACTTCTAGTTTCATACTATTAGTACAGTTATTTCAGACTGTTTTGCAGTGACCGTGTGACCAATAATGTACACATCACACGGTCAGAATGCCTGTGACATGGCACATGTGCTGTTGATACTGTCTGCTCCATACGGTTTGACTCACTAGATGTGTATCTGCACTCCGGTCATGTGCCCGTCCTGCCTGACGAGAAGAAGGTGTTAGGAGCTCCTTTGGGAAGGGCAGACCACAGAGCAGATCATTGACCACCACACTAATCTGTACAACTTGATCCCTGACGAAGTCTGAGAAACTTACAGGTAAAATCATGTCAGAGAGAAGCCCAAATGCCTGATGAACTGTTCGACAGGCTGTGTCCAGCCGGTGTGACCTCTTTAACTGAAAGATATAAAGATATTTGAGTTGTGGTGACAGCCAATGTCTATAGGTCTTACATTAGGAAAATGAAGCTGGGCAAAAATAACGACAAGTCTCAGATCCTCCTTTCTTTCCTCTTCCTCTTTTTTTTCCTCTTCCTCCTTTCTTTCCTCTTCCCAGTCACAACATAGTCTTGTGAGAGCGATAACAAAAAGCAGTACAGAAAGTGAGGTGGAACGTGCTGTGTTAAAAATACCTGCTCTGTAGGGCTAGAGACATCTAGATTGAAGAAAACTTGTGAACTGAAGACCCAATGGACAGAGAAGGGTCAATACAAACCCATGTCGTACAACAGGGACTGTGGTGTTTAGCAGGGAGAGTTCTGCTGGAACTGTCTTGTCAGTAGTGACTCATTTACAGCAAGTACCATCAATTTTTAGCATTTTCTCTTCTTATTGATAGTTTAATTCAGTTTCTCTGCTTTTCTTCCCCTGGGTCTTCTGTCCCTATTCCCAGTAATGTGTGGTTCAGTGTTGCTGTACCGTATGATCTCACAGCTCTTTAACCTTTTGCTGAGGGAAAGCCCAATAGTTGGTGTCCAGACGCCTGGCGGTGCAGAGGGGCTGCATCTGGCTTAGCCAATACATGAGGAAAACAGTAGGAAGGAGCAGACTGTAGACTGGAAGACCTGCATCTCAAATCTTTTAGAAGTGGTCAGTGTACAAAGGCAATTCCAATTCGACACTGAAGCAGGAAAGTTCTGACTTGCTCTAAATGCTGTAAAAGAAATGCTCTAAAAGAAAAGGTGAGAGGGTGAAATAATGATTTGAGCCTGAGAAAATCAAACCTACATCAAAAGGAAGTGCTCAAATGCATTTGCAAATTATTTTGAGATATTTGATATTTAAGTAATCTCTTTTTGACTGGCAATTCTAGTTACTGAATTCTTTAATAATTGGTCTTAAGTGCTGTCTGGTGTAATTGGTACTATTGTAAATACTAACATGAAATATTGCTAATATTAAATACTACTAATTTTAGACTGATGGAAAAGCATTGAAGGAGCAGTAAAAACTTACTACTGTAAAGAACTCTGTTAATACCTAAAGATACAGTCAAACAACAGCTTGATATTTTTAGCCATTGTCCATAGTCATAAAATGCATGCATATAAAATTATGTTTCTGTATAAGAAGTGTGAAAAATAGGTATATGGCTGATTTACTTCATATGCACAAGCCTTTGCTAAAGAATTAATGCCTTCCATAGTTGCCAGCATGCTGGAATTACGTTTTAATACTCTATTCATCTTACAAATATGAAGAGTTGCCATTGTGAAGGAGCTATATAGGTAAGTTTGGGATCATTCCAAAGACGACAATGTAATGTAGTATCACTCATAAGATCATAACAAAAATACCTTTTAACTCATAGAAAATTGTGATTCAAATGATACATTAAAATATTTTAATGAGTTACTAAGAGCGATTTAAATACCCAGTATTCAATAGAAGTTATTCACAAGAGAGGTATGAAACAAATCTTTACTTGAGGAGTTTCTATGAAATTCCCCACATGAGGATAACAGGTACATACCATTCAAGAATGGAAAAGGTTTCCCTCATGAATCACAGATACACTAAAACACCATCAAATGCGAGCAACTCCCACCAGGAGCACTGTTGGTTTATTTAAGTTTCTGTATGCTCCTTAGTTTACCTGCATGACAGGATTCTGTCCCTCATGAATCCCAGGCCCTGGAGGCAAGGGGGAAGGTCTGGAGAGAGGAAGAGTTTTCCCCAGTAGAGGAAGATCAGGTTAGAGACCACTGGGCCAAATTGGACATCCATAAGTCCATGAGCCCTGACGAGATGCACCTGCGAGTGCTGAGAGAGCTGGCAGATGTTATTGCTTGGCCAGTCTCCATCACCTTTGAAAGGTCATGGAGAACAGGAATGGTGCCTGAGGACTGGAGGAAGGCCAATATCACTCTAGTCTTCAAAAAGGGCAGGAAGGAGGACCCAGGGAACTGCAGACCGGTTAGTCTCACCTCCGTCCCTGGGAAGGTAATGGAGAGACTCGTTCTGGATGTCATATCCAAGCACGTTCAGGAGAAGGAAGTTATTGGAAGTGGTCAACATGGATTTACCAGGGATAAATCATGCTTGATCAATCTCATAGCCTTCTATGATGTTATAACTGGTTGGCTAGATGAGGGCAGAGCAGCAGATGTCATCTACCTTGACTTCAGCAAGGCTTTTGACACTGTCTCTCATAACATCCTCCTTAGGAAACTGAGGAAGTGTGGGCTAGATGAGGGGACAGTGAGGTGGATTGAGAGCTGGCTGTGTGACAGGACTCAGAGGGTTGTGATTAATGGAGCAGGGTCGACTTGGAGGCCTGTAACCAGTGGTGTCCCCCAGGGGTCAATACTTGGACCAATGTATTCATCAATAACCTGGATGAGGGGACAAAGTGTATGCTTAGCAAGTTCGCTGATGATACCAAACTGGGTGGGGTGGCTGACACCCCAGAGGGCCATGCTGCCATCCAGCGTGACCTAGACAGGCTGGAGAGCTGGGCAGGGAAGAACCTAATGAGGTTCAACAACGACAAGTGTAGAGTCTTGCACCTGGGGAGGAAGAATGTCAGGCACCAGTATAGGCTAGGGGTGGACCTGCTGGAAAGCGGCTCTGAAGAAAAGGATCTGGGGGTCTTGGTAGACAGTAAATTATCCATGAGCCAAGAATGTGCCCTTGTCGCCAAGAAGGCCAACGGAATTCTGGGCTGCATAGGGAAGAGTGTGGCCAGCAGGTCCAGGGAGGTCATTCTCCCCTTCTACTCTGCACTGGTGAGGCCACAACTGGAGTACTGTGTCCAGTTCTGGGCTCCCCAGTTCAAGAGAGACAGGGAACTGCTGGAGAGAGTCCAGCGGAGGGCAACAAAGATAACTGAGGGATCGGAGCATCTCCCTTGTGAGGAAAGGCTGAGAGAGCTGGGACTCTTTAGCCTGGAGAAGAGAAGGCTGAGGGGAGACCTTATTAATGTTTACAAGTATCTAAAGGGTGGGTTTAAGGAGGATGGAGCCAGGCTCTTTTGAGTGGTTCCCAGTAGCAGGACAAGGGGTAACAGGCACAAGCTGGAACATAGGCAGTTTCGATCAAATATGAGAAAAAACTTCTTCACAGTGAGGGTGACAGAGCACTGGAACAGGCTGCCCAGGGAGGTTGTGGAGTCCCCTTCTCTGGAGACTTTCAAGACCCGCCTGGATGCAGCCCTGAGGGATGTGCTCTAGGCAATCCTGCTTTAGCAGGGGAGTTGGACTAGATGATCTCTAGAGGTCCCTTCCAACTCTGAAAAATTCCGTGATTCCATGACATACTTCTTGCAAGAATGATGTGGACGTCATAGCTCTTTATAAGTGCTGTTGTGTTTTAGAAGCTTCACTGAATGCAAACACATTTAACTGCTTGCCAGGAAAAGAAGACTTAGAAAATAATAAGGATCGTAACTTAAAAAAACCAACCACCCAGTATCCCTCTGAATGACAAAGATGCCCAGATACCCATTTCGTTTGAGTTACCCTTTAAAATCATATAAAACTCACATATGACCAAAGAAATTCATATTAAAAACCAAGTAAATAATTAAAAAAACCCACCCTAATTCAAAGCAAAAAGGGAAATGGGTCATTTACTGAAGTGATTTTGGGGAGGTGATTGCTTTGGGAATATTTCTTGCATCCTCAGCAAGTTTGCTGATGACGCAAAGCTGGGGGGGGTGGCTGACACACCGGAAGGCTGTGCTGCCATACAGAGAGACCTGGAGAAGCTGGAGATTTGGGCAGAGGAACCTTGTGAAATTCAACAAGGGCAAGTGTAGGGTGCTGCACCTGGGGAGGAATAACCCCATGCACCAGTACAGATTGGGGGCTGACCTGCTGGAGAGCAGCTCTGTGGAAAGAGACCTGGGAGTCTTGGTGGACAACAGGATGACCATGAGCCAGCAATGTGCCCTTATAAATCCTTATAGGATTTATATCCTTATAAATCCTTAAAGGGTGGGTGTCAGGAGGATGGGGCCAGGCACTTTTCAGTGGTGCCTGGCAACAGGACAAGAGGTAATGGGCACAAACTTGAGCATAGGAAGTTCCACCTAAACATGAGGAGGAAATTCTTTACCCTGAGGGTGGCAGAGCACTGGCACAGGCTGTCCAGAGAGGTGGTGGAGTCTCCATCTCTGGAGACATTCAAAACCCGCCTGGACACGTTCCTGTGCAACCTGCTCTGGGTGACCCTGCTCTGGCAGGGGGATTGGACTGGATGGTCCTCAGAGGTCCCTTCCAACCCTATGATTCTATGATTTCGGGGAGAAATGGGACTTAAGAGAAGGATGGTGGCCAACAAATAGCAAGGAAAGAATCTAAGCAAGGCACAGATGTGGGAAGGTACAGGTCTGAGAGTCAGAGGGAATTAATAAAGCTGTGGAGAGAGATACCTATAGGCGAGGCAAGGGTGTCTACATCCTTGTCTACATCTGCATCTGTCTACAGAACAGATGGTAACTATTTTCATTAGAACAGCTCCTGTCTTTAAAATCATGAATAAGATTCAGAAGATATCATTATCACAGCTTGCTCACCCACCTTCAAAACTGAAGTATCTGGAACTGTCTTTGATAATCCAAGAAAGCAGTTGAAGAAAGCTACTAACCGTCGTCTCCAAGATTCCTGTTCTTACCACAGTAAATAACGCTTCACCTGAGTAAACATATGCTTACTTATCCAGCCTACCAGTAGATGAATGTAATACAGTCTGATTTTGCAGTCGCATTCCAGTGACGAATATTAAGAAAGAGGATGAAGAGCAGCATGTTTCCAACTGTCTTTACTGAAAAGTAGGGCCAGTTTTTGCAAAGACCTGTTTTTCAAAGATTGCATAAGGAGGCTTCAACCTACAGAAGACCTTAAGTTCTGCTTGTGATATGTCTTTTTCAGAAGAAAAAAAAGCCACAAAGGAAAGGGGCTTCCAAAGTCATGCAAGGTCTGTGAGAACAGATGCCATCCAGTACAGTGGACTGCTGGTCCTCCTCCTAGTTTAATCAAGGAACAGTAACATCAGTAGCTTCAAGTCAGGAGTTCAGTTTAAACTCTTTCAAGCTAGAGGGAATTTATTTAAATAACTCTCTTATGAAGCTGTTCTGCACTTTGAAACATGAAATCAGCACCACTCAGAAAGCGTGGGAATATGGTGAAAGTCAAAATGGTTTATGCAGTCTGAAAACAGAATCACAGTCACAATTCTGCCTAGAGACTATTTTCATGTCCATCACATTAATCTGAACAGCTGTTACAATGAGAGCGTCTGCGCCATCCCATCCCTCTTTTTTCAACCAGGAACAGCATTCTGAGGAAACAGACAAGCGTCAGTACCTAATATATTGCTTCATTAGCATTAATTTTTGTCTACAAAGTACTACTTTCCAATGTCAAATAATTTCTGGTTTTCTTATCAGCATTTTGATGTTTCATTTTTAAGTGACAGTATTTTTTCATCAGAGACATAATAGGAAGAAAACAGCGTTAATGAAGCATGATGTATGTAAGAAGAGTTTGATGGTGTTTTCACAGGGAGAACCCTGAGGCCAGTTTCATAAACTTGACTTAATTAATGACATTGTAAAACCATTTAGCTTTTCCTTCTTTATTTTTCCCAGAAGGCTTTCATTAAAAACTCCATTTTTGTCCAAATAAGCTCTTTCTTATCTTTAAGATAAAAGCCAGAACATATTTCTTTAAGATCTTTGTACTGCACGAAGATGATTATTTGCACAACTTTAATTGCTGTCCAGCTGGGTTATAAGAAGAAAAGATACAACACAGGAGTAATTAATAGGAAGATAAATTGGAAACTTCATTGAAGTATTTTTGAGGTGATTAAGTCTTCCTGTGATCAAGAACTTACAATATTTGTTCCCATGGGGATTAAAGTAGGGATTTTTACTTCCAGAAGTATAAAAATTTTAGCTACCAATGAATCTGATCATATCAAGACACACATGCTACTTTTATTTAAAAGTAAAATTTAGTTGACTCACATCAGGTGAAATTTAGGGAATGACAGGTGGCTGCTAAAACTTCCTTCAGACTTTTTAACTGATCCTCTGTTCTAATTTCCTGTTTTAATTCATGGCAGATATGTTTCTGTTCTATACTAAATGCATATGCTGTTAGTCTTTTGTGAGACCGTTGTGTAGTTAAATGGGCATAATGTTGAAACGAATTAAAACAAATAGCAGAAAAAAGTAAGTGGTAATGAATATACATTTAAATTAAAGCTAGCCAAGCATATTGCCATGAAAACTTATTTATTAAATTATTAGTCATTACAGCTACAGCTTAATATTTAGACTCAAATGAACAGTATCCTCTTCTGCAAAAAAATACCGTTGATGTCTATGTACCATGTATAGTAAAGTGCTTACCATAGCAAGATTTACACACCCAGTACCCAAATACCATAATTTTTATGATGAAACGTGTGATAATGTTGAGGGTGAGCCATGCTGATTTAAGCCAGACCTTAAACATCGTCTAGAAGATAATGAGGGAGTTATGTGCCTTGCCAACTTGCTTAAATATGCTACCGTCACAGTTAAGGGGAAATTTAAGCTGGCCAAGGGAATTTGAATCCTATGCTGTCATTTCTCTTCTAACTGTGTCTAGAAGAAGAGAAAAGCAATATGCATACAAGTCTACAGAGCTTAGCTCTGGAAAAAAGGCTAATGTTAGGGAAATCATTTTTTATTTGGAAAAAGAACCAAATAGTGGATACCCGTCTCTCATCAGGGAGTAATTACTCACCTGAATAGCCCCATTCTCCCTTTATTGTAATGGGAGTAAAGAATTCAAAATAAGGGGGCAAAAAAGGGAGAACCTTCTGAGTTTCGTGGTCTTCAGTAAATTGCAATCCCAAGCAGCATATTTTGGTTCATCTGGTATAGTCAGCATTAACATAAGTCATTGAATCATAGAATTGTCAGGGTTGGAAGGGACCTTAAAGATCATCTAGTTCCAACCCCTGCCATGGGCAGGGACACCTCCCGCTAGTTATTGCTGAAGGTGAGGAGAGTTCCTGTACTTCCTTTATAGTAATAAGAAGATTGAATCATTGGCATTGGTCAGTGCTCGATGAGTTTGTAAAGGTAATCTTAAAATAACTGAAATTTATTGTGACTATAATCTGTTGTAGAATTTGGATAATTAAGTACATCTAAAATCCTAGTCATTTCAAGTGTAACAGTACTTTCTTCTTAAAGCTAACCAGACTTCCGACGGCAGTGGCCAAACAAGGAGCTAGATTCCTGTCTTTTTGCAGCAGGTCTGCAGAAGAAGACACACTCCTGCTTGCGGTGGATTACTTGAACACGTATCTGCAGTGTACCCGTGTGGCAGTGAGGGCTAATAGCAGACTGGGCTGCGTTATTCCACTCGTGTGAGGTTGCATCACCCAGTACGGTGTTGAGCCCCCTTCAGTAGGACAGAGCAATGAGCAAAGTGGGGAGATTCCCACAGGGAGACATTAAGATGGTCAGGGAGTGGGAGCACATGAAGCATAAGAAGTTGAAGAAGTTGTTTTTGTTTAACCTGCAGAAAAGAAGGCTTAAAGGGGGCTTCTGCCTGCTTCTGGGAGGGCTAGGGACAAGATGAAGCCAGGCTGTTCTCAGAGGTACACAGCAAAAGGGCATGAGGCGACAGTCATAGGTTGTGGTGAGAGTAAATGCAACTGGATAGAAGGGGGACAAAAATATCGCTGTTAGAATGGTTAACCATGGGAACAGGTTGCCCAGAGAGGCTGTTGGCTCCCCGGCCTCAGTGTTATTGAAATTCTACCTGGACAAGGCTCTGAGCACCTTCATCTAACTTCTAACCTGCTGTAAGTAGGAGGTAGGACTAGGTGACTTCCAGAGCTGGCCTCTGACTTGCATTTGTCTGTGATTCCGTCTTGACCAGTCTTAAGCCGACACTTTGGAAGGGCTCAGGTGGCTTACAGACCCATGTCAGACCTTCTAGCCCCCTTCTAGGGCATCTAAAATCATCTGAAGGTCACGCAGGGAACACCAAAGTACATATAATGGCACTAGGCAGCTGTGCTTAGGCAGCTGAGTCATGCCCCATCTGTTTAACTGGTCCTCACACATTGTCCTCTGCCCAGATCCAGTAGGCATGCATAGAATACTGCTGAAGCTCAGTGCTAGGCCTGGCCTTAAAAAAATACTATCATGTTTGGTTTTTTTTTTAAATAAAAAACTCAGAGAAAGAAGAATTATGCATTATACAGAAGATAGAGTGGTTAGAGTATTCGCTCAGGAATGAGAGACTCGGATCACCTGTCCTCTCCGCATACAGGGTTTCAGATTATCATGCCTCATCTCCTTTAGTACTTTCCTTTTCACCTTACCTGTCTGAGGACTGTGTGTTTCACCCTTTCGTGTTGAAGTTATTCATCATGCAACAAATTCTGAATTCACTAGGCTTGAGAGAAAAAGCGACACCTTTTGGTCAAGTCACTGTGTGAGAAACGTGATCTCCTATTCCTGCTGTGGTTTCTACATGCAATAATCCATTTTACAATGAAGTATTTAATGGGTTTATTTTTATTTGTATTTAAATAGAGTGTTCTATAAGAATAATACCTAATGGATAAAGACATTTCGTTACCTAAATCACTCTGAGAGTGGAAAGTACTACACCTAAATACCTAATACTAGTTTGAGTTGCCAGTGTCTGTATGATCAGCGTCTGCAATGATCATTCAGAACCAGTTTTTAAAAGATCTCTAGGCTTGGGTTCAACCATAGAGAACAACCAAGTATAAGAAGTGCTGACAGTAAGGCATCCTTACTTTGGTCTGCGAAGGCATAATTGTTGCATCCATGACATAAAAGGAGAGCTGAGAGAAAAACAGGAAACAGGAGCAGCAAGTGTTCTATTAATATTTCAGAGATGTTTTTAAAAGTGACGAGAGGTATATTATATGGACATGAAATGTATATATGCAGTATGCTGCATGTTCTCTGTAATAACGCATTTGTTCTAATAAAAGATCAGCAAATACTTCTGTACTATTCCATACGAAAATATGACTCATTTTATTCTTCTGAAAGTAATAGCTTTACATTTATTGGTATTGTGTTACTCATGGAACTAGAACTGAATCTGTAGGAGTATTACATTTTTAATACACTAGTTAATGAGATCTTATTTTAAGTAAGGTGCTTTAATATAATAAAAATTAACTAAAACATGAAATTGCATAGCAATACCCCAAAGTGCTCAGGATTTTGGCTTATAGTCAACACTTCAATGATACTAGGTGGTAGGAGAAGAATGAAGCATACAGAGTAGGTGACAGCCACAGGTTGTCGGAAATGATGGATAGCAGAAGAGACTAAGAAAAGAAAAGATCTGAAATTAAATAAATAACTTCAGTGTTGGAGAGCCTTTTCTCCTAAAAGATCTAAAGACACACTAAAAGTGCTTAATACTTGACAGAACTAACTGGAGTTGAAGAGTCTGCCTGCATGTTACCAATTTAATTGATGTTAAATCTTAATTAAGGGTATGTATTTTATGGCAGGCCCTATTCTTTGCCACCTTGTCCTACTACATTTGCATTGGCCTGAAATACAAAGGTTGGGTAGCAGTAGAAGGGAATTAGTTGAAATACTCTTCCACGGAAATGGACTCACAAAACAGAAGACTTTTCTTCCCTGGAAAAGCACCTAGGGGAGTCAAGAGTGAGGAGGAGAAACAAAAAGGAAGGCTGCTTGGGAGTGTGCTCCTTTGCAGGCAATAGGTCAGTTGTTTTTGGAACAATTTTTCAGCATTTAAACTGGCATCCTCGGTGTCAAGATGTGTTGACCACATAAAAGGTCAATGTCAGAACTGGAGGAAGTGTAAAGAAACAATGAGCAATTATTGGTCAGCCTGATTAGCAAGGGTAGCCGACCAGCCTGGGAATTCCTGTGATGCCTCTGGCAGCAATGGGAAAACAGTTCAAATGCTCTCTGTAGCATGTGTTCAGTTATGTTACTCTTTTAACTGTAGGATTTTATCAATGAGTATGATCATATAGTATGACTTGACTTACATGTAATTAAATACTAGGATTGTAAACAAAATACATTGAGGAATTCGGAGATTAAAGTTTCAGATATTGAATTCAGCTGCTGTTTATGAGCTGAAAATGAATCTTGCTGGGATCACAATACAATTAGTGTTATTGCAATATAGCTAGTGCGTGTGTGTTGGGAAATACAGCTAAGAGAGATTAATGGCTACTTTTGGTTACATAAATTTATTCCCATTTCTTTAAAAGCCTATTTTTACTTTTTGAAATTTGTTCCACATACACTGAGCTGTCTCATCTCTGGCATGAATAAAACATGTGCTTGAATTTGGTTTACCTTAGCATTCCCTCTAAAGATTTAAAATGCATCATTTATTATACATACCATTATTTGATAATGAGGATTATCTATAGGAAGATCCTTGTCCCACTTCACTGGGGCATTCATACTGAGAAAACAATGGATGTAAAGATTATTTTTAAAGATTTGTTCAAGTGTGCAAGGACCACAATCAAACAGGAGGGAAACCAGGTTGCAAACCCAGCATGGACATGGCCATGAGTTGTAGTTTCAAAGAGCCACCAGTTAAGACTCCTTTGGGAAACATATAATGTGCAGTGAGTGCTCTCAGTGCTTGTAGTATTTTCTCTTATTTAATGTCTAGCTTTAAAATGTAACGGGTATAGTTCGCAATGCACCCATCTTAGATCCAACCTAACTCCCTCTCTACATGCTCAAATTCAACGTTTAGGATGCTCAGAAAAAAAGTTAAGAGCAGTAGGCACCAAACTTTTATTAAGCAATAAAAATCCATAAATACCTTAATGAATCACTCAGTGCATGACCAGAAACATCCAAAGTAGGAAGTTGTTTAGCAGATAGGAGCAGACTACATCTACATTAGCAACCCAACCAGGCCAGGACCCACCATCTGTCCCAGGGGCAGGTGGCACGGCACAGCCCTCGTTACACAGATGAGCGATGAGCCCACTTCCCTCCAGAGCTGGAGACCTTCATCCATCCTTCTGTGGGGAGCAGCCCCTGACCAGGTGTTGTCTGGGAGGTCGCTGTGTGGCACAGGTTGAGACAGTGTCGAGGAGCACGCTACCAGATTAACAGAAATTGGCAGTGCTTGTGTCTCCTCTGCCTTGGCTTTCTCTAATTTACTGGTATAGATGGATTCAGGTACTGCTCAGACAGGATTGGCACGTTTCTACAAATCCTGTTATACCTCTTCTTCTCTCCACAGAGATTTTTGTCTGTTTTCCCCCTATCTAATTATTTTAGGGTAGAACTCCCTCAATTTCTCCTGGTAAAGCTTTTCCGCCTTGCCTGGAATAATGAGATATCAAGTGGAAGAAAAGAGGAGAGCCCAAAAACAGGCTTATGTGGTCTGAAGTTCAAAACAATTAGCTGGGAGTAGAAAGGCTGAATCCCAGCCTTGTTCCAATCACTCTTAGGATGGGGTCAGTGCATACACGGACCAGTTTAATTAAACTGGTATATATTGCACCTCCAGTTGCATCAGTATGATGTTCTGTATGGACACCGTGGCTGAAATTTGCATTAGAGAGGACAGCTGAGAAAGTCAGTCTGCACAACATGCGTTTGTCTGCTTTGGTTAGGTGAGAGAAAAAGAATTTGGTCCAAGGTACGTAAATGCTATTTAATTTGTGTATATTCATCCTAAGTTCAAACAGTTAAAGCAGCTCCTATATCTTATAATTATTTTCTTTTGTCATGTCATATCTCTCTGTGAATTAACGTACATTCCATAACAATCCAATTAACAAAAACCTGTCGATTTTCTGTCACTATGCAGATGTACAAATTAAATTAATCGATTCATACTGCTTGCGGTAGTTCTTTCCTGTTCTCACTACAAGAAACATGAAAAATCTTTCTTTGACAAGATCGCTTGTAAAACAATTCAGCAAATTAGCAAATTGAGAAGATAAACGTACAAGATCAAATTTGGCCTGGTGCAAATCATGTCACACTTCTCCAGTTCTTTCAAATATTTTTTTTTTTCCGCTGCGTTATTATCAATGACAACTTCCATGTCTGCCAAGGTGCTAGGAGGGAAAAAACAGAAGTGCCACTATTCAGGCCCAGCAGTTTATTTTCAAAACTGACTGTCACCATACCAAGGAAATCAGTAGATGGTGTTCCCTCTAAACATACAGTATTTCGTCATATGAAAGTATTTTTCTGTGATCATGTGTGTGAATAATTAGCAATTACACAGAAATTATCAGTATCTATTTCTGAGTTGTCTTTTAGAGATGTTGCTGCATATTGTTTGCAGGCTTGCACAAGTCCACTTACAGCAGTTTCTAATCAGTATTTTCAAGATTACCCACATTATAAAACCTCACAGCTTAGAACTGGGTCTGTGGAAGCTCTCGGGCACCTACTTTACTTTAAAGTTCATATACCTAAAATGTAAGTCTTCAGTATCCTCACTCAGTTATTAATTCTTTTAATCGATAAATATTCTATGGCTATATAAAAATATTTGCTTCTGGCATGCCAGACCTACTAAAATATTGACAGCACTGCAAAGAAAAGTACTTAACCTTGTCAGAGCCTTCAGAGTAGGCATTCTCATTTCTCTCTCATCCGCTGGGTCTAATCCAGCAGGTATTTTAATTGCACGCTTTTTAGAATGAGCTCTGACAATAAGCAGCGTCAGGAGAAGAAAAGGTGGTAGCGCGACTTCTCTCCAGCAGTCCTGCAGCCAGCGTGTTGACCCTGGAAGCTGGACACTTGAGTTCCCTTCCTCTGCAGGAAATAAAGGCTCCAAATAGTACCTTCCTTTCCTATACAGTGTAAAACATCTTCAACAGAAGAGATGGAGAATCACGCCTCTAAATCCCTTCCAGCAACAGCGTGGTTCCCTCAGCGTGCCTGAGTCACTCGGCCTGTATCGTGTCAGACAGCAGAGGCTTTGCCCTCGGTTTCCCACGCTCGTGCTGAGCACTGTAGTCGTGGTTTTAGATGAACGGGAGGGGTGAGAAGAGGAAGCAGCCCCTGCAGCCCCAGGGGAGTTGATAACAGTCAGTTTACTTAGGCCTTTGGTTTGTTTGAATAAACAAGTACCTACCTACGGAACATAAACGGGCAGTTTCATTACTGCTGCTGGGCAGAAATAGGAACACTAGAACACCTGAGCCAAGATTTTTTAGGAAACATTGATAGGGATCCATCCTTGCTTCACGTACCCAGAACTGCTTCTTTTGCTGGAAAAAAAAAAAAAAAGGACTGTTTAACACCTTTTCACTGAATGAAGATATTTCCTGAGCTCACTTTTTGCAGTACGCTTCTCAGAAATAAAGCCACGTGCTTCGGAGGAGCGTTAGAGAAGAGCCAAATCGAGATGAGTGAGGCAGTGCCTGGCTGCACGTGTCCAGCAGAGCGTGATGTGCGGCAGAGTGCAGCCCTCTGCCCTGATCGTTTTCAGGTAGAATCAGCGTTGGGTTTTATGGCCTAGTTTAGGACATTACGGCCTCTATAACCCTTTCCGTGCTCGGTGAGCAATTAAAAGCAACAGTTTGCATCTGCTGAGTGAAGCAATAAGCGATTTGCATAGGATCTTATGGGATGCATCTCTTGCATCAGCTACCATGCATATTTTAAGAAATGCATTGAATGTATTTCTTATGAGGATCAATCGTCTGTCACCTAATGCCATTTTAATGTAAGAACTAACAAAAATTCCTGTTTCCTTTGAGAATTACTGCCTGGAAGACATTTAATGTTTATGGGAGTAGGCAAGGTAGGACAGGTTCTTACTGGGGAGGAAGCAGCTCAGTGCCTCTTGCTCCCACAGAAGGTCTGTGAATTACCTTTATTAAAAAGTGCTGAAAAGGAGTTTTAACTGCTTTGACCATTCCCTGTAATTCTAATTCTGAACATAGATTTAGATGATGATTTTGTCAAACAGACATTCAAACTTACGTGATGCGAATTTTTAATTGATCAAGTGGTTGGAAAGGGGAATATTGAAGATTTGATTTATATCCGCTTACCCAGCCAATACGTAAAGACTCTCTTGCACACAATTACTTCAATTTTTGGAGTACCAGATCCAATTGCAAATACTCTCGCAGCCTTTTGAAACTATTCTAAGAACCCAGTCAGTAACATTTGTTAGATATGTGGAGCTAAACTGGCATTTGTTATGAAGAGCGGAGGGTCCTGCCCTTACGCAGGATGTTTGTAATTTTAAAGAATTTAAGCCTCCATGATCAAAAGGGATGATGATGCAAAGACTTTGATAACTAGTTTCTATGTTTAAGAAAAAGAAAAAAAGAGATGATAGACTCATACTGATTAAAGCGTCTTAGCAGTTTCAGCACCAAGAAGATAGATGTTTGCCTTGATCAATTCGTGAGGGATTTCCTAAATTCTCTGGAAACCCAACTTGAAAGCGTGACTCCAGGCACAGTTTTGAACAACAAATTAGATCATGTAAATAGACTTATCCAATTTCAGTATTTACAGGGCCACTATCCTTAGAATAGCTGGGTGCTTCGTGATACTTAATGTACTTAAATGAGTTGCTATATTATTAAGACCACAATTCAAATTATTAGTAATTTATATAGAAAGTTGAAGAAAGCTGATGTAATTATTCCATTATTCTACTGTGCTTTGCAGGTCCTAAAATGGTGGAATTCCACGGTCAGCAATTTCAGATCAACTCAAAGGACGGCAAGCCGCTTTTTACAGTGGATGAAAACGAGGTTGTAATTGGCACAGATAAACTTCGAGTCACAGGTTTGTAACAGTTTAAGAAATGCCCAAATAATAACCACAAGAAAAGCACAATAAAAGTGGCATTTTTAAAATATGTCTTTGGGCGTGAACGCAAGTTCTGGGTTTACCTCCTTAGGAAATAGGAATCTGAAGATAGTCTGACCTTTTTCAATAAATAATCATTAAGAACTCTTAACAGAAAAATAATAACATTTATATATAAATATGTATATATGTTTGCATGTGTGTATTTTATTTTAAAGCCATTAGTGATTGGAGCTGTACTGGTGCATTTTTTTCTGAATTATTTAGCTTTTCCAGAGCACAATGTTAACTGAGGCTGAAAAAATTCTAGATATTCCAGTTTGAGTTGTATTGAGTTTTTATTTGTGAAAACCTTTTAGACTCTGATATTTTTATATGGTTTTATCTTTCAAAGTATTTCTGCTCTGTGTGTAGCACATATGTCACAGGATGGTTTTTGTAGTATATTTAAAATGTCGTCTGTCAAAAGACAAGTTTGTCTTAGGCTATTTCTGCAGCTCACCAGAGTACACGTTTTCAAACTAAGATGTCAAAGTTATCACGTGAAAAACTATTTCGTTTCATATGACCCGATAAAGTCAACCTTCATTTTCCAGATGTAAGGTTCCATTAAAACAGGTACATCAAGGTGTGATTTCTCTTTAAGCGGAAGAATCCATCAAAGGAAATACTGAAATTATCCTATAACTTGTTTTCAATTACGTTTTTAATCTGATTGCAACTGTGGTGGGTTCACCTTAGCTGGAGGCCAGGTGCCCACCAAAACCGCTCTGTCGCTGGACGTGGGAGAGAAAATATAACAAAAGGCTCCTGGGTCGAGGTAAGGACAGGGAGAGACAGTTCAGTGATTACTGTCACAGGCAAAACAGACTCAACTTGGGGAAATTAGTTTATTATCAATATCAAAATCAGAGTAGGATAATGAGAAAACAATGGGAATGGGGGTTGTGGTCAGTTCATCACACGTTGTCTCTGACACTCCTTCCTCCTCAGGGGGAGGACTCCTCACACTCCTCCCCTGCTCCAGCATCGGGTCCCTCCCACGGGAGACAGTTCTCCACAATCTCCAATGTGAGTCCTTCCCATGGGCTGCAGTTCTTCATGAACTGCTCCAGTGT
The DNA here is from genome assembly GCF_028500815.1 of Rissa tridactyla. Taxonomy (NCBI): domain Eukaryota; kingdom Metazoa; phylum Chordata; class Aves; order Charadriiformes; family Laridae; genus Rissa; species Rissa tridactyla. Next base: position 23,560,627 of record NC_071466.1, read on the forward strand.
GGGCCCTTAGCACGGGGTGCAGTCCTTCAGGAACAGACTGCTCCAGCGTGGGTCCCCCACGGGGTCACAAGTCCTGCCAGCAAACCTGCTCCAGTGTGGGCTTCTCTCTCTCCACGGGTCCACAGGTCCTGCCAGGAGCCTGCTCCAGCACAGGCTTCCCATGCGGTCACAGCCTCCTTCAGGCCAATCCACCTGCTCCAGTGGGGTCCTCCACGGGCTGCCGGTGGATCTCTGCTCCACTGTGGACCTCCATGTCTTCACCACGGGCTGCCAGGGAATCTCTGCTTCAGCGCCTGGAGCACCTCCTCCCCCTCCTTCTTCACTGGCCTTGGGGTCTGCAGAGTTGTTTCTCTCACGTATTCTCACTCCTCTCTTCGGCTGCAGTTGCCCGGGTTTTTTTTCCCCTTCTTAAATATGTTATCCCAGAGCCGCTACCACCATTGCTGATGGGCTTGGCTTTGGCCAGCAGCGGGTCCATCTTGGAGGCGGCTGGCACTGACTGTCAGACAGGGGGAAGCTTCGAGCAGCTTCTCACAGAAGCCACCTCTGTAGCACCCCCGCTACGAAAACCCTGCCACGCAAACCCAATACAGCAACTATCATGTTTAACTTTTGATAATTATTGGTCTTCTGAAATCTTGAGGTCTTAATTTGAATGTATATATTCATATTCTTTCACTGTGCACCACTACAAATGTGGTAGTAACTATACAATTAGTGCCTCAAAGACAAACTGAAGTTATAATAAATGTGTTAATAAAATTTGTTTACACCTGAGGGTTTTATCTTAAGGTTTTTTTACTTTTTAACCTAATTGAAATTATAACTTTGCTTAAGAAGGAAACCATATCAAATAATTATTGTTTGCCCAAGGGATGCTGAACTTTAATAGAAAAGCATGTTTAACAAAGATATGAAAAACTGCATAATTGTTAACTGATTTGGAAAAGGTCTGTCTCTGCTCAAAGTAAGTAAAAATCATTCACACGAGTTGAAATTGTTATGCTGAAACATGTATTCTGACTTGTCCAATATTAATCTTTACACTGCAAGGATAATAGTTTACTTTAACAGATATCGTAGGAAGACACATTGCCTGTTTCTTTTTTACGCTGTAGTACAATTCAAAAGCAAATCCATTAAAGTCAGTGAGGTTATTTCACTGTAAAATTATATAAGTGAGAGGAGATTCATGCCTACTTTGCTTCAAATTAATTTATTAAAATTGTGATTTAAATGATACTATTAGCATGAAGGATAAATTAGTAATACTTTGCGTACTGAGATAATTTTTTAAACATTTTAGATAGAGAACAAGATCAATGTGAAATAAATTTTGAAAAGTTCATACCATAAGAAACAGACTATCTCAGGCTTAAAATACACAATGAACATTTTGCAGTTTTTTATGTACAATATAGTGAACTATTTGATCTTACTTCTCCTTATTTATGTGAATTCTGAAAAGCTCAGTAACAATTTGTAAGAAAACTTGACAGTTTTCAAGTAAAATATAATACAGCAAAGTGCAAATGTTGAGATTTATGGTATTTAAGGAAAATTTAAAAGTCTAAGAATAAGCTAATCCAACCCAATACCTCAGGAATTGTCATTTTCCAACAATTCGGTATGTTAGAATACTGTCATATCTCATAACTCATCCTATTGCAGTTCAGACCTTTTCTGGCCCATGTGGTAGAATAAAATTGTGGCAGACCCTCTCCCTGTTTTCCTAAGAAGAGCAAATGCCTGGGGAAAGCCATGATCAGCTAAGTGTCTCAGATAGCCCACAGGGTCACAGACGGGTCTAGATGCCCACTCACGTTCAGACAACTGGGTTGAATGCCCCATCAATGCAGCCTAGAGCATGATTCATCTCACCTTGAAGGAGACACCTAGTTCGGGCACGCAGAGAGCTTTTCTGCTGACCAGACGCGGTTGTCTGCTTTAGGATGAGCTCAATGGCTCACTCAGCTCCCTTGAACATAGTGGCTGAGTTCACATGCTTAAACGTAAGCATCCAGCAGTGTTTGAAACACCTTAGGCTACGTGAGACACTGCGTGGTATCACTGTACCTGCAGGAGACACTTCCTTTGATTGTGGCAGCTGGAGGCCAGGCAGGGTGTACAAAGGTATTTTAGATGACAGTAGGTACATACAATTAGGCAACTAAATTGTGCCTCTTGCTCATCTGTGACACCTACATCATAGATGCTTAAATCTAAATCTGTGAAAATTAAGTTCAGCTTAACCTTTCATGACTATTAATGCTACCTGAAGGAGCCTGTACTCCAGGCACATCCTCTCTAATATTATTTCAGTAATGGCCTGCATCTTTCGCAGACAGTTATTATGCTGCTACAGAGGTATCGAGCATCAGCGTTTTGTTCTGGTAGGTTTTTATACGTTCAGTTGGCATTGACGACAGTCAAGCCCACCTTGTAACAGTATATTGGCTGGCAAAGAGCCGATTGCTTTATAACTAACAACATTGCCATGGCAGAAGGAGTGAAATCACAGCACTGGCTGGAAACAAAGATCTTCTGGACAAATGACTAGAGTCCATGGACACAGGACTCCTGTTTTTCCACTCCCTTGCCTGCTCTGCAAACTTGCCAACTAGAAGCCTGTCCATAGAAGGGAGAAAACAGGCTCAAGTAAATAAAATTACATACGATAGAAAAATAATTATCATTCAGCAGTTATAAAATGATCTCAACTACTGCACAAAAGAACTTTTTAACAAGTTCAAATAATAATTTACGTATCATGACTGTTGTATCGGGTAATATTTTGGTGATTAATAGATAAGTAATTAATAGAAGGCAGTTGCTTACCCTCCACTCTTCTTGAAGAAAAGCTGGCAAGGCAGAGGGGATCAGTACCTGTATGGAGAAGCGTATTATATCACCCTTTCTCCAGGTTACTACTTGTCCTTTTTCTTCCTTGTCTTTCATAATACCTTAAAGTATTTGCTGAGTATTGTCGGTGATTTTCTAGCGCTCTGTTCTATGGAAAGGTTTTTTGAGTTTGAGTAGCTAACACTGAAGTGCAATGTGAAGATGTGTGTTTAATTTAAACACTTCTGCTCAGAAGGTAAGTTAAGTAGGAGACAATTTGAGGATATGAATAAACATTCTGTTAGACTTTGAAGAGGCAGATATCCTTGCTTGATAGTGTGTGTGGGGGTGTTAATGAAACTTGCTGACTTTGATCCTCTAATATCTTGATCTTGTGTAATTAAGGATTAAATTATGCTATATTCATAAACAATAGTCTATAGAATAGTAAATAGGGTAATATTCATACCATAAATAATGTTATTTCTTCACAGTTTAAAAGATAAAGTAGGTAATGAAGACAAGAAATCAATTTAGGGCCATTTTAAAAAAAAATTTGCCTGGAGATTATTTTTTTTTTTTTATTGTCATACTCTTCAAACTTAATGCTGTTTGATGACGAAGTTTTCTCACAGGAAGGCAAGGTTGCTTGTTTAGAGGTGACAGCTCTAGAGTATGTAAATAAGCCTTTTCATTCCCTTTTACACCACCCCCACCCCCCATGCTACCATTAACACTGTTGTTTCCAGTTGGCTTGCTTCCGTTAGCCCCTATTTCCATGCCAGCGATACTATCTCTGTCTCCACCGACCTGTCTTTCAGAGCAGGGTGCCCGTTGTAGGAAGCGGGAGGCCTAGGCTGAATTCCCCCCTCGGCCCAGGAGAAGTCACTCCTGCAGTCCCACCTCCCAGGACAGTGCTGTGTAACGCCACACAACATGTTGGGTGCCCAGCGTGAGGGGACAGCTGGGAGCAAGCACGCTTCATGTCTGCCAGCAAAGTGAAGGTCCACCGCTGGCTGGGTGCTCCCTCGTTTCTTCCTCTGCCGTGGTTCACCTTCGAAAAGAGAAGCAGAGGGTGAGATGCACAGAGCTGTTCACTGCTAAGCATGGGCTTCAGTCTCCTCCAGTGAGGAGGGAATGCTCCAATGGCAGTGGTGTCTTATAAAGGCATTCAGAAAGATGATTTTTTTAATTAAAATGCTGTAATTCCTGGGTTTTACCGCTGACTCCGGTAGCAATACACTTGAGCTCCCCTGGGGATTTTGGTCTCTCTCTGCTCTCTCTGCCTTGTTTCTGGGACAAAGTGATGTGTAGTCAGAGACCTGCCATCCTGGACCAAGAGACCGGAGCAGATCCCTAAAACGAGCATCTGCTTCATTTCAAACACGGCTTCAGCGCCCGTGATTGCACTCAGGCCTCACAAATCTCTCTTTGTATAGATGTTCACTCCCCTCCTCCAATTGATTTTAGCAGACTCCTCTTGCTGACATCTCTCTGTGTGTATCTGGTCATCTTTAACACAAAGTCCAAACCTCGATAGGAATGTAAAAGTTGGACTAGGAGAGGCATCTGATTATCAGCTCACATCCCTTTCATAGACAAGTAGGTCATATAATTTCTTTTATAATCTTATCAAGATACACCTCAAATGCAAACACACTATTCATTTTTATATCACCAAATGTGAAATTATGTCTAAAAGGTGCTGTAGGAGAAACATAAAAGGCTGTATATAAAGAGGTGCCAGGGTGAAACGAGGAAAGCCTGTGAGACACACGAGTTGCCTCCGCTGCCATGAGCTCTTCCTTCCTTGTGCCTTGCAGCTCTGCACATCCCATAGCAAGACATCGTGAGGGCACTTTTGGCATGTGGCATCCCGGCAGCCTGACGGCCCTCTCATGAGCAAGCTGCAGAGCTGGTTTTGGGGTGCTCAAGACTCGGTAGGGTATTCCAAACTTTAGTTAGAAGAGAAGAAGATTTCTGACTACTAAAGTTTAGGAATGTTGTCAAAGCAAAGCCATCAGGATCAGAAAATATTACTAGACAGGTTAGTTTGAGCTTAAATAATTGAGAAGGGAGCTTCTGCCTAGAGAGGTACTAAACCTGGATGACCTGATAAAGTCATATTTGCAAAATAATTGAGATATCCCTTTATCAGTGACTTGTCCTTTTCATTCCTATCGCCTCTTTCCCACTGTCTGTGTCATCTGACATCATTAGTAATTACCTTTTTTCTTCCAAGTCCATGATAAAATGTTACATCGCATTTGGCACCACTAGTAACACGTCCCCTCACTCATAGTTCTCTGTTTGCTGTTATGTTTTAAAACCTATCAGTCAATTTTAATGCATATAATGCTTTCCAGGCTGATTTGTGTTGCTCTAATCTCTTAATCAAAATGTGGTGTGATATCGAAGTAAATGTCTATGGAGTTTTATTACACCCATACTATTACCTTTATCAGCCAAGCTTGTCGTCTCATTTTCAATTCGAAGCTATAAATGTATTCATACTCAGTGCTATACTGCATACAAAAAAGGTGGAAGAAGAGCAGAAGATGGTGTTTAATTACTCTGCTAGAGGACCTTAGTATTTTGTGCTCGCCTTTCATATTCTGGTACCTGAGTTTCTTGACTTTCACCTGAGTGCGAGTGAGTATGTGAGAAAGAGCGCAACTGAATTTCTCATGGTTTTCCCTGAAGCCACTGGTACAGATACTTAACAACTTTTAATTCCACTTTTAATCCATTTTGGAACTAAAAATCAATAATGATGAGCTATAGTGATTGTATGGATTTCTAAAGATGACAGCGGAATTATATGAAAATCAGGCAGAGCACAGAGCAGAGCTTTTCCGAGTTCGTTTTTCAGGTGATGTCTAATGTGGAGACAGAATTCACCAGCTGAATTTGAGAGACACATCTTTTCCTTTTGAAGTCGTGATTTATTGTGTTGCAGTAGCAGATAATACGGTGTGTTCGTGTTGTTAAACTACTAGGCTCCACTTACGTTTTATTACTCTGATTATTACTTTGATAGCTAGATATGCTTTTTCATGATTCTATGACTAGCCATTAATGTTACTTTTGCAAAATATTAATAGAAGTGCTGATTTCCTTGCCTAATCTTTCTAATAATTGAAACTATATGGTTTACAGCAAGTGGACTAAATTAAAAAAATAATAATAATTTTTTTTTTACACATGGCCGTAGCAGGAAAAATCCATAAAAATGCAATCATAAGACTAGATTTTTAATAGCAGTAAAACAGTGTCATACCATTAGGTTCCGTGCAGCTGCTCCAGCGTGCACTGGCTGTTTTAGTGCTTTCACTCTGAGGACCACATCTGCAGTAACGATGCTCTATAACACGCGAACACTTAAGGTGCTTTACAAATGTGCCACTCAAAATACCTCACTGGAATAGAAGCTCTTCAAGAACAGGCTGGAAAGGCGAGGGGGGAGTTGCCCTTTATGTGGGAGAGCAGCGGGAATGCCTGGTGCACAGCCTCGGGATGGATGAGGAGCGGATACCACAGACCACCTGATTGGGAAGAAGCAGACGAGGCCTTCTTCAGACAACGGGAAGAAGCCAGATGATAATTGATATGTCTTTCTGTCCAGAATGGCAGTGTTACCAAACACTTGGCTTTTCCTACAGACCTTAAAACCAGATGGAAATGGAGCTTTTATCCAGAAACTGTGCCAAGATCCTCGCTATGTGACGCTGTTATTTAGATATCAAGAAATTCACACAAAGTTGAACTCTACCACCATGGCCGTTGCATGCTAGGATGTGCGGCAGTGTAGCAAGACATGAAATTTCAAACTGTGCACTTCCATACAATTGGCATTATAAGAAGCTATGTGGCTTATCTAAGAGTGCGAATTCACTTGTATCATGTCTTCATTATACCTCATCCTATGACACAGGACAGTTAAGCTGGTACTGAAAATTGCTGAAAAAATTTAACAGCTGTCTAATGGAAAAGGAAATGGATTCCAAACTATACTCAAGTGGAAGAATACACCATATAATGTATGTTGGTATGGTAGACGCCTGCATGAGTAAGAAAAAGGAAGGGGAAAATAAACGAAATTAAAAAATGCCTTCCAAGGTCATCAAGCCAAAATAGGCATCTGCAACAGCATTTTGTTCAGTCAGGACTGCACTTTTGCTGCAGATCTGATGGTTCTGGGAGCTCTCGCGTCCTACTGGTTTATACCATGGAGGAGTCAGGGAGTGAATACAGTGGATTCCTTTTGGGTGAAACCGAACTGAGAAATGGGCTCTAAGAATGCATTTGCTTCATCAAAATAGCAAATATGTTTTAAGCCCACAGGATGAGACTAGAATTGGTCCAAAGTAAAATCCCCTAAATCTGCATAGTATGAGCAGCAGATCTTTAGCACCAAGTGTATCACTCTATAAATCCACCCTTTTCAGGTCACACTGCCTCCTGACGTAGACATACCTAAAGACTTCCCAGAACTACAGTTGGAAGACATTAAGATCAAGCTATCTCCCCTCATAAATAATGTATTTGGAGCTCATTCAAAGTTACTGACAAGATAAGTCTTTTGTTAGCACGGGAAGTGTAGTGACAGTATATATTTCACTGAAATTACAACTCATTCACTGTAATCCAAGATGAAAATCTGAGTGAGGAAAACAGCGAAATGCTTGCTTTGCTAAGAATTGTCATGTAGGACGTAGTGGAATGAAGGACAGTGAGGCATCATGATACATTCTCAGAGGAACACAGTGTCAGAAGAATCACATTTGAGAAAAACTTGAATTCATTGCCACATCTAGCTGGCAAGTAAACTACATCAGAATTTTTGACAGCTCGGCATATTGCTGCAAAATACTCTTGTTGTACCAAATCAGCATTTTCCAATGAACTTCTTTCATTCCTTAGGGTTTTTTCTTCATCATCTCTAATGTGTAAGGTTGTCACCTTGTAACACCCACCAGCACAAATACAAGAACAGGAGAATAATTAACTATGTCAGGCCAGGAATTGAGTTTTGTCTTGCAAAATAATCTTACTGCTAATGAAGAAGGATTAAAGTCCTGTCTGAATTAATGAATTTTGTATTTTCCAGTTTTATATTCATGGCGGCTAGCAGATTCCAGAAAGACTCATCTATTTAAATTGATGAGGAGGATATCAACAGCTAAACAAAATTTAAACAGAAGCTTAGAAAGCCATGCTTCCTTGAAGTGGTGAAGTGATTCAGTATGTCAAGTCTTATATTTTGTGCACTTCTCTTCCATACATCTAAGGAGATTTCATTCTAAGGAATAATGATTTCAGCTAGAGCTTTTCTCGGAAAGCAGCAAGTTTCATGCTTTCTTAGGATATCCGGAGAACTTTCCCCCAGCCCTCATGAAGTGACAAGTGTTCCCATCAGCTGGCTCCGTGATGTGTTCATTTTTAGTGGTATCTCTTGATCTGCCTTTTTTTCCTTTTCATGATCTCTGTTGTGCCCCCCCCAATATTTATTTTCCTTTTATACCACATCTAACACTGCATCTATACCATCTGCACCATAACTTTCTAATCATCCATTTCCCCTTGTCTTTCCTTCCTTCTCCCTGATTCTATCTGTACTTTCACTTTTTCATCCCAATATCATCAGGTCTTCCAGACAGAACACAGTAAAAAGCAGTTTTCTTTTGTTTCCACCTATATTTTTATTTAATATGTTAACTATGATAATATTAATATTTAAATAAGCACGCGCATGCGTGCACGCTCAGGAGGGCTCTTAAGAGTTTGCTTCTCTAGATGGAGTCCAAAGCCCCGACTTAAGGCTTTCTGCAGCCCAGAATTCTTTCCTGAGGGTAACTGCATTCTTTTTTCATTCTAAGAGCAGCCAGAAAAGCCATGTTGAGTAATATCCTAGCTACTAAAATATATCGCCTTGTTACATAGTTACCCGAAAAGTGCTTAGATATGTGAATCCTCTAAAGTGAAGATGTTCACTCAACCTAAGGCCTCCCTAGTTTTGGATGAGTACCTTCACAAAGCCAAGGAACAGAAGGTGAGAAGCTCCACCCCTGCTGCAGCTGATGGTGTTTAGCTGCTTTTTTGCTGCTCAGAGAGATGGCTCAGGCTGAGAGGCTTTTGTACTACTTCAGCTGCTTCCTGATCCCAGTGAAGCTTGGTCAGGAGAGGGTCGCTGAGCTGGTGATGCTGCAATGACGCTAGTCCTCAGAAGAACAGAAATGGAGGCGCTTGGAGAACTTTGAGGTCCAAGAGGGAGGCTCCTGGTGAGGTTGGGTGCCCTTCCTATTGTGGGGACAGTTTGGAGCTTGTAGTTTTGGTCAAGTTCTTTTGGTAGGGCTTATCTTTAGTGCTGAAAATAGAAAGATGTGCTGTTTCTTTCCTGTTAGGATGAAACTACTCTTATTTCAAGAGGTAAACTATCTGATCCCATAGTCATTGCCATTTTATGTGCATAAATATGATTTTATTTTCAGCAAGTCTGCCTAAAACTAGAGGGAAATCTTTGATGAAGCTACGTGCCAGATTTTGTGCTATGAATATAATACCCTGAAATAAATACGATTATGCGTCCGTAATATTTGCAAAGGTTTTGAGGGATTTTCACTATCTCTGTGAACTGTAATGGAAGTTACATTGTAAAAATCTTATTTTCTTATTTTGTGGTCCCAAGTAGTTTAAAATTTCTCTGTCTTCAGACTTGTTAGGTTTTGTTTTAAGAAATTACACCTGTACTTTTACCGGTGTCGTGTTGTTCCGATCAATACTGTAATAGTAAAACTGTGTCTGTATTTTAATTGTCTCATTAATTGTTAATATATGGTTTTGTATCTTAATTTCTGGTATCAAAGTGGCCATATAAATCACTGTTGCTATTTATTTTTTTTTACATTTGAACTTTTACAATATGGTATTTATCTCTTTTTTTTTCAGGGCCTGAAGGAGCACTTTTTGAACACTCTGTAGAAACACCACTTGTGAAGGCAGAAGCTTTTAAACAGCTTAGGTAAGAACTTATACATAAAAAACTTAAATCTAATAAGCAAATGTTATTTGCTATATAGATATTAACATTTTACTGAACAAGGGAATTTCATCAGCGTTTCCAGAACTGCTAATAACCTGGTTTTTCTATTTTATGTGACATTGTTTTGAAGGAAAACTATACATTGTTCTGCAATTTTGAAATATATTATGAATGACTTATTGCCGTTGGTTAATATTTAAGGCCACATAAAATATTGTGGAAAGTTTTTCTGTAAACTTATGTTTGTCAATTTTGAAACACTTAAGTATGACCTTTTCTGCAATAGAAGTCGCTTGTCCGCAATAGGTCATCAGCCTATTCTTAGACAAGATTTTTAGAAATTAGTATCAATCTGAGGAAACAGACTAATAAGAAAAGTTTGGAAATGTGCAAAGCTCTGTATAACTAAAAAGCAGTTTGGTGGAAGAAAATCATTATAAAGTACCTTGTATGTTTCAGAGCCCCTTAACTCTGGGATAGCATTTCTTTGTGCACTATTCTACGTAACTTTGAGTATCCAAAATTAGTTTATAGTATGTTGGTTATGGTGAGATAATAAACTCAGTTCATGTTCTGTTCATGAACATGTTGTTTCATTTTATGAGCCAGTTCAAAGTAAGATTTGAAGTGAAAGAGGATCTCTTTAACAATTATACTTCTGTCCTTTCATACCTTGGCAGTCTGCTATGTTCTGTCATAATTTCTTCTTAGTGTTTCTTTTCCAATAGGGATGACTATTAGGGAGTAGCGGAAGATGATTAAAGCTTTCAAGAACACTGTCTGGTTCTTGGTGACTGAACTTTCAAATTGAAAATGGCAAATGAGAGGGAGACTATTAAGATACTTCTTTTAATTTTCTCCTTTATATTTAAAATTTAATCACAGTGAGATACCTTGTGCTTGCATTTGAAGATAGAATGAGCTCAAGACATTAGTTTTTACATACTGATCTCCACTTTCAAAAATATGTTTCTTCTACTATGGTAGAATTTGGATGTGACAGACTTTGACCAATACGTAGGATTCCGCATTGTAGCGAACGTTGTCTGGTTTTGGAGGGAGCGGGTTCATTATGTTGTAGATTTGTCATTTCCTGTGATTATCTCAATTTTGATAAGTAGGACATCGGATTTTGTAATTACAAAGCCAAGAAGCTCTCTGCAAATTTTAATTGGATGCATATCAATTATTTTCTGTGGTGGTTACTTTGCTTCAAATGTATCATCAATTAATAATATTTTAATAGGCTTAAAGCTAATAGTTTTATCCTGCAGCCGTTATGCTAAGTTACATTTTAAGTTCTTATCTGCACTTTGTTTAAAAACAATTACACTGTTCTGGACTACATACAACTGTTGTTATTATAAAATTTTCATCTGTTCTTGAAATAGGATGTCATTTGAAGGAAATCATTGAGATGAATTCCAAGTGTTTGTAAAGTTCTTCTACGTGGATAAGTTTACCTCGTGGCTTATCTCTTTCTGATTTTCACCATGTCAACTATAAGCACGTGTTTCAATCTAGAATGTTGCTTTGTGTTAGCAGAGGTCGAGTGTAACAGTTAAAATCCCATTCGGTTCTGTCTGAAACCCCGTAAGTTCTGTCTTACAATAGTAGAAAGTACAGATTCTTCCAGAACTTACAGAAGTTACGCTAATACTTATCACAATGTCAAGGAAGTACCTATATGGGTCGTCAACACTGACACTTGTGACTGACATTAATATCTGACATAAATCTAGAGCTGCTGAACAGCTGTGCTAGAAACCAAGTTAGCTTAACCCTAAGAAAGATGCTGAACATCGTTGCACAGCTTCATGCCCTGAATACATCACTCACTCGTGTCCTGGCTGGCTCAGAAGACCCGAAGCTTGCCCAGAGCAGTTCGAAACGCCTCATTCCTTTTACGTGGTGGTGGGTTTTTTTGGGGTTTTTTTTTGCTGTCTTTACCACCCGTAATCAGTGTCAAGTCTGGAAGCAGAGATGGCAGTGATTCCATGGAGGGCTTCTGGGGGGGATCGAGAAGCAAATGCAGTCTGCAGTGCAGATGCGAAGTTAAGATGTAAACAGAGAAGAGCAATTTACAAGGCTCATACTGGGAAAAGGTTATTTTCAAGGGTAACCTTAAATGCCAGCGTAAACAAAACTGTGCATTCTGGTGTGAAGGGGCGGAGACAAGTTTACCAGTGAATGGCAATTTTGTAATGCTTTATAAATATTCTGTTTCATTCCGTGCTGTTAAATGTAGGAAGCTACCTCATGGAAAGCACGTCAGTATGAAAATTTAAAATGCAATTTTAAGTTTTGCTTTTCTGTTTTAAATTTGAATATGCTTCCTTTCCAGATTAAGGAAGTGAGTATCAAGTTATAGGTAGTATAACCTATTTGCTCACCTCAAGCCTTATCTCCGCGCTTTCACCATCTATTTATCTTCTGCTGTTTTTCCTTCAGGGGTTGTGCTGTGCCATGGGAGTGTGACACGCTGGGTGAATGCGATATAAAGTGCCACGGCATGCAGCCTCAAATATAGGGACGACCGCTTCAAGAAAACCCATCCGCTTCCAGTGTAGTTGCGCGTTTCAAGGGGCTGACTGGAAAGCTGTTAATGCTCATCGCTTTTCAGCTTGTGTCATACTAACGTTACGGTGGCCACGTTCCTTCCCTGTCATTCAGATTTAGGGCAGTATCACAAACAACGCTGACACAAATGGCCCTCTGAATTACACATTCTGCTGGCTTTCCTGTCCAAATGCCGCTTTTCAGGATAGACTGCTTTTCTGGAAACAAAGAGATAAGTGTCTTAGAACATGTCCTTTTATAGCTAAGTAACGGAGACAGAGCAATGCAATTATACTGTGGTCAGTAACTGTCTTTCCATCCTGTGATTTGAAGGAAACACATAGAGGCCTTTTTCAGTCTGATAGATTGAATTCCTGACTCACCCATAAGGAAAAGAAGATGTGCTTGCACTTACTTCCAACTGATAGGAAGAATTAGAATAACAAAAATCTGCATTTCAAAATTGAAGCATTCCTAAGTTTAAAATAACACTGCCGACTTTTGAATTGCTTTCCTGGAATTCTTATCTCTACATAAGGTACCTAGTTTCCATTTACCAACTTTGTTAAGACATTAAGACGTAGCGGAGACACAAAAACAGGGTCTCACATGTAATGAGTGTCCGACAAACATCTCAGTGGCGTGGTTACAGGCAACAGGAAGACTTGGCTATATCCAGAAAATATCCCCCTCAGACAAACGCCACTGAGGAGGTACCTGGTTAAAATTAGCCAATTGTAATTTGTGAGAACAGAAATATGTCTGGACTCCTACTTCTCTCTGCAATCTAGTTGCCTGGTATAGTCAAGTGCCGACACAGCTTCCAGGTGCAGGAGTGCTGCTTTGACAGCAAGGCCCTATCTATTGGGAGATGTCTCCTTTCCTTGGGCTGAATCTGTTCTTCTGTATGGTCGTGGGACCACAGGAGAGCAAGCAAGAGGAAGCACAGGTTATTCTTGTGTTTTGGCCTTCTGCCAAGAACAGGAGGAGACCAGTGGTTTGCAGTTATGATTTAAAGCATAATCCTGGAAGAAGAACGAGGTGACTGTCCTGACCACTAGATTATCTCCTCTTTATTTGTTCTGTTTCTTGCCGGATTACTTGATTGTGCAAAGACTGACATTCAACCCAGGGATGGCCATAATCCAGCTCTTTACTCCCACCAAGCTGTTCTATAGTCTGGTAAACAGAGGTACCAGATAGAAGTTTCATTCCCCTCACGATGAGGAAGGAATTGAACTGATGCTTCATAATCCTTGCTGAATAGCAAAATCAATAGGATTGTATTATATGTAATATAACATTATATATATTATAATATATTTTTAGATATTACTTAGAATATTATAAAAGTATGGAAAGTGTTATCTCTTCCATGGTTTTCCATAAAAGTGGCCACAGCCCTTGTGCTTTGGTGTGTATTTGGCATGTTGAGAACTTGCCTCAATCGGATCTCCTGGGGCTTCTGTGGACTTTAGTTCTTACTGGATCACAGCAAAGTTCTAATGGAAACCAGGTACCTTTCTTTCCAAAAGAAGGAATTTAAACAGAAATATAGAAGCCCGTGTTCAGATACATAACTTGTGATCCAAAATGTAGGTGGGAAATACATAACTAAGCAACTACTGAAATGAGCTGCTGTAGACAGAGACATTTTTAGCAATTCCCTAGAAGCCAGCTTCTCCCCAGGTTCCATGTTAGGTACTGGAAGTAGCTTCTTCGCTCTTCCGATATTATCCAGAGTTTCACGCCAGCACACACACCCTTTTATCCCCAGTTATCAAATAACGCTCTCTTTGTGAAAAAAATACTGTCTCAGTTTAGACGTTTTTCCAGTCTGATGCTAACATATTTTTCTGATAGTTTACAGCACCTCAGAATATTATTTAGCATATTATTCTATTCCCCCTACATTTCATATCCTTGAATAACACGTAATTCAGACATAGTTTTGTCATTTTGATACCGTTAGCTTCTTGTGATCTACACGCCTTGCAGTTTTCTAAGGGAAAACAATGGATCAGCAAAGCTGTGTAAATCTCAAAACAATGTTTCTGAACTGAGCGCTTGTAGCTCCCGAAGTAATGGAAATGTGCTTACAGAGGTGACGTCCTACCATTTATTAACTAACTGTATACTATGCATAATGAATATACTGCTCATGGTAGTAGCTTTGTTCTTGTGTTTGCCATAAGTGGATGTCTGACAGCCAGCAACTGTGTCTTCTGAGCACAAATCCCATGGGAAATCACTTTTAGTGCAGTCAGTTTGTGGTATTTTGCCAGTTCTTCAACTGAGGGGTTTACGTCCAAGTTCAAAAGTGACCCGCGTCATTCCACCCTTCTTGCATTTGAAAAGCACTATAGCAGGATGGTGTCGCTATTCCAGGCAGTCAACATTTGTCAGACTATGATTATAAATATACATATATATAATGTTATCATTTAAAATATTATTTAATAGCTTATGTGGGTATATTCTGAAAAGATTTCAGTATTTCCCAGGGAAAGAGACGTATTTTAGACAAATGTATAATATTGGCACTGACTAAAACTTTATAATATATAATTTAAGAAGCATTGCTTTATATTTTAATGAAATACTTATGTCCAACACTCAAAAGCATCAAAATATATATTTACTAGCTTGTGACTTATGTGTTGTAGAATATTGATAGTTTCAGGGCATAATTATACGCCTTCGAGGTATTTGGTTAAGGCAAATTACTGTGCTGATGGGTTGCTGGTAGATCTCCCTATCTGTATATTCAGAATAAATATGTCCCCTTTAATTTTGGCTTTTGTTCTGTGGTATCCACTAGCTCCACTTTTCTTATGGCTTTTACTTCTCTCTGACTCTTTATGAAAAGGCTTACTTTTATCCTTTCCATTCCCCATTCACCATATGACTTCCTTTTGCACTCAAAGTGTAGATTTGTGAGGGTAAGCTGTATAAGACGACAGAGAGAAAGGCTGGAAACTGAAGTTGTGGGGTTTTATGCGTGTACGAATAAGAACTATGAATGAAATCTAGAAGGAGATGTATAGAAGCCAACCAGGGTAAAAACATTTGCTAAATCATTGCTTAATCATGTTTGTAATAATAATGCTTACATGCTAATTGCCTAAAAAAAACCATCTGACTAATTGAAGTACAGTGATTTTTATTTGCATTCATTATGCAAATCAAAAGCCCAGTCAGTCAGAAGAGAATGAAGTACGTAATGGCAAAGTAAGCCTACGGTTAGGATTCAGTTTTTGTAAAGCATCTCTGCTCCCTGACTAGTGAGATATTTCTACTGCAATGTAATTTTATGAGCACTGGTATTAATTTTATATAAATTTGCATTCATATACTTTACTGCATTCAGGTTAACTAAGAACACCATCAAATACTTCTTTTGGAAGCTTAAAGAATTTCTTTCTATTCATTTGATGAACCCAAATCTATGAAAAGGCATAGTTTAAAAGCATTCGATGGTACAGGACATCATGTTTATCAACTTTTCAGAAACATTTATGACTCGGATATTTAAAAATACCTTATTAGCAAAGGTTTGGGTACTACTTCCCATCTAGTCTTCTTTTAAGCAGGGGTTTTTCATGAAAATATTAATCTTGAAGTGAAAAGAATTTTCCAAGTACAATCTGTTTTCTCCATCTTGTGTTCCTAGCTATTTCTGTGCGCCCGTATTCTTGTTCATTGCAATTTAGTTTACAAAATACAGTGCTTCACCTGCAGGGCTTATATACCATTGAATGTGTGTGGACCCTGCAACCTTGGGAGATAGATTGACCTCTACTTATTAGATCTTCTGTAATTCTGAGTCTGCAGAGGGACTCTGTCCTGCTCTCACAGAAGATGTTTCCCTCCTGAGGTAGGAGGGACGTTTGGTGACCGGTGGGAACAGAGCCTCAGCTCTCCCTGGGAGCCCATACTGGCAGTCAGAGCTGCTCTCCGGAGCACCTACAACATGTTAGTGTTCCGAAGGACTGCTGGCCTCTGAAACCCGTGAGTGAGCGGTAGATGTCTCAGTAACAGCAGGAGAGGAAATCCATGCACCGATGTTAGTAGCCTTTTTGCCAGGCAAGATCTCCCTGAGAACGCATGCCGGGTTTCTGCCCACCATCATCAGTGGCTTTCCCTTAAGCCGGTCAGGTGGCTGATGTTCTTCCTAAAGCCTCAGGTTTTCAGAGATGTAGCTTAACACATTAAAATCTATAGGAGTTGTTTCCACTTCTTGTATGGGACAAAGCCATTTACGTGTTTTGCATAGCTGCTTATGTCAGTAGTGCAAAGGTGTAATGGTTTCTACACCTGCGCTGCTGAACTGAGTACTTGACAATGTCAGACTGCTCGGTGAGATTGCTAAAGTGAACTTGTCGTCGGTGATTACAGGATACTCCACCAGAGCGCAAGCTACCGTGAAATTTTCATTAATGATTGTCGCAGTTATAGACACCTTGCAGATGACCACCTGGAGCTCTATTTGGAAGTCTGTGATTGTGCTGTCACTGGCCTAAGGCATAATGTTGAGCTGGGTAGAGCACCCTTTACATTATCTTTCACCTACATAACTGTCTGCACATGTGTCAAGGGAGCTGGGGGGGGAGACATGGAAGAGGAGGAGTCACCCACCATAAGGTTGTGCACATGGCAAACACTGGAAGAAGAAAGGGAAGCATTTCTAATAACAGTGATTCTTCCGAGATATATTGTACGTGTGCACGGTCACTACTCGCGCTCTTTCCCCTCTCCCTCAGCCCGTGTGTGCAGCTGTGATACAACGCTTCAGTTGTGAGGAATCGGAAGAGAGCGCGGTGCGTTCAGCCACTGTACTAATGGATCACAAGAGGGGAAGGGGATGACCTGCTTGTCAGCAAAGACCTCTTCGCTTGAGTGTTTCTTTTCATGCAGAACAAATGGACAGTATGAGCAGCATGTACTGAAGAATTTCAGTTACTTAAAATCTTTCTATATGCTTCTGCATATTAAAGAAAAAATTTGCTTGAGGTATATAAAAGAAGGGCGTAGAAATTTCTTCCACCTGGAAGATAATTTTATGAAAACAAAGACTCATAATAAAAATACTAACCAGATTTTTACAACAGTGATGCAAAAAGTGTTATTATATGAGAGTAAAATTTTATAATACGCTAAGTTGTTTTAAAATATCATTAAAGTAATTTGAAATAGATAGCTATGCTGGAAACATCTGTGATGTGCCAGACTCAATCCCATTCACTGGGGCCTTGGCCATTTTTAATTACCTGGAGAGTCAGCACATCATAAAATTGAGGTCATCACAGAGACCTCTTTTGAATTAGCTCTGCTTACAACTCTTTATCACAACTGTCAGTCTTGAGAGAAACTTCTATTTTAATCATATCTCAGTTCTGATCTTTAGTCTTAATTCCTTCAACAAGTCTGCGTTGAGTGACGGTGGACAAAGAGGCAAAAACGCCGCAACATTTAAGATGGATGGAGAATTAGTAAACGAATAACTACACTGTAATAATCACATCTGTTATGTTTTTGAATAGGTTATAAGTGTTGTTTTAAATTGCTTTTATAGTCTTTTCAAAGTAACATTAAAACTGGGCACTGTTTTATTCTCTTTTTAAGAGAACGTGTAAGTGCATTTGTCCTAGAAATTTGAACATGTCTTTTATGTTGCTTACATAATATAAGTTCTGTTAACCAAAATCTTGGGAACTGGAAACATCTGTTATTCAAATCTGGCTTCGTAATTGTGCTGTGCACAGGCATCCCCCCTAAGCCATAAGCAGTGTTAGTGCCTCCTGTGCTTTCGCTGAGCAATTCCCTTGAATCCGGTTCAGATTTAGAACATAGATTTAGAACATGAGTCTTTCAGATTTGGAACATAGGTACAAAATAAATTTGAAACACGGACTATTTCAAGAAATAAAACTACGATGATAATTTTTAATTTAAATTCAAGGAAAATATGCTGAAGAACACACCAGCTGACAGAAGAGCAGCAAATATTCCCAACACCTAAGAATGCCACCCAAAAGGAATGGAGTGCCTCAGGGATCTGCCCTTTATCCTTGATCATTTCTAGCATAAGACAAGATAAGCTTAAAATAAAACCCAATAGACTCATTTATTTAAAAGTCAACGACACTTCCTATACATCTGGAGTAGGGTTAAAAAAACAAAACAAAACAAACCAACCCTCATTGTTTGTATCTGTTTCGCTGATCCAAAATGATTTCTTTATTGTTCATGTGTGTGATTCAGCTAATAGTTCAGCACACACTTCTGGTTACCACTCAGGCTGCATTCATACAACAGAGTCCAAACCTAGACAACCTGTGTGTGCCCGGGATGAGCAGATGCATCTCAGATGCTCATCCAGATTTAGAATTCCCTCTCTTGGAGCAGAAACACTGATTCACCACTCATTCATTCACCGACTGAAATGTGAAGGGATCCTCCCACAAACCCATGCAGATGTGTTTTCAGAGACGTTCATATACTTGGAGCATGGCCCCAAGGGTTTACAACTGCTCGGGCAGATAGTTCAGGTGGAATTGATTCAGCTCATTTAGACATCTAGAGCATAGCTATCTACGCCAGGTCTCATCACCTCTTTGTGGAAGGCAACAGGTTCTGTTAGGGGATATTACATTTTATCCTAACAGAGACATCTAAAATAGATCAGATTAATTATGCCCTAGCAGTGCCTATTTCTCTCTTTTAATTTGAAGGGTGCACGAGGGATCACCTGTACTCCTTACTGTAGGCAACTGCATTTGTTCAGAGGAATCGCACATTTATCAACTATGCCGTGTTTGGTTAAGCTCTAAAGAAATGAAAATTCATCATAAGAAACAAGGCCACGCACTGTGCTGGGAAATGTTCAAATCCCAGAGTAAAGCTTTTCCACTTGTAACCCTATAGTCCATAAATTCATCTAAATTGTTAATCACAGTTTATATAACCTTGTAACTAGGATTAGCAAAAGCTGTCAATTACTGGCTCTTGTTTGATATCAGGCAGGAGGTAATGAGTCCTTCCAAGCTAATAATTAGCTTGGAGGCCCTGGCCGTGCTAGAACCTTATCTTCTCAGAAAAGTCATGACACCATCATATTTGCCTAAAATAAGTGTCTTTTCTTTCTAAGTTGGTAAAAATCCATAGTTGTCTTATACTCACTAAAGACTTTGAGAATTTCAAAATACAATCCTAATGTTTTCATTTTCTGAATCTCTTCTTTCTTCAAATCTTCTGCATCCAATTCAGACTTCTTTTTTATACTAATCTTAGTAATTGTGTGTCAGCCTCCCATGCTTGTGTTTGCATGTATATTTATTACCTTTTACGGTTGTGCCGTTGACTCCAGCAGTTCTAGTTCTGAGGGTTTTTCTGATTTTCTGTACTGCTCTGCACCACTCATCTCCAATGTCTTCCTGCAATTTACTTCTTTCTTAAAGCTTAGAAATCTGCAAATTTTTATTAGGAAAACAGCACAATCTGTCTTTTCTTCTTATCATCAGATTGCCCTGAAGCGCAAGAGAGGATAGAGCAATCTTATGTTGTTTGTGCTTTTCTTTCATGGAGCTCTTAACAAAGAAGTCATTGGAGGAACACAGTCCCTTTTGGTTTCTTGGGTCCTTTGGCTCTGATGTTGCAATACTTACAATTTAGGCACCCTGATTCAGCAGCACAGCAAGTAACAGACTTGACGCTTCCAAGCTGTTTGGCGTAAGAGAGTGTAATAAGTCCATGAATGAAATAATTTAAATACAGATTCATGGATAAGTGGATAAATTTATCTATGGACAAATCAATTTATCCACAGAATCTGACTAATTATGATTTTATTTCTATCCAATGATTGTCTAATGTAAAACACACAAAGAGTTAAAGAATCCATTCCTGCAGTGGCTCAAGATCCTATGAGGTCATTATAAGATTGTTTTAGCTTTAGAAAATGCATTCCCTGTAGGTGAGCTATGCTCAGTTGAGCCTAATGATTATTTGTGATCTGACTTCTTGGTGTCTCCATTCCATCACCACATGGCTCTTCATGAAATACTGACTGCATTGTTATCAATGGGATTTTGTCATTTCCCTGTGTCTCTGCTTCGTTCCAGCCAAGCACAACGAGCCCGGCTGTGTCACGTAGGATGACGGCTCCTTCCTGAGAGCTGGCAGAAGGCAGAATATGAAAATGGTTCAATGGTCTTTTTTTCCTCTCCAGAGTTGAGAACTCAACCCTGAAGTGGTAGAATAATGAAGTGCTCCTAGCCCTTACCAACACAGACATCTGGAAGGGGAATCTAATAAACTTTGTGCCCTCCAGAAAATCTAGCTATAAAGGTAACAGCAGCTTTTTAAAACATATTATTTTCCTTTACCATGTAGAATCCATTACAGATTTGAGAGTTTATTCTTTAAGCTCAGTAACCATACACTATCAACACTTTACACTTTGCTGATATCAGGAAAAAATAATTAACTTAGTTTTATTTTCCAAAAGTAATTATTTTTTTTTTTAAAGAAAGAATCCTGCAGCAATATGGCACGTGCCATACAAAAGTCCTGTACTGCTGTTAGTAGCCCTCTTGTAACAACTGCCAGTGCTTCACACATTAGGACTGTCAGTACCGATATGTAAATGTTAAAAACGTTGTCCCAAGAAAGAAGGCTACCAGAATAAGCAGAGCCTACTGCATCCTTGTGTAATTATTTCAGAGCAGCTCTGCTGTTACTGGAGTATTTGGGATGTTCATTACAACATGCATTTGTGCCTATTTTTAAGAGGTCAGAGATGTTACAAACTCCCCAGCGAAGCCCAGCATGTTTTTGAGACTTTCCCAAGTGATTGAAGACAAAATGATAGACCTTCCAAAATGACATTTTCATTAATGCGTTTAAGCAATAAGCGGACGAGAGTCAAGAAAAAAGTGACTTTTAAAATCAAATTACAACAAATGGCTCCATTATTTTGTAGTGTCTAAATTGCAGCATAGTGCCACTGAAGATTAAAAAAAAAAAAGCTTTGGAATTACTAGAAAAATGAGGTGCTTTATGTACAGACATTCCAGCCAAATAAATTTTCTTTAATGCGTTTCCTATGTATGTACACTTGCCTCTGAACAGACACCCTCATCGTATGTTTCTCTGAATTCAATTGTACTATCAGTTTTCTTCTGATATTATCAGGCAACTTTTCTGTGTTTTCACAAGGTGCTGTTGATCTTCTTTTCTATTACTGGCACAGTACCTTTATTTTGGAGAGGTATTAGCCGTGGCATACTTAAGGTGAAGGTACAATTCTAATATCAAGCTGTATTTTGTGCTATTATAAGCTTTCCTGTGAATTTGCCTGCAATGAAATAGTCAGATGTACTTGGAAGAAACTGCAAAAAAAGTTCTTTTTTCCTTTTAAATAATTATTATTCAAATTAGATTCTTTAAAATGTACTGTTATGCATATTACATTTTATTGTGGCATAGATAATAGACAGGGATTCAGGGTAAGGGAGCTGTAGCTATCGAAATTAGTCTTCCTGAAACAGAATATGTGTCCTAATGTAGGCAAATCCCAGGAGCAATAATCTTTGGAAAATAGTTTCTTTGAACTAAGCTACAAAAATTGGGAGGATGTAATATAACCATTGACAAACTAATGGACTTGACAGGGGAAATGGATGCTGGTTTTCAGTCAATTTTTTTTTCATTATGGTTCATTTAGTTTAATTCAGTGAAACTCAGAGGGTCAAAGTGAAAGGAAGAAATATGGAAGACAGCATCATCCAGGTAGGGAGCAATTATTCCATGTTTAAATGAAGACGTTCAATATGTGTGGTGCAAAATGGTACATCTTAGGAAGAAAAATCAGTCAACATTCGAAAGATTTACAGTAGTTATGTCAAATCAGAATTTTGCACCGAGGCTTGGCTGAGTAACTGCTACGTTTCCATTACTGTGCGGAAACTGATCAGGGAAGAAGATTTAATGACTCATTAGTATTTTGTGGTTTTTGACATTCAGTAAGAGCTATCAGAGTTTACCGTTGAATACTAATACTTCCGTGTCCTTAAGACATACACAGTTGGCGGATCATACTGTGAAACTTACCTTTCCTGTTTGCAAAAATAAGCTGTAATTTTAGGAGCCATTCCAAAGCAAATAATTTTACGAAACAAACCAGAAATGAGGCACATACCGAGACTTGAGGTCTCGGTCCTGTTGTTTCGTCCTTCTTTGCCTTTGCACCTGCTGGCAAACAACCAAAAGCCACAAGGCAGAACACCAAGATCCGTAGCTGTGGGTAATCATATTCTTCTTCCTCCACTCCGCTCGCCCTCCCCGCTTGCCTGCTGGGAGAGAAGCGGGTACGGGTGGGAACTGGCAGCCGGCATTAGTGCACGCCTGCTGCTCGCTATCCACCTCTGCAGCTCGGGTTCAGTTTTGCTCAGCTTGTGTCAAAATGAATCCAGCTTCCTCAAAAAGAGAGAATGTGGTTTGAAACTCCATATGTTGGACCATAAACAAATAGCGACAATCTCTGTTTCCTGTGTAACTAGCGCGTGCTCTGGCTGTGGTTTACTCTCTCACGATGCCTAGCTGCATTGCCAGTGAATGAGACTGCTTTCAGACTAATCAAAAAGTCAATATACTCCTATTGCCTTTTAAAGGTTAACATGCGTTCAAAGAGCAGAGCTGAAAGCAGACACCTACAGAGAACCAAGGCCAATTAAGCCCACAGAATCCTCTACGTTGCTTTTTGACTTCCAAGACATTAGTTTCTTGACAAGTTAAAGATTCTCCTTTTCCCCGCTTTTTCCTCATGGTTTTTTTTCCTCCATTTCTTCTTCTTATTTTCTGTTCTTCCTCTGCTTCACGACCTCCAATCGCTGCCTAATTTCATTTCTGTTCCCCTTTCACCTTTCAAGTCAGAGTTGAACTCAAGGGCAGGCGTCCACGGCCAGACTCCTGTCTGCACGCCAAGGCATATGAGGGTTTCTTCCTTACTTTACAATGTGAAAAAGCTGGTTTGGTTATGTGCCAGCAGCATCTGAGGTTCTGTGCGAGGTTCTGTGCTACATTTTCACAGCCTGTCCCCTATGCAGCCTCAGTAATTCTGCCTCTTTATGGACTGTAATAAGACCTGTCACCATTGCTCTCCTAACTCTTCTGTTTCTCTCAAGGAAATAAAGTAGGACGGAAAAGTTACATATATTCATAATCTCAGAAAAAGATGAGCCTAGCTGCGGAAGTACTCCTGCACGGAGAGTTGCACAGTGCTTACTTTCACAGGAATGCAGGCTTGCAGGATCAGATGTTCAGTGCCATAACGGGCAACTTTATTGAACTCACTGTAATGGTTTTATTTGGCCATGGAACAATTTATTCAAAGCACTTCATATTTTTTAAAATGCGTTCTAACTCTGAGAAGTCATGGAGATTGTTTACTGAGAGGTGGGTCAAACAGCCGTGGACTCAAAAAAGGAGCGTGGGAGACATCCTTATGAGGTCATCAGGTTAGCATCTTCATGGAAGTTCAAGGGAAACAAGGACCACGTGCAAATACACACCAGTGGAGCATGTTCCATTATTCCAGCTCTTCTGAATTACATTTTCTAAATCTCCTCTTTTTTTCTTTACATTCTTCAATCTTTTCTCTAATAGTGTATTTCCCATGCATGCTCCCGTATCAATGCTTAGGAACAAGTGTGAAGCACTGTCTTCAGTCCTACAAAGACTAATTGAGAGAAGGAAAGGGGCTTGGGATCTTTTGCTGTCTTCTGCCCCCTCATATGACTTTGCTCTTAAATAAAACCTTAATATAGATGTTTATTTGACCCTTGTGCATGGATCCTTCTGTTTAATTATACTAAAGCACTATGAGAGGAAGACTGAGCATATTAGAGAAGTGAAAGAGATGGATTAGAATATTTTATGATTCTCATAAAAATCGATACCAACAAGCTTTGTGAAAAACTTTTAATGAAAAGACATTACGAACTAGTCAGCATTTAGGTTCTGCCTGGACCCACCTCATGTTCTTTCATTATTTAAAAGGGCATCACACAAAAAAACCCCACCGTATAGGTGAACACCAGACCAATATCTTATTAATGATCTAAACAAACGTACTGCTGTGAAATAATCTGTTATAAAGTAAAATAAATCAGGTCTGGTATATTTGACATTTTATTTTCTCCTGTGTACAAGGGCCCTAGGTTTTTCTCTTTTATTGATATAAGGACACACTTAACTCAAGTACTTAATACACTATACATTGCTAAATTCTTTACCATACCTTTAACACTTTAGTGCCAGGTTTACATTTTACAAAATCTTTTCTGTATGGTAAAATTGATCAGGCTATTTTAACTAAAAAAAAAAAAAAAAAAAGAAGAGTCAGCTGTATGTATAGGCACACCAGTTGTTGGGTGCCCCCACAGTTGGGTCCATCTGTCTGTCTAGTCCGCTTTCAGTAACCCTGGTATTCCTCAGATAGGTGCTGGGAGGAATGCATACATTTGGGGAACTTTTATCTAAAGTCATATCCAGGATTTCTGTCCCCATTAAATTCAGGAGAGATGCTGACTCATATATGGAAAGGACAAAAACTGACCAGAAGGAAGGAATAAACTATTTCCCAAATTCAGAAGAGCAATTTGGTTCCTCCATCCTGCTTGAGGAGTCAAGCTGTCCCACATTGTGGTAGGAAATTTGGGCTCCAGAAGACTGTGGTACTCTTTTGCAGTACTAAAACCGGCTTTATAATGCATTGTGGTACTTCTAAGTAGATCAGCAAGGTATCCTTCCAGCTCCTGCCAGAACAGGATGAAAGAAGAGATCAATATTCCTGCAGCATGTACCATCTGAGAAGGGATTTTGAAAGTCCGGGTTCAGTTCAGCTGCTTCTTTACCACAACCAGAGCAGGTTGTCACTTCTCTCACATCCTCCCTGAACGCAGCCAACTGAGCAATTTCTGGTGATCTGGTGTCTCCGTGAGTTAGCAACATGCTTATAGGAAGGGGTGGGAATTTCCCAGCCTGTTAGGTTGTTGGGACGGTTTCAGATCCAGAGCCTGAATGCTGTCCAGATTCCCTCAGAAGACTTTCACACAGTCCTTCATAAATTATTCTGCACACCTCGGCACCAAATTTCCTTGGCAGCCAGCCAAGACAGCGTAGTCAGCTTCTGGAACTATTTTACCAACAAGGAAGAAGACAGTGATAAAAATACTATATTTCTTGTAATCAGTTGCTTCAATTGTAATGGACTGCTGGAGGACCAATATCCAGCAGATGACAGAGCAATGAAATATTAGCAGGGACCACTTCTTCCCCACCTTTCCCTGCCCTTCATTCGCCAAGACAGAGCAGTTTCTCTGCATTTGGCCAACAAACCTCCAGGTGGGATCAAGGTGAAGGACAGCAAGGCAAAATACCTGCTCTGCAAGTCAGCCTAGGTATGGTTTCCATTGCTTCACGTTCCATGGATATGTCTACATGACTGTTTTAATTTAAAATTAGGAACATGCTTTTGAGCGAAAACTCCAAACTGCCTGAGCTCCCCAAATCTTCGTTCTCATTGTGAAATTGTTTGGGGCACATGAACAGGATTGCATTTGGATTAAATTAACCCGAAAGCTATGCTCTCCTGGAGAATGCCTAACATGCCCCAACCTTTCTGCATGTCCAGTCTTTGGGGTCGGGCAACAGCTAGTCCAGAGTACTCCTCTGAACACATATAATGGGGGTGTCAGGTCCTTGGCATCAAATAAATGTTGTGCTGTCCCGATCAACTCCTCTTGCACCTCACCACTTGCTAATAGACCCCTGGCAGCTACCGCAGTACCTAGAAGCTACTCATAAGTACAGAATCCATCTTCCCAAACGAGATACAGGCTGTGACAGATGTCTCATTTAGGACAGCACATTACATAGATTAATTCCTCTAGATGGTAAAGACAGTCACTCCATTCTGTTAAATGTAATTTATATGCCTGTAATTTTCCAAAAAGATAAAGTGACTGGTAACAATATATTTCCTCATCATTCTACTGCCTGAATTCAAACAAACACTAAAAAAGGACCAAAACCTCTTAAGACAATCAACTTCTGTCCTCTGAGCGTCCATGCACCCTCCAGCATTTGCAAGCAAATTGAATTCTGGTTTTGCCAAGACTTTTGAGGGATGTACATCAACATTTTGTTCAGCCTAGCCTACTCTCTCCCCCCTTTTATTGCCT
Source organism: Rissa tridactyla (assembly GCF_028500815.1). Lineage (NCBI taxonomy): Eukaryota > Metazoa > Chordata > Aves > Charadriiformes > Laridae > Rissa > Rissa tridactyla. The sequence continues at coordinate 23,587,315 of NC_071466.1, forward strand.
AGGGAATAAATCTTGAAAATTTCGTATCAGCCATCATCTGCACTCAGTCATGTATCTTCTTTGTGACTGACCAAATCATTCACAATGCAGAGCAACTTCCTCCCGTCATCTGTTCCCTGATATGTATTAAAAAAAAGAGCACATTTTACTTTATTAATTTCTACTTAAAACACGACCGGTGTTAAGAATTACAGTGCTCTATTCATACCTTTCTCAGACACCCTGAGTTTATGCAAGTATCTCCACCAGTCAGCTCTTCTGCTAGGGCAGCTCTGTGGTCCCCAGGCCCTTAAGCATACAGGAGAAGTTCAAACCTGCCCACCAGCGACAAACTGGAAGCGCCTCAGGGCCAGGGTCACAGAAGAATTTTAGGTGACTTTAAGGTCAATGTCTAAAGCGCTGAGAAGTCACGTGTCTTCAGGACCAAGTGGGGACTGAGAAGGGACATTTAAAGTCAAGGTTCAACTCAGTCATGTCATTTCTACACTGGGTGCCTGTTTCCCTTTGGTTGCATCTGGACTTGAGGCGCTGAATCTCTGAATGCTGGATGAAGAAATATATCATTAGTGCTACTGAATGTTGCCTTTGCTAAAATCTCACACAATAGTTCCAGAAGGCTTTAAAATCCTTGCTTAAGCTTCACTGCAGTTTCCATTGCCAGGAAGCTCCAATGACTTAATTAGGTAAATCTACCCTTAGTTAATCTAGAAATAGGGCCTGTATAAACAGCAGAAATTTAGGATTGTGATTAATATAGCAAATGTAAGTCTGCCATGTAATTTAAATTATATGTAAGTCACATCATAAATCTGTAAATGCTTCCGAAGTCTGTAGGCTTCTTGCCAGCATTAATTTTGGTAGAAAGTAAGAAGTATTTCTCCATGTTTAATTGCTTTTCAAACTCCAGGTCTGATATGCTCTTCAAAAATCTGTCCCAGTTAGCCTTCTTGTAATATTCAATAGAGCTTAAAAATAAAAATGTATGCCTATGTATAGATTACTTACATAGATTAAATACTTTATAGAAAAACATGAGCTATTTCAATGTTTATAGCTTTTTGCTAAAACAAAGTAAGGAACAGTTGTATTCAACTACCGTGACACTGACTTATGAAAATATATTAAACTTTAAATATTAAAAATACAAACTTTGATTTATTTTTCATTATATAATGCATACAAATATGCATTGGAAAACAGTCCCGTGAAGCAGACCTCCCATGTAAATCCTTCAGGGAAAAACTGATTTCCAATTTCATAAAGTTTAAATCTAAGGATCTAAACCAAAAAGTCATAGAAGAGTTGTTAAATCACAAACACTGATTAATAAAGATTGCTACCTTTATGCTAGATGGCTGATGCAGAGCAGACTAGTACTCATGGCCTTGTACTCAGCATGATCATGACAGAAGTTTGCACCATCTCAGCGTCGTGGGATAAGGCATCAAACTATTTTATGGTTATGGTCCTAATGTGGAACCATGGTGCAGTTATCCATTGTTAGGAATTAAAATTAGCAATCTGGAGTTTAAACTAATTGAAGGTGACTAACCCAGGAGATGTTCAGGAGAGGCAGCTCGTAGAAACATAGAGCCATAGAATGGTTTTGGTTGGAAGAGACTTCTGAAGATCAAAGAAGATAGAATCTCCTGTTACCTCTGGCCAGTGGTGATAAGCCAATATTGCCTGAGTTATTTTCAGATTTGGGGCTAAAAAATGAAGTTTCAGCGACTGTGCTGGATTGCGCTCATCTATCATGGGTTTAGGTTTTAAGATGTCAGCTGGATTTAACTTCTGCAGAACTCTAAGATACAACTGAAGGTTCTCACAAGCACAAACTGACTTCTTTTAAATTCTAGTTTTAATGAAGTAACTGCAAAAAAAGGAAGACCTGAAGCAGTCTGAGTAAATGAAACCCATCAGACAGCTACGTCAGGGCTACATGTGAAGTTGTTTCGTTCCTTTAGCATGATTGGCAGTCAGCGTCTAGACTCACTATCTGGTGCATACCTCCTGGTCCTCCACTCATCCAGATGGGTGCCTGTTGATCACGCATGGAGCCGACACAGCATCTGCTGGGAGTGCGTGCACATACACACACAAACACACCCCCCCTCTACATTTTTGGAAGATACAGTGGATGAGCACATGCAGAGCTGGGAACAGGAACACGTGACTGAGTTCTGTGTTATGGATGAAGCCCACATTATTTTATATGTGTCCAGGGAACATACAGAATTTAGGAGGTAACATGGATGTGAAGTAAACTGGGACCACCAGTTGATTTACTTCCTCTAGCCTTAATATTCACCTGTTTAATGTTGGCTGATAGTGTAAAATTCAAGCTGGTGTCATCAGGAAGGGTGAGCCAATATTGAGGAACAAAACCTGGATCTGATCCTGTCGTGTTCCAGTGCCTCCAGGTGAAGCAGTTCTAGGTAATGGTCAAAAGAAGCAATATAATCACTAGCTTGCTGCTGAGCTTGGACTTCTTCTTTCCTTAACACGGTTTTTAATTAGTAGTTCTATCCCTGATACTTACCATGGAAATGATACCAGAATTCTGAGGAAACAAAGCCTTGTCTCTTTGGAAAATAAAAATCATTAATCCTGCACAGCTGACATGATGATGTGATTACTCAGCTAATACAGTACCTTCCTGCCATCTTGTGGCACTGCAGGGTTTGCAACTTTCTGTTACATTGCGTAATTTTTATTTCAAACAAAATTATTGGTTTTTAAGTTTCAGGTGCCGTGTAGTTAAACAACACACACAGAGAAAGTGAAATCGTGGTCGGAGTGATAGCAGTGTCAAAACTCTTGTTGATTAAAAAACTTCCAGACTGCACTGATTGTATTAATTACAATATTTTATTGTGTAAAAAATGAAAATAAATTCAAACTAAAGAATATTAAAATGGGTTTCAGTTTTAAAGAGTAAATTACTGCTATACTGAAATAATCTGAAGTTATATCTCAAATAATACCTTGCATTTCTATTCTGAATTCATCTATATTTTTCATTTGGGATACTTTAGTGTTTTTAAATAGCTACCTCCTTTTTCAAGTCTGCCTGAAGAAAAAAGAAGCTGCATCTTTTATATGACTTCAGGCGAGATCCTTCAAGTGCATGTTCAAAGTTTACTTCCTTTTCAAAAATAAAGGAACATATGAGAATGTGCTACTGTCAGATTTCCCGCTCCTGCTTTCAGGCTGGAATCACCAACTCGATCTTTGAGCATGGATGCACCACGAGGAATTAATATCAAAGCGCAAGCTGGGAATATTGAAGCTCTTTCCCAGATGGATATCAAACTACACAGCAGTGATGGTGTGGTAAGTACAAGTCCTTCTGTTTCCATAACCATGGTTGATCTTGCTGTCTGAATATAACTAGTAACTTCCAAGTTTTTTTCAAATTCTGTTAATTTAATTCCTCAGATTTTAGGAGATAGATAGGATATAAAAATTAATGGTGCCAATAATAAGACTTTTATTTTTGGGTCAGATTAAATAATACTACCAATTGACATCATGTTGTATTAGCTTAGAGAAATGCTGTCTAATACAACCCTGATAGCGCTCAGCTCCCCACTAGCACAGTGATCCCCACGCACCCCAGTGGGGTCCTTGGCCCAGAGGTAGACATTCGGCCCCAGAGTTGCTAAATTAAGGAGTGAAGCTCTGCAGGTATCATTAAGAGCTGCCACATCAGCAACAGCACGTGACATGCAGCAGCCTGTTTATCCCCTCTGCGAGGCTATACAATGCCAGTTCTGCTACAGAGGAACTCCAGACCAACCTCTATGTCCATCCCTGACCAGCTAGCACAGCTGAGAGGCTTCAGCGTCAGGCCAGGACAGACCTGGGTCCAGCGGCAGTAGCAGCCCCCATGCCCCGCTATTCAGTGTACAGGCAGGGGCCTCGTCTCTGATGGTCACCTCGTCTGACCATGTGACCCGCCTTCTGGATGCGGGGAAGGCTGTGGACGTTGTCTATCTGGACTTTGGTAAGGCCTTTGACACCGTCCCCCACAGCATTCTCCTGGAGAAGCTGGCGAATCATGGCATAGACAAGTGTACTCTCCGCTGGGTTAAAAACTGTCTGGATGGCCGTGCCCAGAGAGTTGTGATTAATGGGGTGAAATCCTCTTGGCGGCCGGTCACCAGTGGTGCCCCTCAGGGTTCAGTTTTGGGGTTAGTTTTGTTTAATATCTTTATCAATGATCTGGATGAGGGGATTGAGTGCACCCTCAGTAAGTTTGCAGACGACACCAAACTAGGTGGGAGTGTTGATCTGCTTGAGGGTAGGAAGGCTCTACAGAGGGACCTGGACAGGCTGGATCGATGGGCCAAGGCCAACTGTATGAGGTTTAATAAGGCCAAGTGCCGGGTCCTGCATTTTGGTCACAACAACCCCAAGCAACGCTACAGGCTTGGGGAAGAGTGGCTGGAAAGCTGCCCGGCAGAAAAGGGCCTGGGGGTGCTGGTGGACGGCCAGCTTAACATGAGCCAGCAGTGTGCCCAGGTGGCCAAGGCGGCCAACAGCATTCTGGCTTGTATCAGGAATAGCGTGGCCAGCAGGCGCAGGGAAGTGACCGTGCCTCTGTACTCAGCACTGGTGAGGCCTCACCTCGAGTCCTGTGTTCAGTTCTGGGCCCCCCTGTACAAGAGGGACATTGAAGTGCTGGAGCGTGTCCAGAGGAGAGCTACCAGGCTGGTGAGGGGTCTGGAGACCAGGTCATACGAGGAGAGGCTGAGGGAGCTGGGCATGTTTAGCTTGGAGAAGAGGAGGCTGAGGGGAGACCTCATTGCCCTCTACAACTACCTGAAAGGAGGTTGGAGAGAGGTGGGGGTTGGCCTCTTCTCCCAGGTGAATAATGACAGGACCAGAGGAAATGGTCTGAAGTTGCGGCAGGGGAGGTTTAGGTTAGATATTAGGAGGAATTACTTTACTGAAAGAGTGGTCAGGCACTGGAACAGCCTGCCCAGGGAGGTGGTTGAGTCACCATCCCTAGAGGTGTTTAAGAAACGTCTAGATGTGGCGCTTCAGGGCATGCTTAGTGGCAGAGATTGTAGGTTGTTTGGTTGGACTTGGTGATCTTAAGGGTCCTTTCCAACCATGAAGATTCTGTGATTCTGTGATTCTTATTATAGAATCATAGGCTGGTTTGGGTTGGAAGTAACCTTGAAGATCATCTAGTTCCAAACCCCCTGCCATGGGCAGGGACACCTCCCACTAGACCAGGCTGCTCAAAGCCCCATCCAGCCTGGCCTTGAACACTTCCAGGGATGGGACATCCACAGCTTCTCTGGGCAACCTGTTCCAGTGTCTCACCACCCTCACAGTAAAGAAGTTCTTCCTGATACCTGATCTAAATCTACCTCCTTTCACAGTTAAACCATCACCCCTCGTGCTATCACTACACCCCCTGATAAAGAGTCCCTCCCCATCTTTCCTGTAGGCCCCATTCAGGTACTGAAAGGCCACCATAAGGTCTGCCTGGAGCCTTCTCTTCTCCAGGCTGAACAACCCCAACTCTCTCAGCCTGTCTTCAGAGGAGAGGTGCTCCAGCTCTCTGATCATCTTCGTGGCCCTCCTCTGGACCTGCTCCAACAGATCCACGTCCTTCTTATGTTTGGGGCCCCAGGGCTGGGCGCAGTACTCCAGGTGCTCACGAGAGCGGAGCAGAGGGGCAGAATCACCTCCCTCGATCTGCTGGCCACGCTGCTTTTGATGCAGCCCAGGATACAGTTGGCTTTCTGGGCTGCGGGCGCGCATTGCCAGGTCATATTCAGTTTTGCATCTACCAATACCCCCCGAGTCCTTCTCCTCAGGGCTATTCTCAATCCACTCATCCCCCAGTCTGTATTTGTGCTTGGAATTGCCCCAACCCATGTGCAGGACCTTTCACTTGGCCTTGTTGAACTTCAGGAGGTCTCTGCTAAGGAAGAGGATGGGCACCAGCTTATCCCTCTCCCTTGTTCCAGTGTCTGCCAAGAGCCTGGCCCAAAGAGCAGCTTTGTGTATGTTCGGGTAGGCTATTCTTAAACTACTGCCTAGATAAAGTCAAGTTGGTTTATGGCACGCTGTTGCGTTATTATCTCTAATGAGCCTATTTGTCCTACTCTCTCCCATGCAGCTTTTGCTCGATGCTGAAACTGTGCGACTGCCCAAATTGCCTGAGGGTACAAGGGGTGGATCTGGTATTTCTCAGGGGCTTTACGAAATCTGCGTGTGTCCGGACGGAAAGCTCTACTTGTCAGTGGCTGGCGTGGGCTCCACTTGCCAAGAATACAGCCGCGTCTGCCAGTGAGGCACCAGAAAAGGCCACACACCCCGCTCCGAGTCCAAGTTTTATATTATTGCTAAAGAGCATTACCGAAAGCAGAATTTTCAGAATTTTAAAAACAGAGCACTTCAGTTTAGGAAAAAAAATCTGTATCTACAATTCTGGACTACAGGGTGAAAGGGGAAGAAGAGCACAAATGACATTTTAACTTCTGAAGAATGACTTGAATCAAATTATTTGTTCTGTCAGTAACACTTTGAAAACAGCCTTACAGAGAGGATAAAAATAAAATAAAAGGAATATGTTCCCTTGCTGAACTATTATTCAGTCAGATGGTTATGTCATTGTTAATATTTTTGAGCTCTGTGGTTTTTTCTCTCACTACATGTAAACCCTTACTGCATTAGTGGGTGAAATTAAATTGAAGGAACTACTTGAACTGTTTGCCAAGACAAAACATTATTTGGGGAACTCAGAAAGTGCCAGCAAATGGTCTATGCAATTTTGTTCTTGCAATAACACAAGATATGAAAAATGTGGTATTTGTATAAGTTCTGTGTAAAAGGTGTTAATTTGCTAATAGCTTTCTATTTTAATTTGGCAAAAATATATGCTGATTTGCCGATTACTGAGATTCATATAAAAATAACTAATACAAAAATCTCCAGGAGTCATTGACATCTCCCTGTGTCTCAAATCTGTTCGCTATACAATAGAGAAATATGTTAAGTATATTTTATAACAGCAATAGTTTGTTGTACTGCCTGTACCATCGTACTCATTTAAACTCTTTTATAAAAATTTTAGAACATGCTAATTCAACAAGGCAATTTGCTCTGCCAGCTGGACTAGTAAAAAGAAAAAAAAAAAAAATCCTTACTGTGGCTCCAGATTGTCTGACACAAGGAACTGTTTGGGCGGTGGGAAAAAAAAAATCCTTTTTTGCAGCCCACAGGATTCAATTAAGAGGAGTATTTCATTTCCATGTGCAGCCATTGACTGGTATTTCTGATGCTGCCAGAGTGAGACTCCATCACAAACAGAGAGGGTAAAACTACTCTTTATTATTTTTTACATTAGGACTTTGGATACCGAGTAAATGCTCACCAGAGTTGACAAACCATTTATTGACCTTGTAGAGAAACACGACTGCAGACCCATTCCCCTGTACAGCGTTGCACTGAACACGAATAAATCGTTTGCACACCTCTGGGTAGCAGAATTTGTATTCGATAGTCTGTTGTTTAAACTGCATGGGTTTTTAACTCCTTTGATGCTGTTTTGTATATACTTGATGATACTATTACCCAGGTAGGAGCTGCTATCACATAGTGCCTTGGTGTCTATTCACAGAAAGATTTTTACCCATAATCGTTACTAAACTGCAGAATGTCCATCCTTTAGAGAAAAGAATCGTCATCCTTAAGGCAGGAGAATCAGAACAAAGAATGACTAAGACTGGGCCGTTCTTTAAACTTGCTACTTCAGCTTTGGTGGACAAACAAAGAAACGCAACTCTTGGTTATGATCCCAGATACCCACAAAAGGCTGAGTTGAGAAAGAGCCCCCAGTTAACAGCATCCGCTGCTATTGTAGCAAAGCCCTGGGTAGTCCCTGCCTCAAGGGCTGCCTTTGTAATTTATCCAACGAGTCTAATGTACAATACTGAAATTGTCCTTCATTAGCAGGGCGAAGGCCTCAGCAATTAATGCAAACTAGAAGAGCTTCGATAGGAAAAGTCGGAGAGACGTGCGTCAGCTGAGCTTTTGGGTCCCTTCAGGCGAAGGGGGCAAGTGAATCAAGGCCTGCCATGTTATTTGGAGAGCGCTCTGATTGCCAACATTCTGCCTGAGGGAGAAATGGGAAGCCATGCAGCTTCCATTTCTGAAATTCCTTTTACCTGGGCTTAGACATCTACCTTCAGGAGTGTGCAGGACTGAGTACACCCTGAGTACAGGGGTGTTGGTCCTCAAGAGAGGGATACATCTCTCTACAACTGTATCTCTCAACTGTACCTCTCGAACTACGCCCTCAGCCAAGACAGGCTTGAACCGAAACCTGCCTTCAGCATTCCTTTAAAGTCGGTGTAGGTGGTTCCAGCCAAATGTGCAAGTTTTTACAATACAAATTACGAGCCATCTTGGATTATTCATTGGCTAGAAAATCTGCACATTTAAATGAAGGGCAGCAAATTCCATTGCATGTGCCAGATAGATAGATACTTAAAAACCCCTGCGACAAGTAACCTGGAGGACTGTAACGTCTACAGCCTTTTATAGATGTAGTGCAACGATAAAACTGGGACTTTAGTCCTTAGAGAACTCAGCCATTATCTAGTTTCCAAAGCATTTGAACTGTCCTCATACCTATGTTTCTGACATCAAGGAACATACACCCACTTCCGTGTGGTACCGAACTACTCATTCACCTAATCAAATCCCTAGATGTTAGCCAGATAATGTAAATAAGTACATTGGTTACAATCCACCCATTCTGCTGGCGATGGAAACAGCATTCTAAGTCACGCGGTTTAAGCTTTTGTTTTGGAGGCATACTTTCAAATGTGTTTGCCAGCTAATGCAGAGCAAGGGATTGAAGCCAGGCTTTCCATGTATCACAAGAGTAAACTAGCCCCTAAAATACCGGGTATTTGGAAGCCACTTCTGTTGCATCTTCTTGCATTGAAGTGGCTCTGTTTTAGTTAACATTTTTTGGAAAACTGTGGTATACAGCTAGGAATCGCAGGGCGCAGTTCCCTGGCGGGTAGCACTGCTAAGCATCGTGGCACCTGGCTTAGACATTGCAATAGCGACCGCCGTTCTTGTGGAGATCAACCTTTTGGACCTTCCTCAGTTCGCAGCTGGATTCTGAGTAGTACCAAAACCTAAATGGGTCTGCGGTTTAGTTCAGCTCCAATTCGCCCCTCGTCATTCTTTAAATGTCATTCTTCGTGATGCTACAAAATTGTCATTGAAAATATAGTTCCATCATGTAAGTTGGGCAGGTTTTCTAAAGCATGGATGGCAATGTCTTCTCACTGAAGAACATTTTTGGGATTTTTTTCTTTTAGTGGTCGTTAGTGGAGAAACAAAGTTTATGCTAAAATTACCACAGTGTAATCAGCTGATGCTATAATCTGAATTATTGTTAATTTCAATATAGTTCATGCATCGCTACATTATCACTTCTGATATTGCCATGTCAGTGTCTTTCCATCTCTCTTTAATACTTAAAAATTATTGTTTCTGCTTGAAGCAAACTTCAGTAACTACTTACAGATTAACAGAAAATTATGGCACAGGAAAGTGAGAGTACGCACATCTAGTTTATTTTCCAAAGCGTTATCCAAATGGAGAAAAAAAAAAACAACCACTACCCAGCATAGTAAACTGTATTGTTTGCATATTTTTTTTCCCTCAAAAAGGATTATTTACAGCAGTTCTTGTAACTGGTTGGGATTTTTACACAGCGGAAAAGCAAAAATATCTAAATGATAGTAAAACTTTATTGGTGATTGCCCAAACACAACCCTCTTTGTTGCCATTTCACAGTCCTTCCGTATTGACATTTGTCTGTCTTTATACAGCTTTATGCAAAAGGAAATTGCAAGAATTAACTGAAAACTGAGTTCTTGAATAAACTTTATACATTTTGAAAAGTCTGCTTCTCCTTTTGTGTTCAAATGAAACACAGCTTAAATGAATGTTTTCATTTTTAAAACAAAATTATCTTCCCAAGACTCTAAGAATGTGAAATGTACATTATTTAAAAATATGAATGACAATCTTGTCCCCGACTAAAAACTTACGTTCTAGAATTTAGAAAATGCTTTACAATTAGGTTTCATTGGACACCTAGAATTCCTTTGTCTTCCCCTGTAGTAGGTGAAAATAAATAAAAAAATATGCCAGTGCTACTGAATTAATCATCCAGAAAGCAAACCAAAGAAAAGATAAAAGAGTTTTGATGAAAAATTCATTGACAAACACATCCATATGCCAGAAACGTGTGTCTTCTTCAAATGACAACATCTACTTTGGCTGCCAAGTTTAATTACTGAACTATTACTTCTGCCCGTGTTCCGCAATACCAATCCAGCCACCTTCAAAGTGTTCAGATCCAGCAACAGGAAATCTCAAAGCTGGTACTACCCTCCTTTATTTTAACTGGAGCAATTACAATAGAGTGTATGAAAGCCTCATTTAAAGCAACCCAAGTACCAAATGAATGCAATCCTTATAGTAATAATTCTTAAACCTATGGTGATTTCCAAATCACCACAGTAACTTTTATTTTGATGATGATTTGAGAACAAATATTGCAAAACTGCATTTCTTTATACAACAAACCATTTCTTTTGGTAATTGGCTACACAGAAATCGTATTTCCTTAAAAAAAGAAAAAAAGTCTTGGTCTTGTCACTAATTGCTGAGTCAAGTGACCAGTGCTTTTTACAATAGGTGCTAATGCCCTTGTTTTAGAGGAAAACTTTTAAAGCTTCCACAAGAAGATAAATAGTAACAAACCTGCCAAGGCTTGTTACAACCACAATTCCTTAGATTTAAGCTACTAAATGTATAGTTAAACCAGTTTCCTGTACCGCTGATCTTTGCTAAACCGCACACTGGGGAGACAGGACCACGGGAGCTGCTTTTCCCAGACACATTACCGGTACCCGTGGAAGGTAACTAGGACATACACCTGGCTGAAAAGACCCTTCCTCTCATGTGAACTTGTGTAATATGCAGAATTGCTTATAAAATGTATTTTTGTGGAACCTACATGCTAACATTAACTTCCACAGAACCTTACTAAGGAATCGGCACATGCTAATGGTTCTGAGCTTCCGTGCACAACTTGGGAACAAATATCTTACTCTGCATTTCCCAAGGCCCTCGGCTGAGACAGAAGGAAGCAGGAATTAAGCGTTATTTATAAACAGGAATTAAATGGCACTTATGAAATCAGTTTCTATCACAATATGGTTTCCTGGTTTCATAAGGCCTCCTTCTTTAGGCCACCTGTTACCGTGAGTTAAGCAAATAAAAAAAGAGAATAAGAGACTTCCAACCGAGACACCACTCTTGCCTGTCTCTCTGCATCCGTATGTAAATTTTAGTGCAACTGATGGATGGTATCGACCCAGGAATAATAAAGTGAATTTTTCTGTGTCATTCGGGTTTTCTTGCTCACCTTGATTCAAGATTTAAAATTACTTCAGACCATCAGCTTCCTAAGACCTGGGACCATTTTCTTTCTCACAGTGTCAGCACTCAACAATATATACAAACTAAACAAAATAAAAACATAACAAAACAGTTTAGTAGTTCTGCACAGTCATTTTAATGGTTCCTTATAATATGGGTAAGGCAACATAAGTTGCTTACAAAACACAGTTCTGTGCTTCAACAATTTCCTTCCCCAAGATCCCACCTGAAAACGGGAAAGCGTTCACGTTGCTCCTGTTATTTGTTTTCGTGCTACTCTGTTACCTTATGTTTTAGCTCCATTTAAACTGAAAAACACAATGAGAACTGTTTCCTTTTGTTAGTATTTTGCTTACCCCGAATACCGTTCATCTGACTTTGTGCACAAAGTACGTAAGAGCCACAAAGGAATCTGTTTCAAAAACATAGGGAATTAACTAAACTGATTTATTTCATGGCACACCAGGATTTGTGTTTTGCTTACATGCTATTTATTGCAAAATTCAGCAAAATGTACAATTTCTTTGAGAAAACTGCAAACATTTATCATTGCAAGAAAAAAGCATTTTTCCTTTTCAATAGTATTTTAATATTGGTGCAATTATTTAGAACTAATTGAAAAGAAGTTGCGTATTGACCTATATAAAAGAAAGCATGAAATAACAGGTAAATTTAGTCTACTTTATAAAACCAAAACACATCAGACTGAAATACATGTTTGCATTTTTCTTTATTAAAATTATGGCACTTAATAGCAGAAATAATAGGGCTTCACAATCAGAAGCAGTATCGTTTTCCAAACATCACGTTTCTTCCCACTACAATTTGCAAGATTTTTCAGAAGAGAACAAGCCCTTTATAATTTGCACAAAACTGGAGAAGCCTTCACCATGATTTTTTATTTTTGGATTACAACACTATGGCAGCTTTATCAGCCCTGCAAGCTCATTGTTGTTTATTATCCTTTGTATTCTGTAGGTTAAATTACAGATTCACTGTGCTGTCAAGTAAACAACTGTAATAGCATGTCACTGGAAAATGTTTAACATTTATGTTAAATGTGGCTGATCCAGCAAAGAAAAATCCTTCCATTTAGCATTATCCTCCCATATTTTTTTTAATTTTTTTTTATTATTTTTTTATTTTTTTTTTTACAAATAGCTAACATTGAACATATTGCATGACATTACCAAAAGTATTACAAACTATAAAAGAAAAGAGTGTGAACTAAAAATCAGACTTCTCTAGGGCTGTAGTGAACAACAAAATAAAGAGCATTACATTGCAGCACCTTTAAACATGTAACAAAAACCAGTGTTCAGTGTACACCAAAAATGGGTTACTGAATTGTACTATTATCAATGTTTGTTTGTGGAAAAATATATATATATATATGTACACACACAAAGGCACACACACAGGAAAGAGAAAAGGAAACTCAAAACATTTAGACATCCAAAAACTGAGTTTGGTGTTCAAAAAAAAAAAAAAAAATCATCAAACACCATATAATAATGTTCACCAATTTTATATCATCCACATGCATTTTTCATTAAACAAAAGATGACAGGCTCTAGAAAAAAAGTAAATTAAATACTTAATTATTTTATAATAAAGTAAATGCAATCAATGCATGACATGAAGTTGCATGTTTAATCAAGTATCATTATTCAGCATTAAAATAATTGTACCAGTTCAGAGGTACTAAACAATCCTTTAAATGTTCACAATGTGATGCTGCAGCAAATTTATAATCAGATCCAGCTGATAAGAGTATTACTTTGAGTGACACAAACGTCCACAGAACACAAAAGACTACAGAAATGCCTTGGAGCAGTACCTCCAAAGTTATTTTAATTTGCATCCCACCTTCCTTCCCATTTCATAGTATGTCCAGTCTTAAGATTATTACACTGAAAGCTGACATTACCATTTTGGAAACATTATATTAAATGAAATAAAAATCTAATAAGGAGTTATAATTACAGGCTTCATCTAACAGAAAGCTAAGCTTTGGTTATATAAAGTGCAGTTTAATAATATGCCAATTAATTACAATATTGTATATACAGCTAATTTTTGCAGCTCAGTTTCCTTGCAAATTTTAAAAAATATTCAGGTTTTACAGTTTGCTTATACAGCAGGCTCAGTTAAAAAAAAAACTCCTGTTTAAATAAATTTCAGTTCTAAGTACTTCGGTACCCTCCACCTTTGTGCACTATGCTTCTGAACTGCTTGGCAATGTGCAACCTCTTGGACGTCTGGTGATCTGCACAATCGCATTTGTATCCCGTCACATGAAATACCTACGCTCTTGACAAAACGGTTGCCTAACCTCTTCAAATCACTTAGACTTTTTGTTGTATAAAGTTCTCGAGTTTTATTATGATACAAGCAGTACATTCCATCACTCTCATCGCAACTTCTGAAGTAAACCTATCATTGGGAATCTGCGGAAAAGGAAGTAAGTCAGGATACCTAGTTTTTAAGCTGTCTACTCCATAAGCTTCCAATGTCTGAACATCATTTGTAAGCCCTTCAAGTTGCTGACTATATTCCTCTATTTTTTGTGCAAGGGCTGCTGGTTTTACATCTTTGTCTGATTTGCCCTTCACAGCGTAGTCAGCTGCAATCAAGGCTAGTTTAGTAGAAAGGTAGCATTTAAAGCATACCCACTCATTGGCATTTTTATGAAGGTCGTTTCTTGCAGCTGAAAAGTTAGCTCGGGCCTGCCTAAGCCATCGACGTGCCTCTACAGGATTGCCAACAGACCTGAACGTAGGTGGGACAAAAAAGCGTTGCGAGTGAGATGATGGCCCCGTGGAAGATGGACACTTTTCTTTATACTGTTGCCTTTCAGATTTGTGGCTTGTTGCTTCTTGATTCCATGAAGTATAAAATCTCTGAAACGAAAATTTATCTGACTGAAATCGAGAAGCAGAGGATGAAAATGGTCTTCTTGAGGCTCTGTCCATATTTTGATCCATAAAGGCCTGTTTTTCTAGCCTGTTAATCTCATTCTGTAAATGTTTGAAAACTTCATTAGCTATATCAAGATTCTCTGCATTTTTATCTGGGTGCCATTTAAGATACAGCCTCCTAATAATCTTTTTTCTTTCAGATTCTGGAAGCTTCCAAGCCTGTTCAATCACAGATGTTACTTCTCTTAATATTTCTGGCAATGAGTTTGACTTTATCTTTTTTGGAGAATGATGTTTTGAGGACATTGTCTTGTGGCTCTCTCTACCAGCAAAGAGAGGTGGAATAGACCTCGGTCCATGTGCTGGAAATTCTGTAGGACTGGTTGGGGTAGAAGGTGTGCTATCCCTGCTTTGAGAACTTTCCTCCGGTCTTGAAAATTTGTACAAGTCAAGAGAGCTCACTATTTTATATTCACTATATCCAATATCAATCTGGTAAATCTTCCCTAGAAAACCGGGACTTTCATCATCTTCCCTTTCTACTTCTTGCACAATGATTGCATAGGTGTAAGTTGGTTGATATGATCCATATATATCACCACCTTCAGCATCAACAAGGTAACCAACATATTCACCAGGGTAAAATACATTCATTGGATCCATAAGCAGCGTATAGTGAATTTCAGCCGGTATAGGAGTGCCAGGTGTTGGTAGTTCAAGTTTTGATGGCTCAGAAGAGTCGTACTTCACTCCTAAACTGTCAAGCTTCTCACTGATCCGGTAAATATCATTACAACCCAGCATGGCAATTAAGTACGAGGTATCAGAAATCAGGTTGTCAGTTGCAGATTTTAAGGTCATGGCTAACGCCAACAGGAAATTTATGTCTTTGCTGTCAGAATGCTGTATGTAAAGCAATATTACTGCATTTCCGTATCTCTTCAGGAAAGCAAATGTTTCGCTTTTGCTGTGGGGAATAGGAGCAAAACCTTTAACTCTTAATGTCGTTTGCAGCTTCTCAAAACAGGAAACTTTCAAACCTTCTCGCAAAGCTTTGCAAAGTCTTACTGCTTTTTCTTCATTAGCTAAAAAAGCATTGTCATTTTCATGCTTCATAATCCTAATGAGTCCCGTGATGAATTGTTCCGAGGACAACAGTAACTGTAACCTTCCCTGCAAAGAACATAATGCTCCAAACTGACAAATTTTGGGAGACTCTTCATCCAATTGTTCTTCAAGAATACTGCTAAGTAAGCGAGGCCTCAGTTTCTGAGGGAATAACATTATCAATTTAGTGTGAAAACCATGGTCTTTGCCTAAGTAACACTGGCTAAGATCAACAAGCATTTGCACACCAATGTTACCCTGGATTCTGCTTTTGTAGTGAGGTGCATCGTCAAAAACTAAGATACTAGACTTCACCAACCTACCATCTTGACTCGGAAGGTAAAGGGGAAAATCCCTCATATTCTCAAGGTCATTCCTAACCTTGACAGAATCATTCTGAAGACTTTTGAACAGGCCAGAAACTACTCTTTTAACTGTGCGCATTTCATTAGGATCCAATTGCTTTCCTTCAGAGTTCTTGAATATGCGACCTAGAACTTCAACATACTGCTTTGTTGAAATAATATCTTCAGTACCCAAATGTTTAAATAACTGATGGAAAGTACCAAGTTCTAAAGGAAGTTTGTAAAGATAAGGTTTAAAATCAGATTCATACTCAAGGTTTATTACCACCTCCTCAGGCTTAAGGAGCTTCCAACCTTCTTCCACCATTACAAAAGAAACTCCTCGAAGCTGAAAGCGGAATTCCCTTTTCTCTGTACTAAGAAATTCGTAAATGCTTCTTAGGACCTTGGCCCTAGTTTTCACCATGTCCTCATCCAAAGTTGTTATATTGCATATGTTCCTGCAGTTATTGATAACTTTGTCCAGGGGAGGGTCCAAATTAACATTCAGCATAGTTAAAACTTGCTCGAGTTGTTCTTGCGCACCAAGACTACTTCCCTCTTGCTCTTTGATGTTTAAAGGTGTTGCTTTCTCAGGAAGAATGGGACATGAAGTCCACAGCAACTGCAACACATCAGTCTGTTTGAATTTAGGATTCACCTGTGCCCCGTTGAATCGTATAAGAGGAAGCGTCCCATTAACTTCTTGATACTGAGGGTGAAATCTAACAAATTCTGCTGGAGCTCGTTCAGGGCACAGAAAAGGAATTAATGACAATTCTTTCAGAAAATTTCCTGACAAAAGGTCAGTTCTTTCTTGAAATATGTGATGAAGGAGGACATCAACAGTATTCTGTAGTGTTTCTTTAGACCAGTTTTCTGTATTCGCTCGCATGCTGATCTCCTTAGCAAACTGTAATAACTGTTGCTGTGAAATGATGAATTTCAATCCGATATGTCGTAGAAAAGTTACCCACGATGGAAGGAATGCAGCTTGGTTTTTCGGTTTTGTAAGTTGCTCTAGTTTCTTGAAAAAATCCTGAGGTATAAAGAATTTTTCAGCAAGCATAACTTCAAAGACTTTTACAGTCCTGTCATAAAAATATTTTGCAGGTTTTAATCTATTGCTTGCATCGTGAATGATCAAAATGCTTTCAAGCTTTTCAAACAGCTGTTCTTTCATTTCTGAAGCTTCTTCAATGCTAGTTAGCCTATTCTTTAAGTAGATCAAGTGTTCTAATTTTGCATCGTAAGACAGATTTTCAATTTTTGGCAAAAGATGTTTCAAGTACACTTCAAGATCATCCACAGAGACACAGCCAAGCACAGTATACAAGTCTGTCAAATGAACCTTCTCTTCAAGAAAAGCTGATGAAGTTGACTGTGTCCATCTGTCTACTTCTACTGATGGGATGCTTTTTGTGAGTACGTAACACGTCCCGTATTTTGAAATGCTGATGTATCGGCCACTAATCGATTTATAACATGGAAGAGACTTTAAAATTTTAATGTCATCCTGAGATGTCAAATGACATAAATTGCAATTGAAGTACATTAAGAGAGCCTCAAAGTCACTTTCTGCTAACTTTTCAGTCCTGAAAGTTGATGTCTGTACCATATATTGTATGGCTTTCAGAATGCTTGAAGGATTATCTATATTTGCTGTACATCCTGACAACAAAGGCACTAAAGCACTGTCTTTGGAGCAGATTTTGTTCAATGCCAGCTGAATACAGCCTGTTTTCATTAAAGCATGAAAGACTTTATCACTCTGAGCATTTGGAAAAACAGCTATATGCATAATACTGAGAGGCAGCAGAACATCACACTCTGGCACAACAAGATGATTAGCTGAGACAGTAAACCTCACACCTGGGAGCAGAGTCCAGTCCTTCAAAGTTTCAACAACATCATCGAATTTTGCTTGCGTATCTTCTTGCTCTTCCTTAATGTTTATAGACTCACTAATAAAATGCCAGGCATTTTTTAGCCAAGATTCACTTGCGAAGTTTTCCTTCCATTTCATACAATTTCTAGTTTTATATTCTCTAGGCAACACAGATGATAACAATTCAGCAAAACTTCTGATATCAAAGACTTTCGCTACTTCACTGCTAAGTAAAATATTGTTGTATCTCAAATACAACGTGTTCATAAAGAGATCCTTACGAGATGGAATCAGTTCATGGTATGTTGTTAAGAACTTTGGTCGCTTCGAGTCAAAAATCTGCAAAACATTGTCAAGAGTAATAAGGAGTGGCAAGCCCTCAATTTGGATTTCACTTTCTTCCACATCTTTAAAACAGTAGTCAACCAGAAGTTTGAGACTATGGAAGAGTTTCAAATTTGTCTGCTGAAGACGACAGGGTAACTTTCCAATGTGGCAGTTAGAGTCTGGAAAAGAAAATGTCATCAAAAATGATCGGACATCAGCAGGTGTCACATAGGTGACAGGAATATCTGCATCTACCAAACAGTGGTAAAGATTTGCAGTTTCATCACAGTTATATACCAAATTAAATCCAATTTCTAAGAGTAAATGCTTCAGTCTGTAGACATTCTCAGCCACTGTCTTCCGCGTTGTGATGTTGTATTCTGTATTTTTGAGATGTTGCAATTCATCTTGTAGTAAATTGTCAAAGAATGGCCTGCCCTTGTTCACAGTAGACATGTTAACCCATGTGATGATAACAGCAGAATGCAAATCAGAACCATCAATATTTGGAGCTCGCATGACAGGTAAAAGGCGCTTCAGATCTTCATAAATGCAACTGTAAACTGCTTTCACTAAACAATACCAATCTGGCTGAATATCAAGTCTATTAACTGGAAAAAAGGATAAAAATTTTTTTAAAGTGTCTTTCACAACATGAACAGGTGTGCTTTGCAGCACTGATACCGTAGGATCAGTGCCTGGAAAATACCGTTTCTTCAGCTGAATCAGCAGTTCAACATAGGCCGGTGCTATCAGCGCTGTCATTAGGCTACTATTCCAGTCACTTCTTACTCCAACGCCGTTATCATCACGCCACAGATTTCTTCTTGCAGAATCCAGAGCAAAGTGTCCATTCACATGAAAAGGCAATCCAGTTTCTAATGATAATGGTAAGAAACAGAACGCTCTGTGGGGTTTTTTGTAATTATGAGTAATGCAAGCTGCTACCCCGCCACGTGGAAAAAGAGTAATGTCCTCATTCTTGTGGGCTGAAACCACGCTTTTGGATACCTTTTCCATGGCAGAAAAGCCCGACCTGTTACAAATTAACCAAGTTGTAAGATTTCCTTCAGAGTCTTCAGTATCCATTGTGTAAGTAATCTGCTGCACAGGTATTTCACTTAGCTGCTTTTTTTTAGTTACACTGTCAATTACAGATGCATGGAATTGCTTTCGTTTCAGTCTGTCTCCATCAGTGATTTTGCCTTGTACAGAATACAACACATTCAGTGCTCCTGTTGTTTTTTCTATTTCACAAATAGAAATTTTTTCCATATGGTTCAAAAACATTAAGAGTTCTGCTCCATCTGTACGCAGCTTATCTAAAAGGTTCTGGACCATTCTATCTGAGCATGGAACTGAGGAAATTTCTGATACTTTTGCCATTTCTCCATTTCGAAGAGGAAACCTAAACATTGTGCAATTATCCAGTTTAAAGTGATTTCCTAAGTAGAGGTCCAGTACATCTGAGAACTGTGTTCTGAAATCTGCATCTAAATCTCTAAACATACGGCCAGGACTGGTTGATGTTGAACCTGGTGCATATCTAGCATGAGGATCAAAAATACAAAGTATGTCGTTGCCAGATATGAAAGAAGGGCAATCAGTAATGTGATAAACAGAATTGAAACCTATACCATATTGTCCAGTTTTACAGGGATTTCCTACTTTTGTACCTTTTCCAAGGTTCTGAATCCCTCGAATATCATCTTCTGTAAAAGGCTGATTGTTGTAAACACAGAGTGCTAGTCCTTGAAGTGGTGCCCATTTCTCATCAAATATTCTATCGGCTGGATGCTGCCTAGGATCAAACACAAAACAGATCTCTGTAGCTTTTGCATCATCTGCATTCTGAAGGAGCTCTTTCAGCATTTCTTTTTCTGAAGGGTAGGCATTAAGAATGCTTTTAATTCTACTTGTCAACTTTTCTTTCTGGCCAAATTCTGTTCCAAGGGTAGTAAAGCAGATATTGGATGCGTATCTTTCTAAAGCTTTATGGCGTTTTGGTATTGCTCCAAGCTTTACTGCAACTTCTCTTGGAATATCGCCATGACAATATTTAACAGTTGTGTCTTTAACTTTAATCCATGGGCAGTCATTGTAACACAAAGATTTTGCAGGCAGAAGTGCAAGACGAGTATCAGGTAACAAAATCTCACCATACTTTCTCTCACAAAATTCCTGCTTCTTCTCTCTAATGAGGCCCCATATTCCTTCACTAATTATTCTCCTGCAAAGCTGAAAGTTGTCTTCTGTTAGTTGTTTGGTCCCTCTTTCCTGATCTATTAATTCCAGAACTACAGCAAAGTCTTCAACTGTAAAAGCCTGTCTTACACCCACACTTTCAAATAGCTCACGGAAACTATTTTTATATTTATTAGGCAACTGATAGAGGTAGGGTGCCGCTTCAAAATTCAAATGAAAAGACACTTTTGTTGGATCAACATACACATTCTCAACCAGAATAAAACTACAGTTTGTCAGTTGTTCAATTATCATAGCTTTTGTCGATTCATTCTGTAACATTGCTTCATGTAGATATTTGTAACAAGCATTAGTGATATTTTCTTGATATAATGTGATTCCATCAAATGACTTCGCAACTTCTTCTAACTGATTTATGACCAAATTAACAGCTGGTTTCTTCAGTAAACCTAAAAATTCTTTGACAGCTAATGACAAAGCACCACAACCTTTAAAGGAGTGGGAATTCTCATTAAGAATTGGTTGCATTAGGCAAACTGTATCTTGATGATCAGCAGTGAAAAGATCAGTTGCTGAAAACATTGCTTCAGGCTCAAAATCACTGCCTTTCCAGTGCAGTGAGAAGCCCGCTGGTTTGCTAAGGAAAGGAAGGAAAGGGATGGTTTGACATTTTGCAGCAAATTCTTTAGCTCTAGGGTCCCTAGATTTTAGTTTTTCATCAATAAGACTCAATATAATGCTGCTTCTAAGACAAGCTGCAGCATGATCAGTCTTGTTAATTTCGGCTACTGACTCTGCACGTTCTATCAGATCTTCCCATAAAATATCATCTTTAGCCATTCCCAACTGAACAAGTTTAATCAAAATAACTGGGTTAAGATAATCCTGAGTGGTGCCATAAGGAAATCTTCCATCTTCAGCATCATATAACTTTGCAACTCTTCCTTCAGGATGGATCAGTCTGGATGGTGTAACTAATGGATGTCCGTCCAATGAACAGGGAATACATGGAGTAACACGAAGAATTCCTGAGAACTCCTCAACCTTTTCATTGAGAACATAACGCATCAAAGGATCACGCAGCTCTGCGTCAATCTCCTGAACATTAGGGAAAAATACCTCAGAAAAGAACTGTTTCTCAGAGTAAGTGTTCTCCAATAATATGTATTTGCATCCCGCTTCTTCAAATCCTGTCTTTACCCAGGACGGGAGATCTACAGCACACAGATTTTTGGAACCAGTTTTTTTAAGGTACTTCAGAAAGATCTTAAAGGCCGACGGTCCAACATCTGGTCGTTTCAGTATAGAGTCATCTAAAAACCTTACATTCTTCATGGAAACCCAAGAGAAACCATCAGAAAACACTTTGATCCCTTCTTTGCTTTTCATGTGAGCTATGTCTTCATAAAATCCTTGACAAATAACAGAAAAATCATCATGAACTGAATCAGGGTCTGGCCACACTGCACAGTAACTGTAGTCAACCAGCTCGCCATTGATTGCCATGTCACGTAGAACACAAAGTGCTTCTATGTAGGCTTTTACAATAACATGCCTCATGAATACTGTATTCCATCTTCCTTTTGTGTCTGTTTTCCAGATCTCTTTCCGATTTGAAGTAACTGCAAAGCAGCCATTTATATGAAGAGGTAAGCCTGTTTTGATTCGTAGAGGTAAATAGCAGAATACTTCACCTATGTTGTTGCAATTAGGTTTCACAATCCACTTTTGATCCTGGGTTTCAGAGAGCAACACTCCTACTCCACCACAGGGAACAAGACCTAGTCTTCGTCCACTTTCATGTAATGAAAATTTTAAAGCATCTCCAGTGTCCATGCAAGAACATATAAGCCATGTTGTTGAATCTACTGTTTTCTGTGGCAATTCATCAGCTGATCTTTTTATCTGTCCTGATTTAGCCATTTCAAAGAAAGAAGCTGGATCGTCTTCTGTACCTCTGAAAAGGGGAGACTGTAAATCAGCAATCCGTCTAAATACATGGTGAAATTCTTCTACTACTATCTGTAAGATACACGAGGACTTTGGTGTTTCAGTGGGATGCTTTTTATTACTGCTGTTGCAGACCTTCATGAGTTTAGCCGCTTCCTTTAAAACACTTACATTTGGGGCAGTCAAGGCTTTGGAAGAACACAGATTCTTTTTGATAGTGACAACATCTTGTGCCACCCCAGGATCATCTGCTTCAATTTTCAAGTATTTCAAAACCATTGAATTTACACTCTGGGCAAATATTATCAGTCTATGACCACAAATGCTAAATTCATCCACAAGAGAGTAAATGTCTGCTGTATTGTAACACGCACTGCTGACTTCGCTCACTTTAGCTTCCTGCTGAGTTCTAAAGGATAGCCTGAAAAGAGTTCCTTTGTAGCTGTAAGGAGATTCTACAGTCAGTGGCAGCTGGCAACCAAAAACTCCTATAAATGGCTTAAACTGATTGGGAAATTTTCGCAGCCTCTTCTGTTGTTTACTCCAGTTGATTTTGATCCCAGGGTTAGATTTATCTCTAATATGCTTACTGATATGGTTAACATTTGGATCAAACATAATCATGAACTCCCGGCTCAAAATAATGGGAACATCAGTGATATGATAGACAGAATTGAATCCCAGTCCAAATTTTCCTACTTTGTCAACTTCACTCCTTTTTAAAGACTCTCCTAATCGAGTTATATTTAGGAAATCGGAGTCAGAAAATTCAGAATTATTGAATGACCACAAAGCTGGACCATGACATGCTGCCATTCCTGGATCCAAAAGATTCTCTCTTATATCCATATTTCTTCTCATGTCAATCAGGAAATTACATTCTGTTGCATTGGCATCATCAGCATTTTGAAGAAGCTCTTTAAAGATATCTGAAATGGAAGGGTATTCTTCCAAAATGTTTTTAATTCTTACAGTCAGAGGCTCTCTTTGCCCAGATTGCTCAAACCCCATATTTTCTGGATTAATCAATCTTGTGCTAAGGCATGGGACATTTAACCACTCAGCGGTTTTCATTGGTATGTCTTCATGCACCAAAATTATTGGTTCAACAGAATCTTCAAGCAAATCGTTTAAGTCATCAACTTTGATATCACAGTAGCAGCACTCATGAATTGGCCTCATTGCAAGTTTATAAGGAATTTTTCCACTGTATAGTGGCATGGGCGTATGCAGACTTGCAGGGATCTGATTGCTGTACAGCCACCTAATGATGCTCAGCATAATGTGAAGATTTTGTTTACTCTCTTGTTCTGAGAGAGACTGCTCACTTTTTAGATATATTTTCTGAATGACCATAGAAACATGGTCTGGTGTTAACTGCTCAATTGAACCACAACATATAAACAACTGGTGAAACTTTGCCATCGTTTTTGGCACGTAATGTAGATAAGGTTGGAGATCAAGATCAGGTACTGACTTTATTACTGCTTGTGTGAGGGAACAAAATGTTTTACCTGTCCAAACCCAGGGAAATTTCAGGGCTTTAAAAGCTTCTTTGCCTTCTTCTAGATGATCATGCATAAATCCATAGATCTCAAGCAAGATATGCTGAAATTGATAATAGTCCTCATCACTGAAGGTTTTAGAGCTGTGCCAATCAACCACCACCTTGAAATGTTTTAAGACTGCTTTTATGCTGGGCTTGGTGGGGATGCCGAGGGCTTTTTCAGTATCCAACAGCACATTTTCCACAAGGGGAACTGAGGAACCAACTAAAATTGCATGAGCTACATCACACATTTCCGGTGGTGAACACAGATTGCAATGATCTCCTTTCCAAACTAAGGACCCTGGATAATTTGGAGGTCTTTCCTTACATGCAGGGATCCATTTTATTTTTTTCAGCGCAGCTTTTGTTTCTGATGAGTGAAGCAGCGTATGGTTTTTGTTCAAAACCATCACGAGAGTTCTAGCTTTTCTTAACAGTAAATCATGATCGGTGCTAGAGTTAGCATGCAAACTTTCAATTTTATTTGCCACTCTCATAATATCACTTTCCTCGAGATTGGCCTCATTTTTCAAGCCTATTTGTCTCAGAGAATGAAGAATATCTGAAGATGTAAAAATAACAGGGGGGAAGCAAATTTCCTCCTCAGCATAGAACAAGTTTTGCAGAAGTTCTACCTCAGGATCAAAGAGCTCATTTGCTGACATTATCTTTTCCTGTGAAATCTTAATAAACTTTAATGATGTCAGCCAATCTATCACGTCTGTATTCTCATTTTTCAGAAAAGTCAGATTTTCAAGAACCCATTGCATTATCTGTGTTGTTTCGTCACTTGAATAAAAGTCACTTCTTATGTCTTGTATAACAAACTTCAAGCAATCTGTGCTCTTTAGCTGTTCTATTTTCAGCAGGTTAGCTAAGCGAATAGTAGCTTCATCGCTGCTGTCAATGATTGGAATAGAGAATCTTAGACCAGGAGGAATTTTGGCAGTGTGGTGTAACACCTTACTACCTTTTAGCGCAGTAAAAACAGGCACGCTTTCATCAGATGATTCTTCAATTTTTTTAAATATTAGCAATTCCTGAATAATTTTTCTCTCTTTTTCACTTGCATCAGTTAAACTAGCTAAGAATGCCCTAAGAGCATCTTTATGTGTCGACGGGAATGATGCGACCTGACTGCATAGTTTCTGTAAGGACATTTTTTCCATTATTTGTAAAACAGCACTTGGTAATGGTGGATGCACATATTTTTTTATAAGTGGATGCTGGATAGAAGTATCTAGCTTCTTAAGTACAACTCCACCAACTTTCGGAATAATATCAGCCAAGTATTCTGGGAGCTGAGTCTCAGATTCGTCTTCCAGAATGATAGGTGATGGATTCCTAAGTCTAACCAGTTCCACTGATGTTTGGTTTTCCTCCAGCAGCGTCTTGGGGATAAGCGGCATATCATCAAACACACTCAAGTCATCAGAAAAATGTATATATAGGTTCTTCCAGACCATCTTAAGCCAGGAAACTGATGGGTGATTTTTGTCTTCCAAACCTGGAAACCACTGTACCACCATGTCTCTGCCAGGCCACGTGCTATTCATAACTTCTTTAATGAGCCGGGCAAATCTTTCTGGGTTCAGAAGCTGCAGCTGAGTGCACGGCCTTCCTGAAATTATAGCAAAAGTGCAAAGCCATGAAAATCACAGAGCAGAGTTACATAACAAAATGCTTTTGGTTGAGGGCAGAAGGGAGAAAGAGGAGGAAAAAAAAAATAGAAAAAACCTAACTTGTGCCCTGCCTTTTCTTTTCGTGGAAAAAACTGTTAAATAAAACTGCAGATACCAGCTCCCCTTGCTTTTAGGAGTTAATTAAAAGCAAATACGTTCCATATTAGTATAAAAATAAATTGAAAGTGATTAATATGTTATCGCATTTGTTAGTTTGACACAAGAGTCCTCAGGCATACATAGCAACTATGGATTTACAATCAAAGTAGAAGCTTCAAACATTTTTTGCTTGGTTCTTTACACGACCTATCTGCCTAGCAGTAACTTAGAATCTAATCCATTATTTGTTTGTCTATAATTGCAAAGATGCAAATAGATTTGAAAGATAATTTATTAGATATAGCAAAGAGCAGCTCGGGTGCAAATGATCCTACACTAAAACAGATAAGCAACAAAACTCAGTTGTGCAAGGACTGCTAAAACTAAGTTTAGATGTATATACTTTTATACTTATTATTAAAGTCCTCACTAAAAGAAATATATGCTAACACTCGTGTCTTAATTATCATTAAGACAGCTTAAATTTAAGAACTACACAATGTCTAGGGGTAAGAAAATAGTACAGAATATAAAAATACCACTATCTCCCAACACCACCAAAAACAATGACAAAAATGTAAGCAAGACATCTATTTGAATTTCAGATGTTTCTTCCATCTACATAGCACTGCCATTTTCTTAAAAGCAACAGTCCAATTAAATCCAACCTACAGTCCCTGCTCTGCTGGAAATCTATAGCAAGACATCCTTCAGAAAAAAATAGTTTTCATTTCACTTCATGCCTAGAGACCTACACATTCTGTTAGTTCCACTGAACAGAAAACACAGGTAAACACAGCAGCCTTGTGAAAGTGAGAAATACTTGCAGCAGTGAGCCAGCAAGATAAGAATCTACGTAAAAACTAAGCTTAAATCCCATTACTTGAGCACAGAGCTTTAGAAATACTGCTTTAAAATTTATACATGTGGAATATACATACTGGAGATCTTCCTACAGCATGGGAATTTATTTTAAAAAAGTATTAAAAAAATAAAATATTGATCACTTCTGTGTAACATAGCTACAAGGTTTTCTTCATCAATATGTATTTTCCTCTCAACTGTATTTAGAGCTCTTTCATAACTATCTTTTCATAACTATCTTTTGGCAGCTCGATTTGGCAAGTTTTGTTTACAAGAAAGCTAGGGTAATGAAAATAGCTCATCACCAAATTCACACAAATATCAAGCTTCAATCCAAACCAATACATCTTCGGTTAACAACCATACCTGAAAATCCCCAGAGAAGCTGTTGGGCTAGAATATAATCAAAGCCATTTTTAGAAAACATCTTGCGAGTTACACATTAACATACTAAATATAGAAACAGTTATTAACTACCAAAATACAGTACACATTTTAGGAGAGAAAAAGTAAGATCTGGAAAGCATCCCATCTTCCCAAAGAAACAATTTCTTCCCAAAGAAAAAAGTTTCTATTTCTGCAACTGTATCAGGAATCTCTCTGATATCATTCCTACAGCTACGTAAGTAAAATTCTTAAAGAGGCAAAGTTTCAAAGCCTGCCAAGAACCCCTCACATACTTTTTATTTATAATAATGTACAATTTTGATAGTAATGCAGCTGTATTTTACCATTATGCAAAATTTTGGAATGAAGAACAATTTAGGAGGAGGTAGAATAAAAAGTAGAGTGTTACAATCTTGCAAAGGATTATCTAAAAGTCTTTAGGCATTTCTAGAAGATTAAGAAGAACTATACTTGTCATATTCATTTACAAATGTATGTTCTTCTAATCAGTGAGAGGCATACTTCCAACCAAGAACAAGTTCCTACAGAAATGTCATTCAAAGAAACTGCCAGAGAAATAAGAGAGACAGGAGCAAGACCTCAAATGTGACCAAAAATCTTCCCAGGAACTAAAGAGGCAAGACAGACTTTGTTGCAACTCAGAGACCAAGACTGAAAATGAAGGAATGTCCTAGAAGAACTCAGTAAGGGATTGCTCTATAAATATATAGGGTGGGTTTTTTTTCATTTTAGTCACGTCTGCTTTTTCTGTTTAAGATGTATTCAAGCATATTGTCTGTCAAACCTCTATTTTGTTTTGCTCTGTTTTTTAATTTAAGCATGGTTTTGACTGCTTTGTGACATTCACTTGGAGAAAATTATCTAGGACAATACATCTTAAAAGCCAATTTAAGATATCATCATGAGGAACTGGCATTATTCAAAGCAAAGATTCCTGTCTTCCATAAAAATTTTCATCCATCTGATCTTACTGTGGCTGTCTTGATCCTGTTCTTTTAAAGTCCCAGCAATTACTACTCAACAGTAGTTCTTTATGGTTCTATCCCAGATTATGAATATCCACTGTTTGAATACACGATTTAAAGTAGTCACTACTTTCAACAATTTATAGTCTGTATTAAAACAAAACAAAATAAATTAAAAACAGTACCAGGGGAAATTAAGAGTAAAAAATAATTAAAACAAGCATATTCTACTGCAACAATAGACATAACACCCATCATATAATATGGCCATAAGGCTTGACAATTCTGCTTTTCAGAAAAAAGTTTTTCTTTGTAGTAGTTTCAGACTTGCTCTTCTTCATATTCAAAGAAAGTCCCAGCACTGATTTAGTATCTTTTAAACAATTTATAATATTTTAAATATCCACATTATTTACCCTGTGCAACAAGTTACTCCCAATTCTTTCAGTTTTTTCCTAGATGCTCTGCCATACTTTAAAATTTTATCATCTTAGCTTTTCTATTGTATTTTATAACGAAGTAATTATCAAACCACAGAGAAAGGAGTAAGTTTCCAACTGAACAGGAAGAACAATAAACATAGAACTTATAAAGGAGTGAAGCGTAAAGAAAGTCAGAATACAGACTGAACAAATACAGACTGTGACTGAATGACGGAAGACCATGATAAATGGTATCAAGAAAAGCAAATGAACACAATGATTTATAGTATTCTATGCCTGGTCCTAACGGCCTCAGTCTAAAAAACCATTCTGATAAATGGAGCAATTTAAAAAAAAGAAGAGAGACAAGGATCTTTTTCTGAAAGGCACATTTTCTAGACATTGAAGAATGAGACAGCTCACCATATACTATTTAAAAATAAGCTGGAGTGACTTCTTTGCACCATGTTTACAGAAAAAGACTTCTGAGACTCAAACTTACCGATCAAATGCATAATGAAACACAAGGGTGCAAAGGTAAATACAGACAAACGCTGAGTAGAAAAGAGGCAAAAAAACTTAAATCTGAGGGCTGTTAAACATAGATGCAGCAAACTTCTTCACCAAGTCTTTTGATCAAGATTGGAAGTATTTCAGTAGGTCCACATTGACACAACCATAAGCTATGAAATAAGACTGAGGGAACACTTGATGAAATTACATGGTCTACAGTACGCTTGAGGCTAGATGCTTAAACTAGTTTTGTCTGGTTTTAAAAAGACACGCTGATGTGATCACTTGCGATTGTGAGACAAGAAATGATCCACAATACCAAAACCATGACATAGATACTGCAGATACTACAAACACAACACAGAATTCAGACTGTCTTAAGTGGAGGAATGCTATTTACACAAAATTACTGAACCTTGAATACATGCTTTACTAAGTGAATATCTATTCTTTTACTGCAATTTTTCATCCTCCTTCCATTGCCTTTTTATTAATTTGTAATTTTCATTTGTGTCATTTCCAATTCAAACAACATAGTTTATTTTAAACATATTTTTTTAGATGACCTATTTATTTACGTGAACTCAGTTTCAAAAAAGACATCGCTTTAAGCTTGGATTTAGAACCAGTCTGTTCAACTATTAGCAATCTGTTTCACTATAGGAGAATACAAAAGAGATATTACCTCGGCTTTTGGCAGCTTCTTTCAAAGCAGCTAGAACCTCAGGCTTCAGGTCATCAGAAAGTAACCTTCCTTCCAGGCCAGGAAAGAGTGACCTAAGCACACCACGCACACAAAAAAAAAAACAAAACAAAACCAACACAAAAAAAACCCAACAAAAAACAAAACACACGTTAGCAAAGCATCTAATTTATTTTATGTTGCTGCATAGGAATTACCACCACAGTAATCATCATGGTAGGACAGTCACATGCAAAACAGTTGCTTACATATGCAGAACAGGGCTTTCCGTGGGCCTTTTCTTATAAATGAGAAAATCATATGTTTAGAAGCAGAGGGTAGTAAGAAATTAAAAACTGTTATTAGAAAGTTATTGTCATCTATTTGTATTCTAACAAAAAGAAAATAGCACCCACTATTCTATGTCTCTTAAAGGTTCTATTTGAAAGCATACTAAAAATACAACATGTAATTCTAGGACCTCAAAAGATCTGTGGATTCCGAGAGATGTGCAGACAGCGGTTAAGATTATTATAGACAAGAGTCAGTCTCATCCTGCCCATCCCTCCCCTTCCTTTATGTTAGCACTTAAAACTAAATAATTTTTCTGAGCTTTGGTCTTCCTGAAATGAAAAATAACTATCTAGCTTAATTCTGACAGCAGACATGTCAGTTATACATAAACCAACACAGAATCTTTCTTGTTCTTCCACAGGTGTTAACAGAAAGAAATTCATAAGAGCTTATTTCAGCTTTTTAAGAAGGCTCCGAATTTGAATATGCAAAGAGCCAAACTCTCAAGTTTAAAGTGTTTTAAAACATCTAGCATAAGTCATTTATCACATTTATAACATTAGAATTAAAAGTAATTACTGAAGGCAAGAAAAGAGGCAAATAAAGCATTACTATTTCAGATTTCTGTATTATCATACCTAGCAAGTAGATTTATGCCTGGTATAGCATGCTTTTGTATCAGTTCTACAGGACTAACCAAACTTAGTCCATTAGCAACAGAACACAATAAGATATAAAGGTATCATTAAATTCCCCAAAAAGTATCTTAGTAGTAGTCTGAAGCAGGGCTGCAATTTGTCAGTCTCATCATGGGAATGTTTTGTGTATTATTAGTATACTGGCTTAAATTCTGGAAGGAGAAACAAAGCGGAAGAATAACAAGAGATAAATCATCTCACAGCAGATGCCAGAGAAAATTTTTTTAACATTATTATTATTATTTTTTAAAGGAGACACAAGAATCACAGGCTCTGAGTACTGTTAATCCTCTGATAAATAATCTGAATTGTCTAGAACAAGAAAGACTATGGGTTTAGAATGTAATAGAAAAAGAACAGAAGCAGGCTTGAAAAAAGCAAACCCCTCTCAAGCAACATGGGAAGACCAGTTACCTGCATCCAGCTCCTTCTCTTGGAAGATGTGTTGTCTATACATATATTCAAGCCACAATTTATACAAGGACCTTATTTGGAGCACTTTTTACCTGGATAACCATCTACATTAGCACACCACAACCCACCTCTACTTCCCATACAAACAGTCCATAGGGCAGTAAAAGCAGCAAAGCACATGCCAAGTGTCACATTCTCTCAAGTTGAAAATTAGTGGAACTCTGAGGGAAAGGAGAAGGATACGGGTAACACTTTATGACCAGAAACAGCTACAGTTAAGGTATCTGGTGTGTCTGAGTGACTTCAACCAGTACCTCGTATGAGATTACTTGGGGAAGGGTCCAGTTTTAAACTAAAATTTTTTTACATGCATAATCCAGTACGGACATAAAAAAGTAGTAGTCATGCTTTCTCCCCAGTGACCCCAAGCTCACTCATTCCAGCTAACCTGCTCTTTCCTATCCCCTCCCCAGTGTCAGTGCAAGCTTTTTTGGCAGATGAAGTGTGAACCTAATTGGAACACTGATGCAGCTGGGAAATAAACGAGGACAACAAAATTAATTGGAGAGGGACTAGAAAGAACAGAAAGAGCAGATGTAGAAGACAAGCCCACTTCTTCCCATGGAAGTATCTTTTTACTTCCTAAAACCAATAAGCGTTTAGTACTAAGCCCTTCACTGAAAGTAAGGGTGTTATGTTAAAAAAAAAAAAAAGCCTGAAGCAATCTCAAGCTTCAAGTTTAATAAAAGCTCGTATCAATATCTTATCAATACCTAATTTAATGTACTTCCTACTATGCATGTTTCTAACCTCCTCCTATTGATAATTCTCGGAAGAAAGCTAATTTGAAATACATCCTGCAGTATTCCCCTAAAGCCTAGATCAATCGATTCTTTATAAACTTATAACAGCAAGTAGCTGTCAAACTTTTCAAATGAGACACCTGCACACAAACATGTACATATATACAGAAAACTGAGTTCTATCTATGCATTATTCCATTACATTATGGGCTGCCGCATATTGTCTTGTTTGCTGATAAGCAAGTAA
Source organism: Rissa tridactyla (assembly GCF_028500815.1). Classification (NCBI taxonomy): domain Eukaryota; kingdom Metazoa; phylum Chordata; class Aves; order Charadriiformes; family Laridae; genus Rissa; species Rissa tridactyla. The sequence goes on from NC_071466.1 coordinate 23,619,196, forward strand.
CAGTCTGAAGCTCTGCTTTGGGATTTAAACTGAAAAAACCCAACAGTATTTAAAATACTAAGTATACCTGGGATATTCTTCTGAGGTTATGTAAACTACATCCTGTTCCGACACAGATGAGGAAAAAGGAATAAAATTTCCATTTTGTAATGGTAAAAGCTCCAATCCAATCAGTTCACTGTAGACTCCATCAGAAAGCACAAATTCTAAGAGATGAAGCTTTTCTTCAGCAGGTCCACTGTGTCCAGATTTCCTTAGTACTTGCCGTACTACAGCAGGAGTCACTTTTTTCACAGCTTTAGCAGTAGAAATAGTAAGATGCACTGCACTAGCAATATTTGCTGGTACCTTGGCAATCTGCTTCCCTGAATTCTGGAGGTAGTTGAGAACAGACTGTATGTACGCCAAACTCTCATCCATTTCAGAAAAGTGCACCTGTTCCACCTGTATCCACTGATTACTCATTGAGTAAATAACTGTATGCTGGAGCAGCTCTTTAAAGAGAGGTACTACAATTGGTTTCCAAGGTACCCTGATTTTGTTCTCATCAGGCCATAACCTATAAATTCTTTCAGCTGACAATGGAAAATCCGCATTCTTCTCAGTCTCCATTCGTTTGATAGCTTCCAAAATAAGGGTGGTATATGCCTTTGGCACTATATTCACCACAAGAAGATCATTCCACAAAGCTGCTGGATCTCTCCACTGATCCAGCTCCCGCCATTTGATACTCCTCCTATTGTCCGTGAGACCAAAGAAACCACTAACGTGAACTGGGAGTCCAGTTTTGCTTTCTTCACCTGGAGGCAAAGGCAGAAAACAAAATGCTCTTCCTGAAAAGTCTGCCACAGCTCCTTTTTCCTCCTCATTAGTTGATAAAGACATGGCTATTCCAATAGTAGGAACAAATTTCAAGTCATCAGCTAAACTATCCAGTTCAGTACACATTCCTCGACCACCTACACAATTACACACTAACCAAGATGTCTTCTGTGCGTCCTTAACACTCTCATCTTCTACAACTATATTTACATGGTATGTCACACATGTTATACTATTGCTTGGAACTCCCTTACAATACTGATTTATTGCAGTTCCTAAGATCTTGATAGAATTGGGTCTTTCGTGTTTCAAGGCCTTGTTCTCACTAGCGGTTACTCTAAAAATCAGCCTCTCGGTTCCATCAGCTTCCCTAACATGCAATGAAACATCCTGAACACTCTTCAAGAAGAGCAATACTGTGTCTGCATCTGCTCTGAAGGATTCAAACAGCTCCAAAACCTTCTGTTTGTCATAAACGTTGCTGCTAAGTTGGGAAGGCTGCAGACGAAGTGGGAAACGAAAAAAGGTACCAGGAAAGTTTCCATTCTTAAAGGTTTCCTTAGTGCTGCCAAATACACCAATGAATGGAGCAAACTGGTCTGTAAGTTCATTGATTTCCTTGCTATCTTCTTTTAGATTCCAGCACTGGCCTGATTCATGAGGTCCAAAAAGGGTTTGATGGGGATCAAGCATTCCAATCTGGTCACCACTGAAAATACTAGGGACATCTGTATACATAAAAAACAACACATATTAGTAATCCTAAAACAACATGCTTTTCAAATACAGTCTTAAGGAATAAATTTTAAAAAGGCAAGGAAAAAAACCAATGTTATAAAACTGCAATGAACATAGTATAAATCTGATAATGTACAATTCAGTGCTTATTGACAGGAAGAAACAAGCACATCACTATTCTGTGATTAAATATTTGAATTTTAGCAAATCGTGAGCAACAAAAAGTATAATTTTTTCTATTCTATACTTTTATCTTTCCAATATTTTCAGGGGAAAAAAAAACAATTTAATTTACTAAAGATGTATTCTGTTACATTCATACTTTGCAGATCTTGAAGGCTTGCAGTTATCTTGTATATTTAAAAACATAAATTCCCAGAATTACTAAACCACTGAACTTATTAACTAAGCTTTTATTCATGCTCTACTAGGTACAATATTGTGAAAAAACATCCCGTGTCTTACAAACTCACTTCACGAGTTACAAATGTTAGTTTAGCAACACTTTGCCTCTTATTCTGTGCTATTATAACTACCGTGTAGACTGTAAGCACTATTTACACTACATGTTTCTTCTGTACAGCAGTAGAACACTTTGTCAAAATAACAGATTTCAAGACTGAATATTACCAGCTTGTGAAAGAGTACGTACTATATCTCTCAAATGTAAATGTGCATATAACTCTATTATGGAATATCCCTTCTAGCAGGAAATAAAATCATTGCTTATTATGCAAAGAACATGCATAAAAGTTTCTGTCTAGTCTAAATTTTCACACTTCTATTTGCATATCTACCCTATATCATTTCAATGTAAGGGACTAAGTACATAATGATGTTACTAGAAGAAACAATCTCCTCCAAAAGCCAACTCCAAAAAGTTTCAGAAAAATATGAACGCTTCTTAAGGAAACTTAGCCAGGGATCTAATTTAAAAATGCACTACAGAGAAAATATTAAACGTTTGATAAAGATCTAAAATAATTAAACAATTCAAAACTTCAACACTTTCATTTTAAAATATCTACTGAGAGTACCTGTTATATGATAAACTGAATTAAAGCCAATTCCAAATCTTCCAACTTTCAGGGGATCATCTTTCTTCCTGCTTCTTGCTATTTCCTGTATACCATGCCAGTCCTCAGGGGTGAAAATTGCATCATTGTATGCATAAAATGCTGGCCCTATAATAAAGTGTTAAAAAGATGACAGAAGAAAACCATTTACTGTTAAAAATTTCTAAGAAACAAACTTACAGAACTGAGAAAGTGCTTCTTTAAAGTATGCATGTGCAAATTTAATGGGGAAGCTATAACTCAAGCTGACATCAAATTATGCTTGGGCATGAAAGGAAGGTGTAGAGTTGCAGCAAAAACAAAAGCAAGAAGATAGATTTACCTCTGTACATGGTATTCGAAAGATTCGAAAGAATCAAAAGATTCTTACATAGTATCTACTTCTGGTGTCCACATTTTAATAGAATGATTCTGAAAAAATGAACAGCAAGCAGAAACCAACAAAACTTCTGAAAGAAGCTTCCTGTGGCAAAACGCTTAAACTCAATCTGTTCAGTCCATCAAAAAGATGTTTGAAAGATGGACTGATCACAGTCTATTAATACCTCCACTGGAAGGGAATACATGTCAAGATGTAACAATAACCTATGTCTAGCAAGTAAGACAGACAAATTCAAATTAGAAGACATAATGCGGCTGATTAACAACTGAAAAAAGCTAGAAACAAGTAGCAGCAGACCATTCATCATTGAAATCTTCAAATCATGCCTTTTGGGATGATTACGCAAACTGATTTGATTGACAAATACATAACTGACCCCTATCACACGAAGCCATGTTAGATGATGTAAAAACCTCTGTATGGAGCAAATTTGGTATAAGGGGGAGAGAATAAGAGACGGGGCAGAAAACAGAACTGCCTGGAGAGTGCTGAAATGTAAGGGGCTAGGGTAATCTTTACATTAAGAACTGGAGATAGCTCTCAAAAGGTAGAGGTTAATATGTAAAAAAACTGAACATGATTGTCTAATACCCCAAACATTCTTTTATCCTAAGCCTTACTTATTAGATTTTGTTTACTTGCTCTATTAAAAAATCCTTTTTTGTATTTTGGGATATGGCGTGAACCCAGGGAAATAAATGCCAGGATACACAGTCACCCTGGGAGAAGTGATTTAGAATGACGCAGCACATGAAGACTTTCCTCAAGGTGGAAGCCATTGGAAAGCTGCTACTGACAACCTGCAAGAAGACAGTGTAAGGCCTGCAATACCAAATACTGGCATTGCAAAAGAATTATCAACATTATAACATCGCCAAAATATGCACCTAGTAAGGTGGAAGTAGCAACGGAGTCATCCCTTTATGGTCATCTCCATACAGCAAGGAGAAAAAACACAGAACCACATGCATATTGAAGAATAATGGCCAAAATTAATAAAAATTATGTTTACCCTGGTATTGTGCCATCTCCTTTGACCAGAGCGTTTCCGTTCCATACTGAGTTTCATCATATAAAAACCTAACTTCTGTGGCACCAGCATCTTCTGCATTCTGTATCAGTTCCTGAGACAGCAAAAAAACAAACAAAACCAAAGTATAATGCAGTAATGTTGTACAGATTCTAGGAACGGCTTTAGAACTTAAACCATAGAAAATAATAAGCAACCGTCTCAAGTGTAATTGTTTTCATACTTTTCAACCAAAATAATTTTAGCCAGCTTACCTCAATGAAAATAGACAACATTACAAAAAGAATATTCAGACATATAATAAAAAAGTGATTTGAATTTGGAGCCCAAATACCAGACACAAGCAGTATTTGTAAAGTTTAGAAATAAGCTACTAAACTGTTACTACTATAACTGCATTATCACAAATCAGACACATTTGTATAAGTCTCAAAACAATGCATGATAGCGGAAGAAAAGAAAAAAAAAATCAAAGTTTACTGTTAAGCCCACACAACAGCTGTAAGACAACAGTGAGGCAACGAGTCGTAAAAAGGCAATACACAGCACTCTTTCTTTACATCAACTGAATTCCATTTAAGTTAACATTTCACAGTATGAACCAACTGTTCACGAGGCATGGTGCTCACTTCTAACACTCCTTCAGCAAAGGTCTGCAAAACAGTTCCGACCAGTAACTCTGTAAATCGTGAACCAACAGAGCTCACCTGTTGAATAAAGCCCATAGACTAGGAGGCGGCTTATGTTGAGACCGAGTATTTGTTTAGTAGTATTAGTAGCGGTGAAAGCTATGGAAAACTCTAATAACTAAAATGTCAATAAACCAGTTCTGTAAACACTACCATTAATAAAATATGCCTATCCGGTCCATTTTCATCAATAGCATTCTACAGTGCAGACACGTAAGCATGATTATAAATACCTACAGGATTAGAGCTTCACACAATGCTCTGTTTACACTGAATCATCAAAGTGTATCAGGGCTCCAAAGACACACACTCATACATACATATACACATGTACACACATGTGTGTATGTTTGTGTGGGTATATCTAAGTTTGGCATAAGGAAGTATCTGAGCTAAATTGAAAAGCTATGCAGGTACATCACACCACATCCAATGTATTCATACAACAAAAATTTCACTCAGTTATGCATAAAAATAAAAGACTTGCTAGCAAGATGAATCTTTACTTTAAAAATGCATCAACTAGCAGCAGATATTTCAGATTAGGTTGCATTCCAATATACTCTTGACAATAAAATAAGCTCATTGTTATCTAGTATCAAAAACATAACCCCTCAATTTTTCACTTTGTGACAGTATGTTCAGTCCATAAGGCGTATCACACATATAACCAAAAGATATTGTTTATATCTTTGTATTTTATATCTTTATATCACGCCAGGCTTGATGAGGCTCTGAGCAACCTGATCTAGTTGAAGATGTCCCTGCTTACTGCAGGGGGGTTGGGCTAGATGACCTTTAAAGATCCCTTCCAACCCGACACATTCTAGGATTCTGTATTGATACTTCTACATAATTTTGAAGCGAGATGAGATAACAAGAAATATACCCACAGTTCAGCATACATAATACATTTTTAAAGAATCTCCATGACGTATTTAATTACAAAAAACACACAATTCTTCTTCTAAAAGAATAATTACAGCAATCATTCGAAAAGATACAGAAAGATAGCAAAAGCCTCTAGAAATATTAAATAATAAGTATGGAAACCACCACGTAGTCAGAGATTTGCATTCATGCTGTGGCACATGGAATATCTGCTACATTCAGCTGTAACAGCATTGTATTTGAAGAATCCAAACAGTGAAATCCATTTTAATAGATCAGCAAAATTCCTGGTAGTAATGCCTCCCTACCAGTCTGTTAACTCTAAATTGCAAACCATGAAAAGAGGAACATATCTACTTTCAGATTTACCTATCTGATTTCTAAGGATAGGTCCTATTTCTTCACATTGGCATGAAAAAATTAATTTAAATTGTTAAGAAGGTCTGAACGTTTCATGATTCAAATGCACCTTGCGGATTCAACTAGTACTGGGAAACAGTAAAAAGGTAGGCACCCATCCTATGAATGGACACTGCTCAGAACACATCCAGGAGGCGGTTTGGCAAAACAATTGAAGATACGCTTATCTGAAGCATTCACATTAAAAATAATCAACTTCTAGTTCCACGGTTGCAAAGAAAACCTTCCAAGAGACAGCAGGAACTCTAATCATCTGTCACCATTTGTATTGGTGTGTTTTATATACATAAATAGATATATACATTTATCTGTACCAAATCCTATTAGTTAGTGTATGGGAATACTAGATTCTAAGGGAATGAATCTCCTAACATCTATGTGATGAAGCATTCTGGATGAGAAGTTTAACATCGAACTATGAACTAATCAAACCAGATGCTCTTCAAAAAAAACAAACTGGTACTTCCAGACATTAGCATAGAAAACTATAATAAATTAGACAAGTCATCTTCTACATGTACCTGTATTTCCCCGTGTGGGACTTCAGAATTTAGAATGATCTGCACTTTTTCAGATCATAGAATCACAGAAGGGGGCCTTTAAAGATCATCAAGTCCAACCCCTTGCCATGGGCAGGGACATCTTTCACTAAACTGGCTGCTCAAAGCCTCATCCAACCCGACCTTCAAAACTTCCAATGATGGGGCATCCACAACTTCTCCAGGCAACCTCTTCCAGTGTCTTGCCATCCTCAGAGTAAAATATTTCTTCCTTATATCCAATCTAAACCTACCCTCTTTCAGTTTAAAACCACTGCTTCTTGTCCTGTCACTACACAGGCTTTGGTATAAAGTCTCTCTCCATCTTTCTTACAAGCCCTTTTTGTATGCTGAAAGGCCACAATAAGGTCTCACCAGAGCCTTCTCTTCTCCAGGCTGAACAATCACAACTCTCTCAGCCCTTCTTCAGAGGAGACGTGTTCCAGCCATGTCTAAAGTAAGGTGATGTGAACTCCACTCTACCAGTCCACCATCCTATTTACTGAAATTTTTTTTATTTCTTAAATCAATGTTATCATTTCCATTGTTAGGCTTGTATACATAACATTCAAATGTGGAGCATCACAACATAATGTGCCCCACTGTTGCATACTTTGAAGTCTCTGTGACCAATGATAAAACACCATGAAGAACCCTAACCTCTGTTCAGAAAATCCTGTGACATTCTTTTGTAATAGGATCCAATGTCTAGACTAAAAACGTTTTTCAGCCCATACAAACCTGATGTGTTCATTATTCTTATCACTCTAGAGTAAATCTTGCAAAAGCTACTCAAAGATTCCCATCTTAAAAATGCTCTTAATCTAATGATAAAACTTTGTGACACTGTCGAAGTTCACTGAGGAAAATATACTTAGCCACCCAGAAATTCTACAGCAAAATCTTATATTAATGTCTCCAGTTTACCCCAATCTTATACTAAAATAACCCCTCCCAAAGAATTGTATATAGTATTATTCATTAATGCCTTGGATGATGGGACAGAGTGTATCCTCAGCAAGTTCACCGATGATACCAAACTGGGAGGGGTGGCTGACACTCCAGAGTGCCGCGCTGCCATCCAGCATGACCTGGACAGGCTGGAGAGCTGGGCAGAGAAGAACCTAATGAGGTTCAACAAGGACAAGTGCAAGGTCCTCCACCTGGGGAGGAAGAATGCTAAGCACCGGTACAGGTTAGGGGTGGACCTGCTGGGAAGCAGCTCTGAGGAGAAGGATCTGGGGGTCCTGGTAGACAGTAAATTATCCATGACCCAACAATGTGCCCTTGTTGCCAAAAAGGCCAATGGAATCCTGGGCTGCACAGGGAAGAGTGTGGCCAGTAGGTCGAGGGAGGTCATTCTGCCCCTCTACTCTGCACTGGTGAGGCCACAACTGGAATACTGGGTCCAGTTTTGGGCTCCCCAGTTCAAGAGGGACAGGGAACTACTGGAGCGGGTCCAGTGTAGGGCAACAAAGATGATTGAGGGACTGGAGCATCTCCCTTATGAGGAAAGGCTGAGAGAGCTGGGACTCTTTAGCCTGGAGAAGAGAAGGCTGAGGGGAGACCTTATTAATGTTTACAAGTATCTAAAGGGTGGGTTTAAGGAGGATGGTGCCAGACTCTTTTCAGTGGTTCCCAGTGGCAGGACAAGGGGTAACAGGCACAAGCTGGAACATAGGAAATTCCGATCAAATATGAGAAAAAGCTTCTTTACGGTGAGGGTGACAGAGCACTGAACAGGCTGCCCAGGGAGGTTGTGGAGTTCCCTTCTCTGGAGATTTTCAAGACTCGGCTGGATGCAGTCCTGAGTATTGTGCTCTAGGCAATCCTGCTCTAGCAGGGGAGTTGGACTAGATGATCTCTAGAGGTCCCTTCCAACTCTGAAGATTCCGTGATTCTGTGATTATGTGGTTTTACCATAGCTTACAGCAGAGATGAACAATAAAGTAACATGCAAAATAAACATTTTTGATATCTTGCTCACATTAAGTACATCGTGAAGTCTCTGACTGAATTGTAACAGCTTCATTTCATCTCTATTTCTTTATAAATTACAATGGCATCTGTGACAAGCAAACTCAGATACGTTAAACACACACACACACACACACAAAAAGCCACACAATTCACTTCACTTTGTCCACAGAAATGGAAACATGGATCTCCTGTGCTAGAATGAATATCTAATGAGGTACGACAACTGCAAGATTTGCTGAAAAGTGTTAAACTAATGGTATTATGTCATGCATATTAAATGACTGCTAAAAATACCATTTATTTTATACCTTAAGAATCTGTCCTCCCTCTGGGTATCTTCGTAAAATATCCTTGAGAAAATCAACAAGTGGTGGAGTTGTTTGTCCAAAACGACCTAAAAACCAAACAAAAAAAAATAACCTGTGTATTGTGCTACTTAATTTCAGATTAATTACTTAATTGTGCGCTTAATTTCAGAATAAAAAAAACCAAACACCTCACTAAACAATTACTGGGAATTTAAAAAAAATAATTTGAACTAACTCAAGGCCTGATACTGTAAAATCTTGTATTTCAAACATCAACTGTAAAAATACTACATTATACATCTTTTTATTAAAAAAAATAAAATGGCTATCTTTATGTTAATGTCAGCATGCTGCTTCACATCTGGATGAAAGAAATTTGGGGTCTTTGCATCTGTTATACCCCAACTCCAACTGCTGGATGTTCAAGTACAGCAACTGCTAAAGGACTACTAGTTTTTTTAAGTAGCAGGGCTGTATTCTAGGGCAGCAATAGATCTAACTTTTTCGTAGTCAGTGATAATCCCTACTGACAGCTACACACAGGCACAGTATACTTTGGCTCTAGCGCACGCTTCCTGTTCTGGCATACGGTGGTGCTGGGCCTGGTGCTAACTTTTCTGTATCCTGTGCTTAGCAGAGGAGGGGAAAAAAAGAGTCTCAAAAAGGTACTAACAAGTGTTATGAAGTTCTGCTGTAGAAGAAAGAGTCTATCACAGAATGAATGGATCAATAATCTTCAATTCAAACTCCAGCCTGAGACTAAAGAGTAGCTCCCTAAACCCAAACCCGTAAAACATGTGCTTCAAATATTAAAGATGCAATTCCCACAAGGAAAACAGACTCTACTGATGCTCCATCTATCACTTCCCTTTAAAGTTTATTAAAAGTACTTATTCCGTCACTCTCCCTCTCCTTCCACATATACGTGTGTTTATGAAGTACACAGATTCAAAAACACGTATTATATATATCATGGAAACGAACACAGAATACTTAGCAATGTGGAAAAAAGGGTATAGGTATGAGACATGTATTTGCTGAGAAAACATCAAGTAAAAACGTCAAACATCTTGTCTTTACAAAATTTTCATATCACCCTTTATTTAAGGTAACTTAATGTCCTGGTTCCGGTGGGGATAGGGTTAACTTTTCCTGGTATTCCATGCCATGTGAGCCACGCCCACCCTGAGCTGCCGGGGGAGGGGGCAGGAAGTTGCTGCTTAAAAGCCGGCTGGGGCGGTCCGGGTCCGGCCGGCGAGCGGCGGGGGGAGCGGCGGTTCCGTAATCGCGTTTGTATATTCCCCTATCCGTGTTGTTGTTGTTGTTGTTGTTGTTGTTGTTGTTTGCCTGTTCCCTTTGCTGTTCTGTTAAACTGCCTTTGTCTCAACCCAAGAGTCTTGCCTTTTCTTACGATTCTTCCTGTATTTGGAAGGCACGAGCGAGCGGCACGTGGTTCTTTCTTGCCGTCTGAGGCTAAACCACGACACTTAATAGCATCAATTTAAAAAAAACAACAAGAAATTGCAATGTACAGCTCAGAGTGTGGAAAGTACTTTATAACTTTTGTTATTATTTTTACAGTATATAGAAGTATATGAAAGTCAACACGCAATATGCAAACTTCCAAAATAAGGTGAACTGATCAACAGTAGGAAAGTTCGGGTGTTTCTTTTCTTAGGAAAAATTCTCTAAGAATCAAGAAACCAATCTTCTCTAAGTCTAACTTGGGCAGGCAGACGGAAGTGTTTAAACAACGCATTTCACCATGGAAACCACAAAGCCAGACAAGTAACTTTTAAGTGATAGGACTGAAGACAGACATTATTCTAACTCTTTATGTCTAAGAGCAGGGCTGCTCTATGTAAATTACTCTATCTTGAGATCATGACTTACTGCATCCTGTCAAAGGCTGAAGTGATTTTTCTTGAGTATTAGAGCTGGTCATGTTTAACACAAAACTGGTTCCACAAATCTTAAGGGTAAACTTCTTCCTGTGTGGTCTCCATCCTTGGAGGCTTTCCAAACTGGACCAGATCAACCCTTGAGCAACCTGGTCTACCCTCAGAGCTGACCCTGCTTTGTGTAGAAAGTTGGAATAGAGACCTCCTGATGTCCCTTCCAACATGAATTATTTTGCGATCACATGAAAAGTTTATGAACTCTTTGGTAGACACCAGTGCTGAACAAACACAGAGGTGACACGCGTGATCTTCAGAGTACTTCAGCAACCAATATGCTTGGCTCTACTGATCATGCACTTCCTGAAGTTCAAAATTCAGAGCCTTCCTTGATTCACCTGCTGTAAGGAAAAATCCCAGAACTGAAAGACTCCAGAATGAACACAAAAGGCTGGTACTAAAGCCCTCAGATCTTTTAGATTGACTTACATCAGAGTTGTGGGCCAGAAAAAGTTAAGTGCTTTACCTAGACATGGACTGCTTAGAGTGATATCTCTAAGAAAAACTCACAGACAAATATTCCATTCCTAGGCACAAACAACAGCAACGGTTTTTCTTTCCCATGAAAGATTTCTTAGGGCTACTACACTATCTTGTCCATATACTTGCACAGCAAAAAATCAGCTCAGAGAAGAAATTGATCTCATTCGTCTATCACAGCCTACATACAGCAAAAAATTATCAAACAGTCAAGAATAAGAGAAAGAAAAACATTTGATGCCATAGAGCTATGCAGTCCGCTTCCACGGGTATTTTCTAACCATTGCAGGTTCTAGGGAATGTGAACATGAACTTCTGGCTAATATACAAATGCTTCATATCCCTCTGTCACTAGAAAACCATCAGCCAGTACACTCATAGCTGATATAACTAAGAAATACAACATTTTGTGACACCAAATAAAATACCTGCATGAAAAGAAGGGCTTCCTTCTTCATCCTACCATTCCATTAGCATTTATTTCGTTCCCCTACATTAATGCTAGCAACCAAGTAACATAATCATTACAGATTTTAATCAGAACACTTCTGAAGATATTCAGGTATCATAATCTAACTCAAGATACCATATAAACAGATATACCTGCAATTTTTGTAATAAAAATGAACTAAACATACAGAATTAAAAGAAAAACAAATGAACAAGAAAAAAAATCAGAGGCAATCAAAAGCTCTTTACCAATGGTATAGTTTTCTATACTGAAAAGATAACTTTTCAGTATCTGAATTGCTTAAAAGTATTCAGCTTATTTTATATGAGACAAGGCAGCTATTAACGCTACTGCAAGGCCGGTTTTATTGATTCTAAAGGACAGCAATATTCTAATTTCTACACATGAAATTACAAAGAAAAAACTAAAACACCAACGCACTTAAAAAGAGAAGTTCAGTTTTCTTGGAGCAGAACGAAAAGAACAAGTGAAGGGATATCTAGGACTTAGAAGAAAAATAACTGCTTCCCATCTAAAGAAGAGAATAATTTCTGTTAACTCCAGGCTGTTGTTCGAAAATGCTTTGACCTTTCAGTTTATAAACAGAGACAAGTATTTTTCATACCTCCTCCTTTCAACCCTTTTGACTGAAGCTTCAGAAAAACTTGATTTTGAGACTTCTGAAGATCCACGATCTTGGTACCATCAAATAACTGAAATAAAAAATAAGACAGATCTTGATCAGAACATTCTGCAGCATAAATAGTTTACTGCAGCTTCATTTCCTACATTCTATGAAGTCTGGTTTTATCTAAAAGTATACAAATACTCTGAAATATCCAGTATTCAGTTTGAGCAGCACTGTCAGTCCCTGAGGTCTAGGATGGCCTCCTTTGACTAATGATACTCTTCAGATGAAGTATCAGTTTGTCAGCAACACGATCAAAAAAAACGGCCAAACAAATCAGGTGGAAAAATGCCTACAGAAGCATATGAAGAGCAAGACATGGCCTCCCATTTTCACATTTGAAAAGTTCTATGTTCTGGGAACTTCTTGGAAGCATACAACTAAAAGAGTTATTGTTCTAAGGTGCAAGCCTATAAAGAAAACATCCATACAGGAAGTATGTGGTGTATGTACTCCAAAAAGTACATATGGGTATGCAATTTCACAGGAGTTTTAAACTAAGTAGTATCAGCTCAAAGCAGCTAGTAATACAGAATGCGTAGAGGCAAAAGTGTATCACAGAAACACCCCTGAAAAATTTGACAGCCTCACCTCCCCATTACCTCTATATGCAGACCTATGGACTCACTGGGAACATCACAGAGAAACTGGAGCAAACTAAGCAACAAATTCCTTAGTAGCCATTGGTAAACTATTTAGTAAACATGGCGCATTATGGTTTTGCTGCAATTCTAGTTTCATATTATATGTGTGTCCCAGTCATATATGATACGATGCTAGAATAGTCATATACACCATGACGTTATCCTGCATACCACAGTAACAATTGCATGAGTAGAAGTTGTGCTGTGCTAATCAGAAACTTAACCGATTCAAAGTAGTTTCCATTTATAGTTAACTATATTAAAATTTTATTATGTGAAATTATATTATTATATTAGTCTCAGTTTTTAGCAAAGTTCAAGACTATTTCCTCACTTCAATGGGCAAAAACAAATCACTAGAAAGAAGCAGGTGCTTACACAGACATAGATGCTTACAATCTAACTACATTTAATAAGCAAAAGACAGTTCTAGTCCACAGTATGTAGCCATAATTTAAAAACATTGTAAGAAAAAAATTACATCCCTTTTTACTTAAGCCAGTTTTAAATAGTACTTAGAACAACAATGCGTTTATTGTAAATTCCTACATAAATCTTGTCTCAAGATGTAAAACAGCTTAAACTGGGTATACCACCCACTCAAGACTCACTAAAATAAAGAATTCACAGAATGCTCTAACACATCACCAAGCATTAAAGGGATAGAATAACCAAATCTTCTCAGGTAGGATTTTTGTAGCAAAACACCAGCAGAAGATAGAAGAATGAATAGATTCCAAGTTTAACACTGTAAGGAACTATGAGAGAACGAGATACTGGATTTTACTTAACGTCTGTAACTTGCAAGTAATGGAAAAAAGATCTACTGATGAATATTCTACTACCTCAGTAAATTAAAAAATAACTTGATCCCAGTAGACAGGAGTTCAAAAGTTTATAAAGGATTTTCAAAACTGCTACAGTACGAATATTCTCACATGTATTTTAGTTTAATATTTAAAAAAAAAAAAGAATAGCTATTACAGTTTGCTTACTGACTGTTCCCTGCCAAAAGATAGTTTTCTGTGCCAGAGTGCTACTCAGATCTTCAGTTACAGGCACATTTTAGAAAGTGATACACAGACCTCCTTCCTCCCAAAACAGGAAGGCCTGGAGAGAACAAAATCAAGGACACACAAAACCAGGCAGGAAAATAAAAGATAAAGTACGATGGGGGCGGTCTGTTTCAAACCTGAGCACTCAAAGATTACTTGTGTTCCCCATGTAGGTTCTTAAAAGCTTCTTGAGCAATACAACTACTAACATCTAATTCTTTCCTAGCATCATAGAATGTTCTGGGTTGGAAGAGACCTTAAAGATCATCACATCCAACCTCCCTGCAGGGACATCTTCCACTACAGCAGGTTGCTCAAAGCCTTGCCCTATCTGACCTTGAAAACTTCCAATGATGGGGCATCCACAACTTCTCTGGGCAACCTGTTCCAGTGTCTCGCCATCCTCAGAGTAAATTATTTCTTCCTTACGTCCAATTGAAACCTATCCTCTTTCAGTTTAAAACCATTGCCCCTTGTCCTGTCGCTATACAGGCCTTGGTATAAAGCCTCTCTCCATCTTTCCTATAAGCCCTTTTTGTATGTTGAAAGGCCGCAATGAGGTGTCACCACAGCCTTCTCCTTTATGCACTGGCAAGCCCCCTTGTGATATTTAACCCTGATTTCCAACCTCCTCTCCCCTTCTTGCCTCTACTCATCCTACCCCACCCATATCTCCAGGTGCCCGTTTCCCAGGAGCATGGCTAGAAGCACACCAAGCAGTACTGAAACGGTGACACCAGGCTGCTGCCTTCAGCAGAACAAAGTCATTCATTCATTCATTCGTCTCCCTCCCCTGTACCCAGACCTCAATTTTTAACTTGTAAAAGCTTCCTGTCATGGTAACGTCAACTCTGCTGTTGAAGCTGGCAAGCAGGCAGAAAATTAAAGATGGAAAGGACGCCAGCACACACACATCAGTGCTCTCAGGCGAATCTTATGCTCCCCCCCACCCCCGCCAAAGAAGTAAGGATAAAGCACATGGATTACGTCAGGAAGAGACACAAAAACTCCAATGATAAGAGCTGGCACCATCAAGAGAAGTACAAGGGTTACCCGCTTCTCCAAACCATGCTTCCCATGAGAAGCCCCCACCCGAGGCCACGCGCACGCCCTGCTGCCCACCCACCAGAAGACCTGGCAAGATGCAGAAGGCCGCCGGGTGGGGACTTCATCCCCACGGCGGTGCGACAGGCCACCGGAGAAGCGGAGGTGCCCCCGCCGCCCCCCGCCCGCCCCGCCGCGCCCCCTCACCTCTCTCCCGCGGTGCCACAGCCGCTGCTCGGCGCGGGGGAAGCCGCCTTCCGCCTCCACCCGCGCCTTCACGTCCCCCACAGCCGCGGAAGGCGGCAGCTCGAAGGTCCTGCAGCCCAGGCAGTCATGGAGGACGGTCACCCGGGCCAGCCTGCGACAGACAACACGACAGACACCAGCTGAAGAAAGAGACACGCAACGCCCCTGCCCCGCCGCCCACTCGCCCTCCCCCTCGGGCGCCCCGGAGGCCCGGGACGGGTGCCGGAGCCGGGGAGAGCACAGGGATGAGCAAGCAACCGCTTGCCCCCTACTCCGCGGGGAAAGGAGCCGCCGGGCCTGCGAGCGCAGCGGTTCCCGCAGCACCGCACACCCGCGGCCCCCCGTCCCGTCCCGCCGTCACTCACATGCCGTCCGCTGCACACAAAGGACCGTTAGCTGCCGTCGCCGCCGCTCCCCACACGGGGAAGGGGTGGGGCCCGCACCGCGGAGGAAGAGGAAGGAGGGGAGGAGGCTGCGAGCGGAGAAGCCGCCCTAAAAGCGGCGGCTGCGGGCAGGAGGCCCGCTCGGCCCCTCAGCGAGTCATCCCCCGCGGCGGCTGGCGGCCCGGCGCCTCAGCGGCTCCCCCCGGCCCTGCCTCCGCGCAGGGCGGCCCCGCAGGCGGGATTTCCCGGGCTGCCCGCGGCCCTCCGCGCGGCTCGTCGCTGCCGCTGGCTGCCGGGGCCCTCGGGCGAGGGGGAGGATGTAGCTTGTCTCGGGCGGCGGTGTGTGGTACGGCGTGAGGCTGACAGAGCCGTGACTAACGCTGAGATCCAGGGACGTTCCCGCATGGAAATTCCTCCTTCAGCGGGGCAGGCCGGCGGGGAAGCACACGGGCACTTCACATGGTTCCCAGCATTCAGGCACCAGCGCATGCAGCAAAGTTACAGCTGACAAACATCACGTCTCTCAAGGGTGCAGAACACAGAAGGAAACCTCATTTTTCTGCTCTTCTGTCAGTCATTTTATTGATCATGAGTCCCTAAAGGGGGCTCCCTACAGGAAGGATGGGGAGGGACTCTTTTATCAGGGAGTGTGGTGGTAGGACAAGGGGTAACAGTTTTAAACTGAAAGAGGGGAGATTTAGATTAGATACTAGTAAGAAATTCTTTACTGTGAGGGTGGTGAGACACTGGAACAGGTTGCCCAGGGAAGCTGTGGCTGCCCCATCCCTGGAAGTGTTCAAGGCCAGGCTGGATGGGGCTTTGAGCAGCCTGGTCTAGTGGGAGGTGTCCCTGCCCATGGCAGGGGGGTTGGAACTAGGTGATTTTTAAGGTCCCTTCTAACTCTAACCATTCTATGATTTATTGGTATGCATTTTCTGCTTTATCTCATAGGGTATATGGTAAGCCCTCATGCTACTCAAGTCTCATGGAGTGCGCTGTCTCTCCTCAAAACAGTTTTAGTCTCACTGTGACCCCAGTGAGCTATGGGACCTTGAGAAACTTGTGGAAGGGGACAACAGAAACCTCCCAAGTTTCAATGTGTGCGAAGTTCAGCTGGGACCATGGTCTGTGCATCAGTGATGGGATTAATAGCAGCCCTGCTTCAAAGGAGTTGGGGGATACCAGGCTGAACATAAGGTAACAGTATGCTCTCTCTGGAAGGAAGATGACCAGCAGATCAAGGGAAGCAAGTCACTGCTCAGTGCCGATGAGGCTGGATCTAGGATATCATGACCAGAATGTGATGTTTTGAGCTTCCTCAGTTCCAGATCGCAGCAGGGGACTACTACTAACATGGTCAGGCACCCAAAGCATGTGACCTGCGAGGAGAAGATGGGGGAGCTGGGCTTGTTTAGTCTGATAAGGAGGAGACTAAGGTGCAATATAGTAACATCCCGCAACTACCTGAAGGGCAGTTAGAAAGGCGATGGAACTCTTAGTAGTGCAAGACTAACAAGGGTCAGTGGCAACAAACTGCAGCTTGGGAGGTTCACACTGGACAGTAGGAAAAAAACTGTCCCTAGGAGAGTAGCACAATACTGGCACGGGTTGTCTAGAGGCACTCTTCATATTGGGATATTTTCAAGGCTTAGCTGTGACTGACCTGATCCACTACCGGCGATCCTCCTGCTTTGAGGGGGATGATGGACTACAGACCTCCAGCCAACAATTCCATTTCGTTCCAACAGGTCCTCAATTCCAGTCCCTGACCAAACTAAAACATTTACGACTTTACTCAGTGACAGGGAGTTAAAACTGCCAGTTGGCAGCAACAGAGAGCAAAGTTTCTGTGGAAGGGGGGAAAGGCACAATGAAACTGTTTGCAGAAAGTGTATCAAGCTAAGAAAAAGATGAGCCCACTAAAATGGAAGGAAGCCTAAAAAGCATAAAGGTCAGGTGGAACAGGATCCAACAGGGTATCTAGGTAAACAGAGCTTTGCCACTACTGCAACATCTTATTTCATTCATCAGCAATACTTGGATATTGAATACTACAGGATTATAAGAAAATGATAGAAATTTTGTGGGTCTGATCCTGCCTTCACCAGAAATAATTAAAAAAAAAAAAAACAACCTATTTTAACTTAAACCATACAGATCTAACTCTTTGTTTTAGTTTAGGACTTTGTTCATTTTTTCTATCATTTCATCTTTTTAACTTTCCATTTTCTTGCATCCCCTTCACAGTTTGTTGTCACAGACGTTTTCATACTATGTCCAAAGGAATGAGAAGGCTGTCTTCCAATCTCTTCTGTTTATCTCTTCTGTTACTTTTCATGTCTTGATACCAAGGGAATATACTAGCTGCAGAAGGGTAGTGGCAGGAGGGGCACAAGTGTGGAGGACTGGACAAAATGACAGGAGTGAAACCTGGTGCAGTCCCATCCATATCAGCTACTAAGTTTCCAGACCAGTTGAACCATCCAGCCACACTGGCAAAACCAAATTCTTCTTCGCAAGCTGGGATCACAGGAGTGATTTAGCATTTTATGAAGCATGCACAATTGTTTGAGTGGGACCCTGGAGAGAAACAGAGCCATCTCGACTCTCTATGCCAAACATCTCAAATGGTGGGATGCATTCAGGGGCACAGACAATCCTGCTGTCAATGATTGGCCAAAGTTCCCCAGCACATGTCACATCACATGACAAGGCAATGCTCCCAAATTATGTCCTGTGATAATTTAACATTAATATTGGAGGAAAAAACTCTGGGTACAAAGGATTCTGTGCAGTATGTGACCTCTGCAGTAGAGGGGGAGGAGTTGGGAAGAACCGGTGATACAGAAATGGAACCTTGCAAGGACAAGGACAAAGGAGTTGGACTCCTGAGCTCCTGGAAATCAGCCATACCTGTTCCCCTCATAAATCTGATCCTCTTGTTAAAAGGGAGACTGTTTTGGTTTTTTTACTGGCAGGAATGAATGTCCCATTTCTATTTACCATGGGACACCTTTCATTTGCCTCTCCTTTATCATGTGTTTTCTACTCTGATAATTTCTGCCTTTGGGTTAATTTTTTTATTTTTCTGTCCATCCAGATAGAAGCAAGATGTTCATCCTCTTAGTACCTCTGTATTAGTAGAGTAAGCATGGCTAAGGCATGTGTTCCAATGCAGCCCTTTTGATCATCCACACTGTTTAATTGTTGGCATGCTTCTTGGCACAGTTTTGACCCGTAACCAGCACCAGTCATCAGGACAATTGATCAGTCATGGTTCATAAACCAGGGACAACTCCTCACAGGCAGAACGGACAAGGACATTGTGGTTTAGGGCCAAAGACTGTTAAGTTTTTTAGACGTGAGCTGTGCTATGCCACTGACCCTTTGAGTTCTGGCCCCTTCCCTACAGCCCCATCCCATTTTATTTATTGTATAGATGTTACTATTGATGATAATAAGCAGGACTCCCACTGATTTCAGTGATCCCAAAATTTCAAATTACCGATTTCATGGCGTAGCCTCCTAACAAGAGAAGGCACCGATTTAGGTAACAAAGATAAGGAAAATGAACACTGGTACTGACACCAGATCCAAAGAAAGGGGAAAAATGAGCTCTCCTCAGACTCTGCAAAAAAAATAAAATAGAAGAGTAGAAGTATTCCAAGTACAGTTTCAGTAGAAACCTATTTGCAGAAATTTAATTGGAACTTAAAGCCACTCCTACAGCATTAATTGTAATGCTGATTTCTAGCAGCAACATCTTGGCCATTCATCTGGCAAGAAATATAGAATATAAATCTCCTTTTTATTACAAAGTGATTTATACATATCCTGTTACCCATTATCAAACTCTGTCTTTTTTACAGCTTATGACAGTGACATCCTGATATCTAAATAAGAGTATCCTAGAAAAGTGACTCTATAGAAATTACACTATCTGACCAAAAAGGAGTTTACATAATCCAGTTTGCAGATTTTCACAACAACAACAGCAAAAAAACCCAACCTTTTTTTAATTTTAATCTTGCTTATCCCTTTGGAAAACAGAACTATGGGAGCTGTGTAATCCTAGTGAAGTTGAAGATACCGCATACATATTTGTTATGCAGAACTACTATTAATGATTGTACATGACAATGCAAAAAAATCCATTTGACCTGACCAGGTGGGAATTTTGTAACCATGGCAGTTAGAAAAATAAATATACTTTAAATCTAAAATGATTGGGACTGATTTGAGAATTTTTAAGTAGTACATCTAGAAATACCTATGGTAACATTTTTGTACCACTTTTGCAAGCAGAACATTTTGATTTAAAAATACATGTGGAAAATTCTCCTGTGGCTATAAACAAGGGTTCTGTTTGGTTCAGCATGAGGTCATATAACCCCTACAAGAAGAGACATGCAATAGAAAAATGGGAAGAGTCTCCGCAATATTAAAGTATTTTTATAAAATGAAATTAAAGCCATTTTTATAGTGACATTTCCCTGAAAAGAGAAAATTCTGTGTTGTGGAATGACTTCATATTTCCAATAATTTAAAATAAGTATGCAGTAGCAGAAAGAGATGGATGCAAGCCCCTTCCTTCCTTATCACTGTGCTTAGAAAGATGGAATGGAGTCTGCAAAATGAGTACACGGTGTGTTAAGAAATAAACATGATGAGGTCACAAGAGGAAACCCATTGCAGTACAGTAGCTTCCAGCGCAGCAAATAACACCCTGCAGTGCTGGCAGGCAAGCGGCAGTGACTCAATGACTCAACAACGACGTCTAGATTTGAGACAGTGCACACCAAACAAAATCAAAACTTTCTACAACACAACAAGCACTTACCTTCCTTCTTAAATCAATTCCTTAAGTGTTTCTAACAGATGTTTTAAACATTACGTTGTATATATTTCACATTAGCCGGAGATTATGGATTGCATTGGTCACTGCCAGAAGCTTGCTTTATCCTTGCTTACTAATGCCTTTTCAAGAAGTTTGAGAATAAACCTACCATTTGCTGATGACACATGTGCTACTCATTGGAAAGCCACCCCTTACTGGAAAGTTTCTATTTCATTTGAATAGCTCCATTAACAGAAAACAAGTAATTTTTTTTTTTCTTAAACAAATCACTGAAATGGCTATAGTCCTATCTAGTACAAATGACCAAAAAAAAAAAAAAACAAACCAACTCTCTCGCCTGTGAAGCATTTGATTCAAACAAAACATCTAGTTTTGCCCTAAAATCTGTTACACAATGTAATTTGCTGAAACTGTTTTATAATAGATGGTGTAGTGAGTTTAAATCAATTCTCCTACTCTGCACTCCTCATGTGAAACCATTATAGGCAGCTTCTAAGCAAAATATCTGTATGATCGTGGCTTTGTCAAATATTAAAGAACTGAAGAAAAGTATTATCTTATTCCCTTTGCAAACTGATGTGTTTATAAATGTCAAATATCAAAAGAACAGGATGCTTTTGAAATACTACTAAAAACAAACAAAAGATTTAAGGGCACAGAGGCCAGGAACAGCCATTTATTTCCATCTAATGATTTTGATCTCTCAGTTATTTGTTTTAATGTTCAAGCCAGTTCCTTGATGGCACTAAGCAAATGCTAATGGAAAGTACTTTAAAAGGCCCATAAAACTTGTTTCAGTTTATTCTTTGGAAATAAAGACCAGAGCAAGAAGGCACAAATAAATGATAAAATTCCAAAATCTTCTCAAATGCCAAAGTAAAATGTCCTCTTAGATCTACCTCTAGGAAAAGACTACTTTAAATTAAGTCCTTGAAGAGAAGACCTAACCTTAGTCTTAACTATAGTACAGTAACCATTACTCCACAAATTTGAATTGCTAAGAATCACAGGGTTTGCTATTCCAGATGGTACAAATAACAAAATACCAGTACAAAATGCTTGGCATTTCAAATTATGCAAAAGATTAAACCGAAATAGTGATAAAAATAAACTCCTCAATTGCTCTTTAGAGAATTGCATTAGGAGGAACTACAGTGTTGCAAGAACTTCTGTTGGCATACATTTTTAATAAGCAATATGTTAAATTACTGGTGGTATTTTCTTACAGCCTTTGGTGCCAATAAAAGGGCAAGATTTAGAACACCCACTTTAACCTTGAAACACCAAAAAAAGCAGAGCCTAAATTTGCAAATTTATTTCAGTGCCTAAAGTAGCTTCCTAAATACCATAATGAATCCAGGCCTTGGTTTTTTGCCTCCATTTAGGACACACGGTCAGCAGTTTATCAAAGGTATTTTTTTCCATACTACGTTAAGACGTTTTTCTTATTTTCATTCCAGAGTACTTATTGGAATTATTATCCTTCTACATAAGTGAAGAAAATCCACTCAGTAACTAAAATGAGATCAGTGGCCCCAGATTACACACACATTAATCATTTTAAGAAGTATTTCCCCATCCCTGTTGCTTCTGAATACTGCATCTAATCATGCTCCAAAGCTTCATAATATTTTCTAGGCATCAGCAAATGGAGCCCTATGTATTTGGAGAAAAAGAAGGAAATACAATTTTCTTAAATTATGAAAAGCCACAAATTCAAGCACCTCTGCAAGTATCTGTACATCGGATAGGGGATGATACCCAGTAATATCCTCTCATGTAGTACTAGCTCTGTATCGGTTCTGTCTCCTTCGTAACAGGGTTTCGTACAGAAATGCAAGCAACAATTTATCCTTCCGACAACTGAAGGATGGGTGGCACAGAGGAAGAAACATGAGCCACATCTAAGGCCTAGTGAGAGGAAGGGAAGGAAAGGGGAAGAAACGACGCAGGGCATCCTCTTCTGGGAAAACACAGAGAAGAAGTGAAAGGGATTCCTGGGTTACGTGACAAGTCCAGTCACACAACTGCAATAGCTGGAAGTAAATACCGCTCCAAACACTAGTTCATACACGAGAGTTGCAGAATCGTTCACTGGGAATCAGAGGATGTGCTTGTTTCCATGTCCCGTCCTGCATAAGGCAGCATGGGGCAAGACATCAACTGCCTCCAGCCTCTTGCACCCCCACTGCATTCCACTCTTCTTTCTGATTTACTGGTGGAGCTTCTTACATAATTGCCCCTTACCCTGGTTCAGATGGTATTACCCAATTTAAGAAATTCTTACGGTTTGGATTGTTTGAGCTAATTTGGCTCATTTTGATGGAGCTGAGATGCAAAGCACAAGGCAGCTGTGATATCTTCAGCATGGCAGGTGTGCTGGCCTATAGCTTCATCAAGGATAAGACATAAAGACATGCTAACTGCTTCAGGTGAAGTGGACGGCAAAACTTTCACTAGTTGGGGGCAGGGTGCTTTTTGAAAATGCTGTCGTTGTTTACATCTCTGTCAGTGTGACAGAAGAGATATGGTATGCTGCTTGGTATACTTCTATATTTGGACACAAAGGAAGCAGGAAATGTAGAAGTCAAGGGAGTTTAAGGAAAGTGAGATGGGGAACAGGACACCTATAGAGGTTACAGAGCAGATTTTTAAATGTACAACAGATTAGATGCGCATTTATTATGCATATGTATTCATATTTACACATACACACTTATGGAAGGAGTTGATTAGGTACAATATGTCTATTATAATTTATGTAAAATCTGTATTGAAATATGGGTATGACTTAAGTACAAAGTTAACTAAGTTAACTTCTCTTCAGTTAGCCTGCTCGTGCCTGTCTTGAACAGAAGCAGCCACACTGAAAAAAAAATTGCAGCAATACAGGGTTTCACAGTCAACGAAGACTGGAATGGCAGCTGATGGGTTGTGGTAACTAAAGCTGTAGGGTGACTGTACGCCCTCCCTCCCCCGCTCCCGTCATGGACCAGTTTAAAGCACTTCAGTACCCGGAGATTTTTATAGATGCATAGTAACCAGGTTAATGGCAGCACGTGCTTAACACAAACTGACATTTTAGTAAAACCTCTCTACAGCATAATCAAGGAAGCCTTTCTGGAGAAGTTCGTTTTTATCAGCTGAAAAGATTTTTTTTTATATATATTTTTATTGCATCTGCATGTTGATAGAAAGAGGAATGAGGATGGGAAGTTAACGAAATTGCACCCCAATTTAATACTACCAAATACATATAATGGGTTCTAAAACTTCAAAACATGGACAGGAAGTTGGTGTTGCAGCGACTGTTTTCGCATATATTGCATAAGCTCCACAAAGCTCCAGCTGGGAGCACAGTCTTGTTATTATAGACACTGTACAAGAACAACAAAAAGCATAAAAGCTTGGCCCTGCCCCAAAAAGCATCTATTTGCAGTGAACTAAAGACATGCTGGAGGAAGGGCATACACCAAAATTTGAGAAGCAAACTAACTTGGTGAGACATCACAAGGGCACTAGGATCTGCTAAAATGGAGATATTTGCTTCAAGTTAGCCACCTAAAACCCTAATTTTGTGCACAGATTTGGAAATCGACAGTTGACTACCATTAAAAAGAGCTAGATATGCTGTCAATATTAAAGTTGAAGCTCAGGTAAAATACTTTAGCAAAATCTTTGAGATCTGTAATTTTTTATAATTGACCGATAGTGAAATAAAAAAAAATTCCTCTGGGGATTCTGAAATATCACTACATAGTCTATGGAAACTCAATTTAACTGAGACTTACATAAAAAACATAAACTGCATGGAACCAAATGAGCAGAAATCACTATATAACTGTCGTGACAGGGTATTTGTCATTTATGATCTTGGTGGAACAAAGCCCATCATTTAATAGTATCGAAAATGTCAATATTGCAATACAGAATTCTGACTTGTTGGCAGCATGAATAATTCTCACTGCAAGAAATGGGCTCTTGGCAGAACAGGTTGAGCCATTCACATGTAAAAGTCAAGTTTGTGTCAAGTCAAGACTGTTTGCCTCTCCCAACTCTGAAGCCTCATTTATTCAGTCCCACCTCTGTCCAATGCACAGTCTCCAGCTTGAATATTGGCCCTGCAGCTCAATCTAGGACAATCCATACTTTCCAGCTCTTGTCCCTGGCAGTTCTGTAGTTTCATCTCTGGTCCAATTTCAGTCTTTGGTGCCAACCAAGTTGACCATCAGACTAGGTGTCTACAAGAGACCTTCATGTCTTACTGGATTATAGAAGAGCTTGCTGTGTGGATAATTCCCTCAAATGTCTAAAGCTCAGAGATTTCTAGATATACAAAATGTGCATTAAAAGGGCCTAGTTAACTGATCTAGAAGAAAAAGAGAGAGATTCAACCCCCGAAATTCTCTATCCCACAGTCACTTTGCAATGAAAATACATAACTTTAATGCATTTTCACAAAGTTACTCAGGAAGCCAGTGGAACAGAGCCTGAAACAAGTGAGCTGTTGCTAACAGCAACTTTCTAACACAATGCAAAGCCCACCTTCTTAATACACAGGAAAAAACAGGGGCTGCACGTTAGAGCATTGCACATCAGTGGGGATTCTGCAGATTGCAAGGCTGAGGCTGGAGGCCGTTGTCTTCATGCAGGCCCACTGATAGCAAATAAGAACATTTCTAATTACAACTTAACATCCAAATAAACATTTATCTCACAAGATTTGTTTAGACATTGTTCACACAAGGAACTTGCTTTGCTTGCTGTTAGCAAGATTATACATTCTTCACAGTAAAACAGTATGTTGAGTTCAAAGTTAGGCAAGTGCAGGAAGAAAACTTGTTTTCAAAAAATGCTATAGTGAATGTAGACTGTGTAGGTAAATTGAAAGTCAGACTATGAATCCATTACTCACCGGAGTGATGAATTTTTTCAAGCAGTTCTCGTTAATTTCACAGAGACAATTCACAAGTAAATGCAGCAGAACCTGGCACCTATGTATGATTTTGTAACTTCACAAATGAATTTCACCATTAAAAGTAGCAATTTTCTACAAACGCTAGGCAAATTTCAGACTCAGTCTTTAACTTACTGACCATGGGCGTTCGAGCAAGAACATGTCAGAAGATTCTTTCAGGAGTTAATTATTTTTTTTACCTGTTCTTATCCTCGATCTCCATTGTCTCTTTTTCTTTGATATCTTCCTGATAAGTACATGAAGCAGATATTGTATTTATAAATTAGCAAATAGTTATTCAATCTTCTGTGCTTGGTGGCTCATCATCTCTTCAGTGGACACTAGAAAGCCCAAGCATGTGAAGCTCAACTCAGTGTTCACTCCACCCCTGAAACACCAAAGAAGTCTGTGTGCCTCACCATCTGCTACTTCTCCAGTCTTCTTTTAAAACCACTTGCTTAAGCGTTCACAGAAGTTCATTCTCTTACAGTCAGGAACAGACTTAATAGGACAGGTCTCAGAAAGCACGGAGGTCTTGTTTAGTTTCTTTAATGTAATTCAGGCTATATTCTTGTGCAATCGTTTTATATTTATCCTCTGGAGAAGGAGAGGAATTCTGGAAGCTGCTGTTTCTGCTTTGTCTTCCTTTTTTCTGGAAGCAGGCACAGTTGGAAGAGTATTTGTGAGGGCCAAATTCTGACTTGTCTTCTCCCTCACACCTGCTAGAAGCCACTTCTTAACATCAGCTCAGGAGTTCTGGAAGAAGAGACACAAGAGAAAAGGAGTGGGTCATTAATAAAAAACACAGTTGAACCGAAGGGTATGGAAAAGTCATTTCCTCTGAGGGCATAGTTGCAGTTACTAGTATTAAGTGAGTCATGATGCTAATTATAAACTGCCTTGTGCATTACAGTACTTGCATGCGCATGGAGAACTGAAAAAGAGCAGTGAGGTTTCCTGCTTCTCCTCCACTACAGTATCATTCTATCAGCAAAATAACTAACACATGTAGCTGTAAGTATGCTGAATAAATGGGCAAGTTTTCAGTTTCTTCCTTTGCTTCAGTATCTGCTTTAAAAAAAAGGCTCTAGGATATATACTACATCCTTGACATAAAATTATGCCATCAAAGAAAATATCAGGCTGGGCAGAACATTTATGGAGAAGGATTTTGCCCTTCTACTCAAATGGCTTGCAGCTAGGGGAAGAGATTAACTAGCTTGCATGACTTTCCATAGGGAGAATTCGAAGTCTTCCCAGCTAATCCCCTCTCCCAGCTATATAGGACAATAACTACCCTATGCTGCATATACCTTCAGGAACTCTTTCCTTCAAGCTGACACAGAGAATTTTTGTAGCACCACAATAGTATTTAAGTGAGACAAGGCGTGTGCTGTCAAGCAGCAGAAACCCTTTGATTCAATATACATGTTATTACCCAAGGACGATATGTTTGAGAGAGCCGGGAGGATGACAGTGGCATTCCGTTATTGTTCTGTCTCTGTGCAAATATAAATCCTTCTCTGAGCCCCTGACAGTGTTGGCAAGTCTTTTCATAATGTGCAGTTGCGGATGTCCCTCTTCAAACAGTAAGAGAGACATTCTTTCCTGACCCAGAAAGGGAAACAACTGTGGCTAAATTGCAAAAGGTGAATTAGTTTACTGCATAAGTATGATACTGAAATACAAATGGTGTGAAAGAAAGCAGGGTGGAATTTGTGGCTTGAATATCTTTTTTTAATATTTGGGAATTTACTTACTCAGTTAGTAAGTCAAAGTATATAGACTGAAGATGAATTCTGAATGCATGTTTACCGTGAAAAGCATCATTGAGAATTTAACTTAGCATACTTTGTTACTCAATGGCTTCAATATAAATTTTTCTTTCTACAGATGCTGAAATGTATATCTAGCAGGTAATCCAAAGAAAAGTTCCACACTGAAGTCATACTTAAGTAATACAGACTCAAGCAAACAGCCATGCCAATCCAGCCTCATTTGCCCAGCTATGAATGATTCCACAGGGGGTAAAACCAGCGCAGCCTTGCCGCACACTGGGTTGCAGCTGGGAGGGGAGCACTAAGGAAAAGCACCTTGCCTGCAGTGGAAAGCCAGGCTCAAGGGGGTCCTGGCACTCCGTGGTGCGGCCATAGTTGGAAGACCAGGCCAGTTTATACTGTTTCCCCTCAAAAATCATTAGTAAAACCAGACATGAAAAATATTTAAAGTTATTTGAGCAGCTTCAATTGTCTTGGGGAATTAAAAAGAAAAACTAGGTTTATAATAGAGAGCTAATTACGACTTTAAGATACAGCCTCTCCATAATTAGTGAGTGACACACTTTCTCGGACTGCATTCTATTTCTAGGCTTGGCCTTTCAAAGATTGCCCTTTATTATGTTGCCGTGGGGAAGCTTTTTAACTCATTGCAATTTTGTGCATGATTTCGCACATAGCACTGTACATGACTTGCCTGCTGACAAGACTCTAGCTAAATCCATTATCTCAGTAAGTCAGTAATTGCTGTGTTTCTCCCAGGACACTGAAAAGCCCCTTGTTTCAAAAGAATTGATATGTTACTTGCTCTTGGTACCTATACACCCTAGGAACATAGGAATATCTTATAGGATTTTCGACAATGACACCTTGTCCAGAAAATGGATAGGTCCAAAGTACCCAAAAGCGGCCTAAAAATTAATTCAATAAATAGTTTGCTTAGCAGAAGAGCAAGCTGTATCACAGCATGAAGTGACATCTCGACAGTGGCAAATCATTCTGATAGTCCTCGAAGGAGCTTGGTCTTGCCAGTATGGACGCGACCAAATGGGGTTGTCAGTTTGCTACCAGATCACGTTACAATCCTAGAGAGATTTTGACACGGTCATCTCTCTGTTGTCTCCCATGGTAAGAAAGAGAGCCAACTTGGCTCTCAGATACCAGATACAGACTGACCCTGGCACGCTGACTTCCTGACCCTGGCACTTCTTCAATGCCTGATGTGGTCATACAGGTTACCTTATAGCTTCATATGATATTGAGCAGCAATATCTGAGAACGTACCGTCATTGAATTCATTGGTAAAGACACAACCATAAATCTCTCCTGGGGAAAAAAACAGTTACGACCATTGCCAATGCCAATTTTCTACTGTGGGATTTATTAGTTTATAAAGGAAACACCTTTTCCTGGAGGATTTTATATCTATGTTTAATTGAATTTTGGTGGGGGAGGTTTAGTAGTCAATCTGTAAAAACAATCTTCAGTTTTGTGGGTGCCTGTGATTAGCTGTAGGTATGAAGCCACAGGCATGGGTGCTAGTGCGTAGCTATGCAAATACCTAATTTTGCCTGGAAGTCAGGTAGATACATATATATTAATACTATTCCAGAAATTTCTGGTGTGAAAATCATTGGTAGTTATCTGACTATCTATCTATTTGCACCTCATCCATCCTTTTAATATTGTGATCAGTCTAAATTTCACATACTATAAAAGTTTATTTCCTCAAGAATAACAACTAAATCAAAACTGCTAGTTTTGCTGCTAGATTTTCCAGCAGCATGGAAAGCATGCAAGAACCACCAGAATTACCACAGTCCAAAGTTCAATTTGCAGTAGCAAATCCTCAATTTGTGTTTCATACAGTTTAAAAGCACAATCTGATCACAGAACCGTTATTGGTTATGCTGACTTCTATGGGAATAAACAAGACCACAACAACAGGAGGTATATATATCCTTGAGCAGCAGAGCTATAGTGAGCAGCAGAGCACAAGAGCAAGCCGACCTGCCCAGAGCTGCAGTGGGATGTGCCCAGCCAAAGGTACCCTGTCCATCTGCTGCATTCATCAGTAAATTTGCCCGTACTTAGCACTTGTTTTCAAGGTTCAAGGATACACCGTGGCACAATCGCCTCATGCTAATCACAGCTTCTTGTGGCATCACAGGTACAAATAGTCCACGTGTAAAGGGGATGGGGGAAAAGCACTTTTTTGTTTTAGGACATTTCACTCTCCCCAAAATGCTTCCTTAGTAAAGAGTAAATTCAATGAAAATTTACAACTCATCTCATTAACATGACATCAGATTGGTTTTACCAGTAATGGTTTCACCAGCAAATACAGGGAGATGTTCTTTATGGCACATATTAAAAAATTGTATTCTTCTATATTAAACCCATGAGCATGAGAGAAACATCCCTTTAAAAGGGAAAAAGCAAGGATACCTGGCAAAACTGAAGGCTGACAAAGGAGTGCCAAAAGAGGCAGAACAAACTAGAAACCAAGCATGCCTGAGGCCTAATCTTTGATCTCAAGTAGTATGGGGTCACCTCAGGGCTCATTTGTAATCTCCTCTATACCCTTATAAATACAGAATGGTTCCACTGTTTCACTTAAATTCTGCCTTCTCCTGGATTTATGAGGCAGAGCATATGACAGGTTTAATTCTCACAATTAAAATCCCACTCCATGAATTAGCAGCAGTAGGTCTGAATGAGCCTAAACCACACTCGCTATGAATCCAACAAGGACGGGTGAACAGAATGGACAGGCTGCCACACCGTCAACTTTTAACACTGTTAATGTGAACTCTGCTATTGCACAATATGACACAGTGCTCTATGTGTAGATGTGGAACAGGATACAGAAACTTGTATAGAAATGAACCTCTATATAACCGTTCAGCAAATTTAGACTCTAGTGTTTCAATCATACAGGCTTAAAGACAGCCTGAAATAGATCTATCTGTATACAGCCTGCATTCCAGAAAAAGCAGATAAACCTCGAAAAAAAGATCATCCAGGGGTCAAAAATCTGAGGAGACAAATACCTCTTAAATACAAATTCTTCCTGTCAGTGCACAAGTATACTAGCTGGGTTCAAAATGCATTTCTATCAAAGGTTAAATTAAATTCAAGTCTATCACACAACTGCAAGTACCACACAAACGTAGTTGCTTCTCGGAGATAGCTGTTCTGCAGAAATTTGATATGGACCTGATACAGTGTAATAATGTGCCAGCAAACTAGAAATGCTGGAAGTAAAGTAGATATGTCTTTCATATGTTTATTGTCTAGACAGTTCTGGTGCAGCAAATTCAACTGAAATGTCTAGTCCAGGCCATCAGCAGATATAAATCAGTGCCATCAGCGAAGTATATGGCTCTGCATTTATATTGTTATGCACTACATGAGCTTTCATGCTTTATCACATACAACTTTAAAATTAAAAGTAAACTAAAAGCTTTCAAAAATGCCAATACTTCAATACTATTAATACTATTGATAGTATTTTTACTATTGATGGTATTAATACTAAATTATTAATGCTATTAATGTTATCATGAATAAAAATGCTGCACTTGTTGGTTTTTATATGGAGGAGAGATTGATAGTAGCTGTACAAAAGTGCTTCTTTTTCTAGAGTGTGATGGTGTTGATGCATTTGGCAAGTAGGCATTGTTCCTTTGTGATGAAACATGATAAATATATGTACAAGGATAAAAATATTTAACACATGAAAAATGGGGAAAATTTTGTAGTCATTGCTTTTTTTGGACCAAATGTTGTTGTTTATGCCTACCCCTTCCAAGGCCACACCAGCAATAGAAAGAGCTGCAACTATCCCTCTTAGATCCCATAGAGGGGTATAATCACTGGCCATCAACTCCTTAATTGCCACAGCTGCCTAGAATAGCAGAAAGTTTGATAAACAAAGAAAATTCCTAGCTAAACCTGAGTCGATGACTATATACCACGTAGGGATTGAGGCGGGTAAAACCCACAGAAAACTCTGCCAAGCTAATCACAAATCTGGGAATGTATTTAACCTTGACTGCATTGAACCAGATACCCAACCAGGTATTTGAGAGACTGTAATGACATACAACGTACCACTGTATCTTCATTTCCAGTCTGTCTGTAGTAAATCATCTCCAGTGCCTCAAATTAAAGCTAAAAGAAAACCCCAAAATGCACAGTCAGAAATCGTATCACACACCAAAAGGATGAAGGGAAGGATCCATCCTTCCTGATCCCTGCAGGGACCAGCAGAAACTCATAAGCACGGCTTCAGCCACAGTAACCCCAATCTCCTCTAAAACTGACTTATCATATACCAAAGATATGCCTGTATATATTCATATATTAATCATAGAATCATAGAATCATAGGGTTGAAGGGACCTCTGGAGATCATCTAGTCCAACCCCCCTGCCAGAGCAGGGTCACCCAGAGCAGGTTACACAGGAACGCGTCCAGGCGGGTTTTGAATGTCTCCAGAGTTGGAGACTCCACCACCTCACTGGGCAGCCTGTGCCAGTGCTCTGCCACCCTCAGGGTAAAGAAGTTCCTCCTCATCAATGTCTCTGAATGTATTATTTTTGACTTCTCTATCTGCTCAAAGGAAAAATCCTGAGGCAAAATGATTAGAATCATAGAATGTGTTGGGTTGGAAGGGACCTTTAAAGGTCATCTTGTCCAACCCCCCTGCAGTAAGCAGGGACATCTTCAACTAGATCAGGTTGCTCAGAGCCTCATCAAGCCTGGCCTTGAACGTCTCCAGGGATGGGGCCTCCATCACCTCTCTGGGCAACCTGTGCCAGTGTCTCACCACCCTCATTGTAAAGAACTTCTTCCTAATGTCTAATCTAAACCTGCCCTGCTCTAGTTTAAAACCACTGCCCCTCGTCCTATCGCTACATGCCCTTGCAAACAGCCCCTCCCCAGCTTTCTTGTAGGCCCCCTTCAGCTACTTAAGTATCTTTCACTTCATTTTGATGCCAAAAATGGATAAACCAGAGAGAGCAAAGCCAAAGCCCTTACAGGCAGCAGGCCTTGTTCAAAGCGCCAGCTGTCAGTGGGCAGTTTAAACAACATTACAGCACTGATCTGCAAGTCCATGAAAGCAGTGGTTCAGGCTGTTTCTCAAAGTCGTTAGACCCAGCTCCCTACCTCTTCAAAGGACAGTATCACTAATGCATTAAGTCAGGCAGGTATAGCGAGGCAGTCTGATCATGGCACAGAAAGTTCTGTATTCATGTCTGCCTACCTCCAGAGTGTGCCAAGACCCGTCCGCAGAAAGAGGAAGCGCTCCCCAAGATAAAAATCTCCAGCAAAGATTTGAGCGACGGGAGTTTTGTCATAGAACAAAACCAAAACAATTTAGCTCAGTGCTCACATTTCTGAGGAAGCGCAGAAAAAATTGGTTTATGAAGGTGTTCTAGGAATTAATTGCAACTGGTTTACATTTAGGCAGCTTTAACACCTACTCAAACCACAAGACTTTGAAAAGAAAAAAAAGCTGCACCAGCAAGAGTGTGGGTGAGAGCAGAGACAGACACAGTGCTCATCAAAACATACACCAGGGTCCACAGCAAGTTCAAAGCAACGTTGAGGTCTGTTGTCTGCAGCAAGGTGACATTAGCTCCCTTACAGCTGAGGGAACCCCTTCTCCGGCTCTTTGCGTCACAGCACGGTGGTCATCCGACAGTCACTGAAATTTACTAATTGTTAAAACTTCTTTATTACTGAAAGACAGGTGACGATGTCCAGCAGCAGAAAGTGAAGTTAGCCCATAACAGTAAATAGTAGATTTGGTATGGATACATCTATAGCACGTACTGGAAAACAGTTGAGAGTTACCTGAGCAAATGGAGAAGCTGCTGCCTCCCAAACCTGAAGCAGTGGATCAATAATGATCCAGCGCTGCAATAAGCAGAGCTGACGCCCCAATGCGTCTCAAGATGAAGGCAGTATCTCCTCACAGCTCAACACTGCGAGAATACATCAGCTAAGTTCACTGCTATCCCAAGCCATGGAGTAGACGATATTTGTCTCAGGGGCCAAAAAAAAAGTACTATACTTATTCTCAAGAATAAGGCTAAGTTAACTGAAACCAAAAAATAGGTCCCGTGCCAACTTCATCTGTTTCTTTCTCAAAGGAACAAAGGAAATGCAATTCTCAACAAGTAAAAGTGCTTAACAGAAGATTTGCAATACTTTAGTTACGGAAAAGGTGACTCAGGAAGTATGACTACATGCAACAATATGAAAGCTCTAAAAATGATTTAATAAATATGACTTATTTACTGACAATATTTGATAAATATGACTAACTCACAGTTTGATTCTGTGGTACTCAAATGATCTTACAGTAACCATTTGGGAATGTGTGGTTGAATTATGTATAAAGGATCCTTTTATCAGAGTTTGATGAAGCAAACTTAAGATACCCAATGAAAATGGCTCGGTGATTTCTTAGCAATCCATAGCAGCTGGAGAAAAAGGCTTAAAAAAAACCCAAGGGAAAGAGCCACGTGGTTAAAACCTCACCAGAACTGCTGTTCTCCAGAAACCTGGGGATATTTAGACCTCTCCTCTGAAACTGAATGCAGTGGGTGCCACACAAAAGGACAAACTGTGCTTAGCGTTAGTTCTGAACCATTTGATGGGTTTTCCAATGAGACAGGAAACCGAGGCTGTCTATGAACCGTAATACAGAAACCTAAAGAGCTCCGCAGTCAAAAACATGAACAATGGGGCTATTAAGCTGAGGAAAAAAATAGCAGGAATATGGGTTATGACTTGGCTGCACAATATGATGCCATTTAGAGATGCCCAGCTTAATTGATAAGCTCTGCTTGCCCTAAAGCAACGTATGCGAAGTCCAACCTGAACACTGGGCTAAATGCAGCTGCATAATTTCTAGTATCTGAGCGAGGCTGGAGCGTCTACCACAGCGACACATGGCTCTGTGCAGACTTGCCAATACAAGAGTTTATGAATTATCTAACAGCGGGATGTCAGTCTCGCGAGTCCCTGATGAGAAACCAGATTAAGGACTGGGTAAGAACTGAGCCCTTGTACATAAAATACTAACATTTCAGAATAGTTATGCCAGCAGCAGTTTTTGTTAAAGTCTCTTTAAGTGGCACGGGGTTAGAGGGAAAAGTAGTTGGTCAAGTGTTCTGAAAATATGAGTCCGCGGGGGGGAGCGAGTACTTTTACAGATTTCTTTCTCTTTGTTTCTGTTTTAATTAGATTTTGTTTGGATTGCTAGAATGATTCTTTTAGCTACAGAAGTATCTCCCTTGAGCACTTCTCTAGATGAGTAACCTGGAAAACTCACAAATTGTTTTGCAATAGTGCTAGTGGCTGAACTACAAAGAAAGCCAAATATCCTTCATGTTTACGTAAAGGCCTTTTACAGCGCGGTACACAGAACACCGTTGTAACAGATACAGGAAGCCTAAGAGTGCACCTGAAGCGCACGTTGCAGAAATGCACTTAAGATGAAACAGTAAATGAACTTATTTTAAAGATGAACTTAGGAAGAATATTTCTTTACCATGAAGTCAGTTATGCTTGAAATTCTGAATACCTAATCTTAGCATCGGAATTCTTTATCTGTTTTGCCTCCTACCTTGTAAACTACTAACAGGCAGTTCAGGCTTAAGTATACTGAATCAGAATACAGCTTGTGTTGTTATTTGTTTTAGATGATCATAAATAATTAAGTCTTTGTCTATGTTCAAATGTCTAAAGCAGAAAAAAATATACTTAGGAAGATTTCTTATCTATTAAGTAAATCAAACTCCAAATAATTTTCATAAGTAATCCATACAGATGGAAAGTTATCCTTTCACACAATGTTTTTAAAATATTTTTTTTTATTTTACCTTCAAGTGAAGGGTTTAGCTATATTCAAATCTTCCTGCTGATCTTGCTTCAACATTTAAATTAAGAGCGGATGGGTTCAGATCTTTTAAAAAATTGTCTTCAATCACTAAAATGAATTGATGTTTGGTTTAGGCATTCCCATTCCCTGAACACTGTTGTCACCTCAGCAATCAATACGATAGCTGGCCTCGCTCCCTTCTCTTGCAGCACAGATGGCCAGGAAGGAAGGATGTTAGCCTGCTGTTCGGAGCAGTTGTGTTCTTAGTTGGACTTTCTGTCTTCTAAGGACAGTTCAGGGTCTTTTTCATTGTTATGACTGCAATGAAGGTTGGAAAGAATTGCTTATAACAGTAATTTGAAACTCCTGAGAAGTAAAGCTGTTTCAAGTGCTGAATTATTTTTTTTTTCTCTCATTAAATGAGTCTTTATTATTATATGGACGTTCCCCCTTTTGTTTACAGATATTTAGATTCAGGCAAGATTGACAGCCACAAAACACTAACCTGTATCAGATATACATAAATGGGATTTATTTATTTATTGTATGAATGTGTTTTGCAGTATCTCCTTTTTTAAGGTTTGAGGTAGATTGAAATTCTCAGACCTACAACTCAGAAATCTGCATTTGACTGACAAAAACCTGGCAAGGAAATTTCAAGTCTTCAGTTACAGAATATTACAATACTTTGACGGAGGGTAAGATATTAGCGGCTCTCAAAGGAGCATTCAAGAAGCCAAGTCGCCTTCTAATACTTATCCTGTCCTCAATTACTATTGCCTGTGATGAGATAATCTTGATAACATCATAATCCTGACAAGTCATTCTCTCCTTCAGGAGGTATGAGATATGCAGACAGCCTTGGTTTGAGGGATCTCCAGGTGAAACAAGTGTGTATTGCTGACATAACTGCGTCTAGCAAAACTGAGCTCTGATTCATCGTGTCAGGGACCTTCACAGCAGTTTTGGACTGCAGATTGTGTGCAGTGTACCACTTCATCGAACGATGCATCTCTTACTCTGCAAAAGCTTCCAAATGATTTCTGGGCACAATTTGAGATATGGCCTTTTTATTTATAAATGCCTCATGCATAACTTATAACAGAGGTAAGGTAACAGAGGCAAGGAGCGTTGCCATTTATTTTTAGAGTTCAGTATGGGGACCAAGACGACATGGCTAGTAGAAAAAAAACATGCAGAAACTGAATTTCCGTAACTGAGATAGGAGTTAAAGCTAACTCAATCTAGTTGGCAGAAACTAGATTATCTCTGTCCAAGAACTCTGGAACACAAAATTGCAGCTTTAGTAGGAAATACTTTTAATAAATCAAATGGTGGTTAGTACTACGTGACTGGGAAAAAGTGATCTGGGCAACTACAGATCCTTTGTGCAACATAAATAGCATGCAAAGGTTTAGAAAGTAAAGACTAATTAAAGATGTGAAAGGAAATGCAAAATAAGTTAAAAGACAACAACATATGCAAAGTCAACCTAATATCTTCTGTCGAAAAATTATTTTCCAGAGAAAGGATTGACATAAATCTCATCTTCTGAAGTTTAGAAACACTGACCACATTGAAAACTATCAATTTAGCAGGAAAAGATGGAAATTATTACAATAATGTTAGATACAGAACCAGCTCTGTGACAGATGGTTATAAGAAACTAATGAGAGTTCCCCAAAGACATGCCTTGAAACCACAGGGACAGCCAAGAAAATCAACAGCCTGTCCTCTCAGCAGAGACTGAGAGAAACTGGCCTTTTTTAGCCAACGAGAATGAAAGAAAAGATAGCAAAGAAAAAGTGAGATTATCCTTTCTAAAGCTATTAGACAAGTGAGCACAGGAAAAGAAGTCATCCTATTTAACCTGTAAGATCCTGGAGGCACAAAAATATAGAGGTTTAAATTATCCCAGAGTCAATTGAGCCTAGAGTGGGGAAAAATGAATCATAACAGTGGTGAGGTTCTCAGGCAGTCCTCCAAAAGGAGATATAAGCAGAGAAAAGTGTCAGCTTTGGAGACGGATCAGCTTTCTTCCAAAAAAGACTCTCGGAGCCTATGACATCAGAGCACTGCTCTCTTCCAGGAGATCCCTTCCAACCCCATGGAGCTCCTCTGTGCACAGCCAAGCCCTGGGAATCACTTGGGACATCTAAGCTGACAGCGTCTAAATTTGCATATCTGGGAAATGGCAGCTGAGAAGGGGTGGGACGAGCTCTCAACTCCGAAATTCACATCTACCCTCTTACCTGAGAGCAGCTGAGTTCACTGGCCTGCGCGGCATGTTACCAGGTCACTGTATTCACTCCTAATTTCTCCAACAGAAACAGAACAACTTTCTCCAACTAGACAGAATTAAATGATCTTGTATTTATGGTTTGGGAATACTTTTCTGTTGTCAACAAAGCATTATTTTAACGAAAGCTCACTCATGCATCTCATATTTGCTAAATGTATGGGTCTAAACCAAAAATGAATTGATACATTACATCAAAAATTGCTTTTAGTGCAGTCTCCTAAAACAGAAGCTCACTCTGATGTTCAGTCAGCCAGCAGGGAATTTCAATGTTGATGCTGAAGATTTTGCTCTATTTGCTTGCACCTGGACATACCAAAAGACTGCCCGATTTAAGGCAGAAGAGGGAAACACATCCATTTTGCCTTGCACCCAGAAATACCACAGGACTGCCTCATTTAGGGCAGGAAGAAAAATATTTTGTAATAGCTGTTTGTTTGGTATAGTTGCATAATAGTATCAAATCTAGAATAAAGGTACTATCTGCAACTATTAGGAATCATGTAATCAGCAACCAATCTGCAAATACATAAACTACTTGAATGAACAGACCAGACCTGTGAGAACAGGAAGTATTACTTCAGACCAGACTGGTCCTGACCTATGGAAAAGTGTATATAAACACCAGCAGTACCCAGTGGCACTTGGGGAAAACAGAAGAAGTCTTTGTTAATTCCGTCTTCCTTCTTTGAATGGCTCTCGAGTCTGGCCAATTCAGCCTCAGGGACTAAGCAATCAAAGATTGTGGCCATCAGGGCCAACCAGGCAGCATCAGATTGACAGTATCTTATCACATAATCACAGAATGGCAGGGGTTGGAAGGGGCCTTTGGAGATCATCTAATCCAACCCCCCTGCAAAAGCAGGTTCACCTAGAGCAGGTTGCACAGGAACTCGTCCAGGCGGGTTTTGAATGTCTCCAGAGATGGAGACTCCACCACCTCTCTGGGCAGCCTGTGCCAGTGCTCCGCCACCCTCAAAGTAAAGAAGTTTTTCCTCACATTCAGATGGAACTTTCTGTGTTCCAGTTTGTGACTGTTGCCCCTTGTCCTGTTGCTGGGCACCAATGAAGAGTCTGGACCCATTCTCTTGACACCCGCCCTTTAGATATTTATAAGCATTGATGAGATCCCCTCTCAGTCTTCTCTTCTCTTCTCCAGCCTAAACAGAGCCAGGTCTCTCAGCCTTTCCTCATAAGAGAGGTGCTCCATTCCCTTGATCATCTTCGTATCATCATCTTATACCTTGGGCTTGACTGACATGTGTGATTAACACTTGGTATTTAGTCATTACAGTACTTGTGTAAAAAATGGCTTGCTTGAAGTGTGGAGACTTGCCTGGTGTCTCAGAAAACTTCCTTCACAGCAGTTCCCATTTCCCTAATAATAACAGTCCAAACATCCCAGTACCAACCCCAGAATAACAAACCTAGAAACGGAGCCTGCAGCACCCATTAGCAGGACCTGGTGTTGCCGTAACACCGAAGTAGCTGAAAGATTGTCCATTTTTAATACTTCATTACTAAAATAGAGTTCTAAAATATTCTTGGAAGAGGGCAGTAATGAGGAAAGGCAGGGAGGAGATAAAGGCAACTGCAATTTCCTTACTTCCCATTAGCACGAGCTGGTAGGGACGTAGGGCCGCGTTATGCGATGTGGTTGCAGACACAAGCTGCACAGTGCTTCCTCATCATCCTCATGTGATTCGGATCAGCGTGTAGCAACCTCTGAACTTTTGTGGGAGAAAATACTGAGAGGTTCACTTGAAAAAATAACGTGGGAACATTACAGACTGTTATTACTAGCCA
Source organism: Rissa tridactyla (assembly GCF_028500815.1). Lineage (NCBI taxonomy): Eukaryota > Metazoa > Chordata > Aves > Charadriiformes > Laridae > Rissa > Rissa tridactyla. Next base: position 23,658,614 of record NC_071466.1, read on the forward strand.
GTCAAAAAGGGAGGTCAGCTTCATGGTGCCGTAGCAGAGCATGAACGAGGGCTGTAAAGGCTTTGAAAGTGAGGATAGGCAGCTCATGCTTCATGATGAGGAAAAGAGAGGAATCGAGCAAAGCACTGAGCAGGGCAGCCTTACTCTAGTGGTTAGTCAGGAAAACCATTTGCACAACAGCATCTGGGTCAGTATCAGCAGAGCAAGACTGCACAGAAAAGGATGTTGTAATATTTAAGATCCAGGACTGACAGAAAATTCACTTTATGCAACAAGGTAAAGCCAGAGGCAGCCATATGGCAGAGCAGAAGGGTTAAGAGTTCCCATCCTACCCATAAAAGACCACCTACGTTTACAGAAATGTATATAGCCTTTAGACCAGCTGGACACCATCTCTCTTGCCATCTTGGAAACACATACAGCGCTTAGACTGTATCTACAGTACTACAGCCCTCTGCCCCAAAAGCAGGATGTGGTTCCCAGTCTAAATGGTGCCTCTGACTCACGTGTGCTCAAGGTCAGGACCAGGCTAGATCTGGGCCACAGGCCCGGTGTGTACCCCTGCTCCTGGGTCTCTGTTCCCCATGTGACATCCCTACGGTCTTGGCAGATTTGCAGGAGTTTTGAGGGAACAGTAGGGCTCTTTTTAGGTCAAAAGGTCTGAAATAATGACAGTTAGGTTGTATAAAAATGGTACTTTTATAGCATAAAGTCACTACCACAGAGTTGGTGCTGCGTGCCTCCATAACTCATGTCAAGGAGAGAGGCAGGTCCATAAGAAAGAAGTGGGGAATATCTTTCAGGCTGTCTTCTTTCTCCAGAACGATTCCATATAGCAGCCAGACAAATCTTCTTGCAAAGTACAGGGAGCTGTTTCAGAAACAGACTCGGAAGTGACACGAGCTCCAACGAGTACTGTTCATTTACCTGGCAAAAGGTGTTGTTCAGATCAACAGATAAATACTTCTGAAGTATTTGTTGCAAGGCCAAATTTTATTTTCGGTTGCTAATATTAATAAAAAATAAATACATTTTCTTTCTTCTCTTCTGCTCCACCAAGCCTAGTTTCTTATAAAAGCAGCAGGAAGAGGCTCTGAAGATCACTACATACTTATACAAGTATGGAGAGAGTTTGACAGACATGACCAGAAGTATTTTCACCTCTATGCCATTTGTCAGCCAAAATTGACGACAAATGGTATGGCATTTTCTGTCTATGACTAGCATGCTTTTAAGCAGGGAATTTATCTATATGAATTTCTTCTTCATAAGTAGGAGGGCTTGTCTCTAAATTGGGACACACTATGCTGAAAATTTTCATCTAGGAATGCCAAATGTTGCAGAAGCAAGATTAACACAGAGATTTGGCTTGATATAGCATGCCAAGACAGTGGGGAGAAAATCTTTTAAAAGCTGAGAATACTTAACTCCTTTGCTGATGCTGCAAAGCAGTGTGAACGCTCTGAAATGCAGCCTGTTTGTTTAGCAGGTGTCATTGGCAACAGCAACTGTTGTTGAAAAATATTCGTAGAAGAACACCGCCAAGATTTGGTGTGTCCATGATTTGACATCTCTTCCTTTTCTTCTATTGCTTCACAACATATCTAATTCTAGATATTACTTTCTAAACAGGTGTTTCAGTGCTCTTTTTTTTTTCCTAATTAGAAAGGTTAAAAAGGCAGCTTAACGCTGAAAGCAAATGACCAAGGGGCTGAATATGGATGTTTCAGCATACAAAACAGAAATATCATTATCCACGAACAGCTATCTTAAGCAACAGGGGTATCATAAACTTGCAATCATGAGTGTTTGCAGAGTGTTTTGAACTACTTGATTAAACAGCACCTTATTAGTGAAAATTATGATTAATGAGAAGCTTACAACAACAAAGCTCTCTCTGCAAGCACTGCAATAGAAAGAAAAAAATGAGAAGCACATTTCAGATTGGAGTTTCATAAATTAATAATTAATAAATAAAGCTCCCCTGAAAAAGTATTTGGAAGATTTTTATATTATAAAGTTTACGTTGGCCAAAAAGAACATGCACTTTGTGCTGTCATTTCTAGGTTGTTTTTTTCTAAAACCTTAAGAGCTTATTGTTATTTCTCTTAATCCAAGTAATATTTTACAACGTGATGAGAGAGATGCCAGAGATCAAGATGAAGGGGCAAGCAGGAGCCCCTGGGATCAATACACTCAACTGAGTCTGAGCAATGTTGTTACTCCATTACGTTCCATAAAGCAAGCTTCTTTCTATCCAGCTATAACACTGATCCATTAGAGAAAGAGAAGACATGGTCCTTCTCATTTATTATTTATAAGACAGGGCATGCACAACTTGTTTGACATCATCCTTGTCACAGCTAATGAGAAACTGAAATAAATCTGGTTTTGTGGCATCACAAAAGAGATGAAAAAGCTCTTTCAGGTCCAATGATCCATTTTTCTGCAGTAAGGGAGTGCTCTCTAACATACGTAAACAAATTATTTATTGTCTATAACTGTATATGTCCAAAAGTGATGATCTGTCCACCCAACTACTGCTGTTTGGGGGAAGTCCCCGTGTACATATACATACATTGTATAAACATCAAACAACCGGTATGATTTAGAGAGATGTGTTTAGCATTGACACAAGTAACGAAAGCAAACCAGAAAGCACTTTAAGTTATTCAGCTCTTAAATCTAATTTGCCTTGGTGGATCAACACCGTTAGGCTGAGCTACTGCACGGCACAGGACCGCTGGGGTAACACCAGCCTATGCCAAGAGCCAGGGAAGCGTTTCCAATGCCAGTCCAACATGATCATGAAGGTAATGAGGTGAAAATTACTTGTTAGTGCCTGGAAAGAGACTCCACATCACTCTACAGTGCAAAAAAAAATTGCCCTCCAGTGCACAGCCCGCTCCATCCCCTGTCTGTGGACTGCTCTAGACAGAGAACCTGGCTCAGCACATGCTTGTCCTGGTCCATGCAGGCAGGAGCTGGGCTGCACCTCTGAGCACAAAGGGGAGTGCTAAGGACCTAAGCAGGTTTTTCTTCCCTAGCTCTCGTATTTAGCAGCACAGATACAGCCAGGGCCTCCAAACTCACATTTGGGTAGTAGGAGAAATGTGAGATGCTGCTGGTGGATTGGGGGCAAGCCAGGAACACCGCTGTTACTAAAAGACCTCATGAGAGTTGATCAGAAGTGATAATTCACATAGGAATTGGCCTGGGGAAGAGAAAAAGAACAATATAGAAGGAGAAATTTGAGAAGGAAGGGGAAGGTTTACAGGGGGCTGTTTATGGGGAAGGCACAGGTAGCATAAGCGAGGATTGAGAGCCCAGTACTGCAATTCCCCTTCTCTCCCAATGGGTTTCCAGACATCTCCTGACATTAGCAATTTCTTTCATAGTGCAAATTTTATGGAACAGGATTCGGCGACAGCTGGTGCCTAGTTGTAAAGCACATCAGACCACTCTGAAGCTACTATCATGTTGCTCAAGATCTCAGCTTACATTAGTTAAAACCTGACAATAATTTTGCTGTTAGTGCTGCAAAGCTCCACCGTGTACCATATATAACTAATGAAGAGACAGACAGGTAAATTAGCCTGTCCTAAAACAAGGTACAAGCTGCTCCTTTTGCTTCACTGAAGCTTTAACTAAAACAGGTAATTTAAATACTAACATTATTATTTCCTTCTTCATGGGAGACCAGAGCGTTAAATCTCTGACCTTTACTATTTTCCACCAGCTGTCTTATCTCAAATAGGTGGTGATTGGGATATGCAACCAGCTGTATCGCTCTCCTGTAAGAAAAGAGGCTAAACCTTACCATTGAGAGGAGCCTGGGGCACATTCATGCCTTCCTGAGAGGTCACCAGAGGAGCTCAAAACACCTGCCCCATAGTGGCCTAAATGTAATCATCGCCTACCAGAAATGTAGCCTTTAATTTTGTTTTCACCTGGGTTGAGAAAATTTCTACAGGTAAGTTTAGGGAAGACAACTAAGCCTCATTTATTTCTAGTCTGACATTCATGGCTGCTCATTTCTTCGTGCGTAAACATATGTAGGTCTTCACTGGCAGTGTGAAACCTTCCTTCCTCACACAGCTCTGGTGTACCTCCATCACAACCAACAGCATACTTGCTAAGAATTCCAAGCAATGACTATCTTCTATTGAGCTGGTCAAAAAGGAGGAGAAAAATGCTAATAAACTAGACCATCCCATTTAAAGATTTAGTTCAAGACTGTTAAAATGCAAATATATCCGTTAAATACACGCTTCTAAGAAAAATCTGAATATGGTCTACAGAGAAAATCTACTGCACCAGATTAATGTGCAACTTGTTATATTTCTTAGCTGAGGCAGAAATAATTGCTGAATAATTGTGTGTATAGCAAAAAATATTGCTGAACTAATTAACACTTATTTCTAAAAAGATTAAATCTTCCAAAAGATCATATGCTTCAAAATCTCGCATGTACTTTTTCAATTCTGTGCATTAATCCAAGGGTTCGTACAAACCGGGCAGCTAGACACCATTTAAACTCTTCAAGAAAATGCTCTTTTGGATTATAAAAACCTACAGTTTTGTATATTTTAACATAAAAACTGATCCAGTATTTTAGAAACCGTGCTTTTGAGCGTAGGGTCCAACTTGTCCCCCGAACATTGTGAAGCGCAACGATCACTGGCTAATTTTATCAGTTTTCCTGGAAGTGCCCCTGTGTTTTCATTGAGTTTACAGGGAGCCTCAGGCAAGCATGGTCCTAACTTGGGCATCTTACTTCCTCCATATTATCTTTTTTATGAATCTGGGCCTGTTGCCCTGGAGGCCATTAAAAACTCACGTCTGAGAAACAGGCAAACAATTAAGAAAGAGGGACAGGGAAGGAAAAGGTTTTCCAGTTGGCCCAAAAAATGCCAAATTCACCCCGGTGTAATTCTGCTGAAAACAATGGAAGTACACATGAGCTGAACTTTTCCCACTGTCTTCACACGACAGTAGGCAGCCTATGAAACAATTTTATCTAATTAAATTATATCATGGTCCTGCACATTTCCAGTATGGGAACAGAAATTCTCTATGTGGCATTGGGGTTTTGTACCCTTTTTGTATTCTTACAACGCTCACATGACAATGCAAATGATCACTCTCTTTGGAAATGCTGTTCCCAACCAGAGATGCTGCTTGGTGTTGGGAGGGTGACAATCCTGACGGGGGAGAGGAAGGGGCAAGAATGAACACTAACAATACCACAGCCTCTGCATTCACATTCCTTGCTGGAGCACTCCCTGGGTAACGGTATTTTGTTATAAGCTCATTAAGGGCTAAATTGGGCCTCTTTTAATTCAGTTTCTGGTAGCAAGCAATAAGAAACTAGTTTGCAAATAAACAGCTGATGGAGCTGTAATACCTCTGAGAATACGAGGTGAAGGCAACTCCAAGAGCAACGATGGGAAAACTTCCCTGTGGGTTTCTCAGTGTAAGGGAGGCTCTGCCTTATGTTCCCACGGAGGTGACCAGCATGATAGGGCCATAAGTGTGGAGTGACCTGCAGCTACATCACCATCAGGAGCTGCAGTTCTGCCAAGTCCCAAAAGAGGTGCACAAAAGAAGGCTTCTCCTGGCATCACCTACTCACCCTCCTTAGCACGCTGGCGCAGGCTGCTCATCACAGCTGCCCCGCTGGTACCTCCCCTGCTGCTGGAGAGAGGTCTCCCAGGGGTTTCTGCAGCGGCTGGGTAAGTACCAAGGTACAACCACAGAGGCCATCGAATAGGGGATATTCTTTGTTTTAGAGCGAATCACCACAGTCTTATGCTTAGATGAAAGCAAAATTAATATTCTCATAAAATAAAAAGGGAAATACTCATTACTTACTTTTTTACTCTGCTGACACACATAGTTTAGCTACAATAAAAAACATTGCCTGATTACCAAAAAAAATTTACTGAGAAACACAGTGCTGTGAACTTGCTTTAGGTCTGCTTTTTTACTTGGTTTTAAAGCTGTACTAGATCATTAGGACATATGCAGAATAAAAAGCATCAAATCATTCGACGAAGAACAAGACACTGTATTTCCCTATGAACAAATGTTTACATTTAAAAATACATACAGCTACTTCAGCTAGAAACAGACCAAAGACAGGAAAATATTCATTCCTTTGAGTAATAAATCATACTTGGCACTCTCTTTGGGAGAGCTGTGTTAAGAACCAGTCTCCCAATGGCAACACACAAAGCTATTGGAATTTCATAAGTTTATGCAATTGCATCCATAAGAAAAAATTAAGAATAGAGCATTTGGCATGAAGTAAGCTTGTGTAACAAATAATTCTAGGATTTTTTTTTTAAATCAAGTCAGCCATTGTAGCGTGAAAATATGTATTGTGTATCCCAGTGCTTGAAGGCAGCGCTGACACTGAGCGAGAGGCCTTTGCACAGGGAGGGTGGTACTGCAGCAATCTGCGAGCACGTCTCCGGAGTGGAGCCCAGACAAGCCACCAGGAGGGGAGAACAAGCTCATGTGTAAAAGTCCTACGCTTCACCCACCCTGACAGCGCCCTGCAGCTCGTGAGTCACCCAAAAATCCTGTAGAGACACAGACAATACAGCTATTTGCCTAAATGCACTATTAAACGTGACACAGTCGATGCTCTCTCCACCTGTGAGTGTTAAAAGCATCGGGACACCCATAAAACATCTCCCACAAACAACTGCAGTGACCACGGGATCTGCTTATTGAGCTCATACTTACAGCATCGGCCGGGACAAAGCTCGGTATTTAACTGTTTCTCCATAAACTGCTTCCACATGCTTGTCTGCTCATTGTGCCAGTTCTTCCATTGGTTCCTTGTGGTTGACAGCATCTGGCCCACAGAACGATGCTTTTTCCCCCCCCTCTTTTGCAAAATCAGCAGGCTGCGGAGGGATGCGTGACCACTGCTGCAGCAGCGATGTATCCAAACAGCCCAATGCAGCAGAGGCTTTGGCTCCCCCTTCCCAGCCTGGGTTTTTCCTTCTTTGTCTGTGGTTGGTTTTTTTTTAAAGAGATATGGTCCTGACTAACCTCAGGTTTCAGAAGCACCATACAAACTGCAGGCACAGGGTAGCTGTTAGATAGAGAAGGATACCGAGACGGATAACACATTTTGAAGATATGCTATTCCTGGCATAACTTGTGTTTGAAGTAAATGTCTCCCGTAACAGATCTAGTTTTGTGGTTTGTTCTGTTTCATTCAAATTTACTTCCTGGTGTTATGCTGCATTATTTCTTCACTTTTTGCATTTCTTTCAGCTTATACAATAGAAGTAGCAGGTTTTCTATCTATTTATTTCATGCTTGAACTATCCATCTGTGTCAAAGAATGTTTACATTTAAAATATTCACATTTTGAAGAAGTCCCCTCTGAAAACTTCTGTCTGTGTAGCAGCTTTAGTAAAAACCCTTACTGTTCTGCTTCTCTCCTTTACCAACAGTGTGCAATGCTCGCATTCTTTAGGACTGCCTTGGATTAATTTTATTGGTGCTGATTACATCAAGACTCAGAAGTCTGTGTGCTACCAATAGCATCCTGAGTTTGGTGTCTCTTTTCCAAGTTGGCACAGGTAGCTGTTAGCACTTGCTCATTTTAAAACTTAGCTCCTTATGTACTTCGCACTCGTACTCCTATTCATGAGATCAGCGTGGCACGAAGCAGAGCTCAGAAGCATTGGGGATCTCAGGTACAACCTTGAACAGAAACAAAGATCAGACTGAACTGTTTAAGGCATTTCTAAGATTTTTAGATCTAAGATCTCTCACCTTAGTCACCCATGTTAACCTGTCAGGTTGTCCTCCAAGGAAAACCAAGAAAACTTTCTTTTGAGAGCTCTTCTAATCTTGCCAGTCCTGCTGCTTTGAATTCCACGTGTCAGTGCAGGGTCCTCTCCGTCCCCATGGGGCAGCAACCCACTGCCAAAAACACACCCTTCCAACCTCTCTCAGTCTTCATTTAAAATGCTATACTAATATAGAACTTCACAAGAGCTTCAGGGCTGGCCAAAAGAATGAGATCAGGGATTTCTAGGGAATGTGGAGCTCTCTTTTGCCTCTGTAGTCCTTGGCTGCACAGATGATTCACTAGAAATAGCTTGTCTACAGGGTAACGCCTGCAGAGGCAGAGAAAACAAATACTGACAGGAAGAAAACACAGTGCTATTGCAGCTTCGTACAGAGGATGACTCCTTAGAGAACTCCTGGACTTTACTATGACTTTGCTGCTTTTGGTTAAAAAAAACTGTTTTCCTGCCAAGGAGCTGAGGCTGACTTCTCTCATGTTGAAGGTTAAAGTGGCACTGGAAACACTGAGGCATCTGCAGCATTGTATAAAAGGATATATTAATCTTCCAAGGAAAAGCAGCCTGTTTCATGTTAAAGTACATCTGCTAGTAACTGAAATTATTTGTGTTATCCCAAGCAATAGACGGGAGGAGGACAGCATCCTTCTATTTAGAGTCCTGATCGTGAAAGGTCAAGAAGTACTGAGCATAAATAAGCAAGAAAGCTGGCCTTACAACATTGCTTTTTGTAGCACAGAGATCAGGGAAAACACATTTTTCTGGTGATCGCATCACAGCTTTTCTGAAGTTCACCATGGTCACTCAATCCTTGCCAAGTTCAAGTAAACAAAAAGACGTCGTAACCAGGCAGAGCGGACTGTTTGGCCAGGAAAACATGCGGTGCCAGTCTCCACAACGTTGCCCCGCTGGATGAGCTCCTGCAGGACAATGATCTCACGCAGCTGTCGTGCTGCTCCTAAGTTTAGCTGCCGACAGCGTGGGCTCCACGGCGGTGGCATGCTGAGAATGAGGGCTCACTCCCCGCGCGGGGCACGCGTGTCGGCTGCGACTGCCTGGGGCCCTGCTGGCCACAGAGGTCAGTAGGATGGCATCGGGCCTGTTTATCAATGTCAGACCCTGAAAGCATGAAAAAAATCCATATTGGGGGGTGGGAATGAAGCCACAGATGACACACAGGGAGCATCGCAAGGATAGGAGGCAATGGGGGGACAGGACATTGAAAAGAGAGTACTTAGAAAATATTCTCTCGCAAAGTGCTCAAATCCTTTTTAAAACAGCAGGCATGAAGAGTCCTCCTTTGAAATTCCCTTCCTAGAGTAAAAAAATAGATTGGGAACTGCTAGCATTGTTAGCAATCTTCTTATGGAAGAACACGAGCTGAGGGCGGCCCTGTGTCTGGAAACTGAGCCGGAAAGAGCAGCTGGGCTTCCCGCGGGGGAGGCAGGTGAAGGGCCAGTTTCCCTCCAGGGACATCTTAAAACAAAGGCGAAAATAAGTAGTCGATTGATGAATTCACCATCCCAGCTGTGAAAATCAAGTAAAATTAGAAGGCTCGTTGTTGCTGCTGAGTTTGGTGTGACTTTCATGGGCGCTGACAGGGGTGAAGGGCAGCCAGCCACTCAAACGCGTCGCCCACGAGGCCGATGCCTTATGAAATTCACCCGCCTCCTCCCACAGCCAGGACCGTTCTTCTTACTTCTGTGCCACTTTTATTTCACCTCCCTCCTCCCCAGACAGGACACCCCCTGCATCCCCTGCTGCCCCTGGGGTGCTCGTGGCAGGGTGGGGAGAGATGGGCTCCCACCGGGCAGCGCCGGGCTAGGGACAGACAAAACCACGTGCCATCACCAACCCCTGCAACGCACCCTCAGAAGTCATGAGGGAGCTTGAACTGCTTTCAACGTTGTGTAAAAATCTCACTAGAGGTGACCCAGACATTACAAGAAACATGAAACAAAATTCAAACTCTTAGCCACAGTTAATTTTTGTAAAGAGAGCTCTGATTCCTCAATAATTTGATTAAATTTTTCCAGGCATTGCAATATCGCACTCCTCAGCTGTTGGAGGAAAAACGGCAATTTCCTGTTTAATCCATCTCCCCAGCCCTCTGCATTCCCACCTCAAATTAATGGGGATTGAAAACAAAGCTTGGCCATAAAATCTTCCTGCAGAATCCATCTGTTAGTGACCGTCACTACGTAACAGCAAAGATGAAGTGCACTCTTTGAAGTCAATGAATCTTCAACAGATTACTAATTAGTGGCATTTAAAGATAAGCCGAGTTGTTGACAATCCGAACTATGTTCTTGAAATAGAGGGTTTTTATCGTGTGAGGTAAAATATCTGGGACTGCATTAGTTGGATGTTGTAGTAAGTTCCTTAGAACACTTAGAACAGCAAACACTCCGGCACAGCCCACTCCAGCTCTCTCAAGTGACTCACATGTGGTTTAAAGGGGCTGCAGGGAAAAGAAGTTTAAAAAAAAAGAAGAAAGGTGGGAAAGAGGTGATATAACTGAAAAGTGTCCACTACTGTGAGTGCCAAGACTCCCCAAGTTTGATTCTTTTTAAGTTAAAATAGTGATTTCTGCATTTTGTAATTGATCATAGCTGCAGTAGACCTCTTGTTAACCTTGATAAAAAGACAGAAATGTTAAAAATTAACATTTCTAGGCTGTGATCCAGGATGATTAAAATACCATCTTGCCCAGGCTATTAGTGCCATGACAATTATAATGCCAGCAAGGCATCTATTAGTGTTTGGTTGATTAGAATACCAGCCTGGTCTTCTAGAGCCAGAGTAATTAGTGTGTTGCCAGCCCAGGCTATTAGTGTTAGCACCACCAATGGTGTGGAATTGTATAGTCCTTTGAGAATTTAATTTAGGCTCAGATTAGCTTGACATGCTGCTTTTTCATTAACTATACTTTTCATAATTGAAATATATATATGCATATTTCAAATATTCATGGAATCACAAGAAAAACATATTTTGGTGCATTTGTACCACCATGATAATGAAAATTTACCATATCGTCTGGGTGGGAGGAGTCACAAAAAGACTGGATTATCAAGTAAGAATTCCAAGTAGGGAAATTAAAACAATGATGATGATGATGTATTCACCCTCTAACTAAAATGTAAATGCCCGCTCTGTCAGTCCATGGCATGCAGCCCGGCCAGAACTGTGCAGCCTGACCGACCCCATTTGCCCAGGGCAGTGGAAGTATTAACTACGGCAGTGCACTGCAGCCCTCTCTGCTTCCTTGAGGCAGGTGGGAAACAGCTGATGCAAAGACCTGGCTGGATAAGGAGAGAGCAACAGACGTCATCTTCCTGGACTTGTGCAAAGCGTTTGACACTGTCCTGCATGACACCCTGGTCTCTAAATTGGAGAGACATGGATTTGATGAATGGACCGCTCAGTGGATAAGGAACTGGCTGGATGGCTGCACTCAAAGTGTTGCGGTCAACGTCTCGATGTCCAAGTGGAAACCAGTGACAAGTGGCATTCCTCAGGGGTCAGTACTGGGATCAGTGCTGTTTAACATCTTTGTCAGAGACATGGACAGTGGGATTGAGTGCACCCTCAGCAAGTTTGCCGATGACATCAAGCTGTGTGGCGCAGTCGAGACGCTGGATGGAAGGGATGCCATCCAGAGGGACCTGGACAGGCTGGAGAGGTGGGCCTGTGCAAACCTCATGAAGTTCAACAAGTGCAAGGTCCTGCACCTGGGTCGTGGCAATCCCAAGCACAAATACAGGTTGGGCGGAGAATGGATTGAGAGCAGCCTTGAGGAGGACTTGGAGGTATTGGTTGATGAGAAGCTCAACATGAGCCAGTAACACGTGCTTGCAGCCCAGAAAGCCAGTTGTATCCTGGGCTGCATCAAAAGCACCATAGCCAGCAGTCAAGGGAGGTGATTTTGCACCTCTGCTCCACTTTGGTGAGACCCCACCTGGAGTACTGTATCCAGCTTTGGAATCTTCAGCACAAGAAGGACATGGGCCTGTTGGAACAGGTCCAGAGGAGGGCCACGATGATGATCAGAGGACTGGAGCACTTCTCCTGTGAAGACAGACTGAGAGAGTTGGGGTTGTTCAGCCTGGAAAAGAGAAGGCTCTGAAGAGACCTTATAGTCCCTTCCAGTACCTGAAGGGGGCCTACAGGAAAGATGGAGAGGGATGTTTTACAAGGTCATGTAGTAACAGGATGAGGGGTAATGGTTTCAAACTGAAAGAGGGGAGATTTAGATTAGATATCGGGAAGAAATTTTTCACTATGAGGGTGGTGAGACAGTGGAACAGGTTGCCCAGAGAAGCTGTGGATGCCCCATCCCTGGAAGTGTTCTAGACCAGGCTGAATGGGGCTTTGAGCAGCCTGGTCTAGTGGGAGGTGTCCCTGCCCATGGCAGGGGGGTTGGAACTAGGTGATCTTCAAGGTCCCTTCCAACCTAAATCATTCTATGATTCTACGGTATATGTTCATATATGCATATTGACCATTTACTGTTACTTTTTATTTCCTGTCTTTTAATCAACTACCCAGATATCCATGTGGTATTATCCTGTGACCACTTACAATTTCTTGAAAACCTCTGGCAATGAACTCAAATGCCTTTGGAAATCTAGGTAGACAGGATTTCCAGGTACGTGAGGTATGATTTGCATTTACAAAATTCATGTTGACTTTTGCCCAATGTCATAGTTATTCATGTGTCCTCTAATTGTATTCTTCAGTAGAAATCTTGTGAAAGTGTCCTGTACAGATATTGAACATACCAGTCTGTTGTTCCTCAGCTCCCTCTTAGAACCCTTTCTGAAAAACTGTCTCATCAGTCGCTTTCCAGCCCTGTGGGAACCAAAGGAGTTTGAAAGAGAAATTACAAGCATGGACAGTCATTCAGGTATTTAGTTCCTGAGTTCTCAAATTAACTTCTTTTTGAAAACAGCCAGGTGAAACATGTGACCCTGGCAATTTGTTACTCTTCATTTTATCTACTTTTCTACACGTACATCCATGGGCCCCGATGGGATGCACCCGAGAGTGCTGAGGGAGCTGGCGGAAGTCATTGCTAGGCCGCTCTCCATCATCTTTGAAAGGTCCTGGAGAACAGGCGAGGTGCCTGAGGACTGGAGGAAAGCCAATGTCACTCCAGTCTTCAAAACAGGCAAGAAGGAGGAGCCGCGGAACTACAGGACAGTCAGCCTCACCTCCATCCCTGGGAAGATGGTGGAACAGCTCGTTCTGGGCATCATCTCAAGGCATGTGGAGGAAAAGAAAGCTATCAGAAGTACTCAACATGGATTCACCAAGGGGAAATCATGTCTGACTAATCTGATAGCCTTCTATGATGGCATGACTGGATGGATAGATGAGGGGAGGGTGGTAGATGTGGTCTACCTTGACTTCAGCAAGGCGTTTGACATGGTCTCCCACAGCATCCTCATAGGGAAGCTCAGGAAGAGTGGGCTAGATGAATGGACAGGAAGGTGGATAGATAACTGGTTAAAAGACAGAGCTCAGAGGGTCGTGATTAGGGGCACAGAGTCTAGTTGGAGGTCAGTGACGAGTGGTGTTCCCCAGGGGTCAGTACTGGGTCCAGTCCTCTTCAATATATTCAACAATGACCTGGATGAGGGGATAGAGTGCACCCTCAGCAAGTTTGCCGATGACACAAAGCTGGGGGGTGGCTGACACATCAGGAGGCTGTGCCGCCATACAGAGAGACCTGGACAGGTTGGAGATCTGGGCAAAGAGGAACCTTATGAAATTCAACAAGGGCAAGTGTAGGGTGCTGCACCTGCGGAGGAATAACCCCATGCACCAGTACAGGTTGGGGGCTGACCTGCTGGAGAGCAGCTCAGCTGAAAGAGACCTGGGAGTCCTGGTGGACAACAGGATGACTATGGGTCGGCAACGTGCCCTTGTGGCCAAGAAGGCCAATGGCATCCTGGGGTGTATCAAGAAGAGTGTGGCCAGCAGGTGGAGGGAGGTCATCCTCCCCCTCTACTCTGCCTTGGTGAGGCCACACCTGGAGTACTGTGTCCAGTTCTGGGCTCCCCGGTTCAAGGAGGACAGGGAACTGCTGGAGAGGGTACAGCAAAGGGCTATGAAGATGATTAGGGGATTGGAACACCTCTCTGATGAAGAAAGACTGAGGGATTTGGGTCTCTCCAGTCTGGAACAAAGACGGCTGAGGGCAGACCTTATCAACACTTATGAATACTTAAAGGGTGGGTGTCAGGAGGATGGGGCCAGGCTCTTTTCCGTGGTGCCCAGGGACAGGACAAGAGGTAGCGGGCACAAACTTGAGCATAGGAAGTTCCACCTAAACATGAGGAGGACCTTCTTTACCCTGAGGGTGGCAGAGCACTGGCACAGGCTGCCCAGAGAGGTGGTGGAGTCTCCGTCTCTGGAGACATTCAAAACCTGCCTGGACGCGTTCCTGTGCAACCTGCTCTGGGTGACCCTGCTCTGGCAGGGGGGTTGGACTTGATGGTCTCCAGAGGTCCCTTCCAACCCTATGATTCTATGATTCTGTGATTCTACTTCACTTCAAGGCAGCTACTCCATATAGTTTCCATCTGGAAGGATGCCAGCATGGAGACTTCCCTGTGCTCTATTGTGGTGAACATAGATGCAAATCACAGATTCAGCTTTTCCTGCTATTGGTCTTATTTTCTTTGTTTACCATGGGGGGACTTCATGCAAAGTGTTTGAAAAATTTTGCAGGATTAGTTTTGTGCTTTTGCAGGTTGTTCTGCAGTAATCAGCTCAGAGCTGTTTCACTTGCAGTTTGGTTTATTTATGAAAGGGTATTTTCCTACATGAGAAGATGTTTCACCTGAGCAATGGTAGCTAATACCTTCTTAAACATGATATCACACAGAATGTAAGATGGGCATGAGCTAGCATTAATCATTATGTTCAACAGTCAGAGCAGAGTCTTGTTTAATATATTATTTACCATGATTTAAATGCCAAAGAAATATGCTCAGGAGAGAAAGGTGAAAAGACCCATATGTAACAACTTCCACACACCTCAGCAGATATAAGTAAAGCTGTGGGAAACATTTCAGGGATCTCTCATCTTTCTCTCTTGTACCTGCTCAGTGGGGATCGTGACAGAACAGAAGAGCCGGCTGTGTGAAATGAGGGGTGTTAAACAGGGTTTTGAAGACAAACCGGTGGCGTGAGTCAGACTGCAGTGTCAACAAGCCTGCACCCTGCCTCCATCTCGCAGTCAGAGAAAAGATTATTAATTACTATCATAAATAATAATAAAACAATATATCAAACATGAGTGTATTATATTATGTATGTGTTCTATATATAAATACATAGAATGTCATTTTATGTATTTTATTTATAAATATGTCTCAAAAATCTATAAAATCATTTGATAATCATAATCATTATCATCAAGGTTGTCGATAAACATTATCTGTTGGTGTGGTACAGACATGAAGAAAGAACATGTGATTTACAGGAGACAGAAAATGGGAAGTTATTAGTGAGTGAGAGCTATTCCCAAGAGTCTACATGATTCTGATTTAACCCTGATTAATCGGGATGCTGAGAAGGTGCAGAGAATGGGTTCAGAGAAGCCCTAGCAATACAGTTAGAAAAACATGCACCTTGAAAGGAGAAATTAAACCTGCTTAATTTGTTTATCAAAGGAAGGTGAAGAAAAAATATGACTGATCATCAGCAATACCCATGGATAGCCAGGAAGCAGAAGATATTTTTAAGCTACCAGACGGTATTTTAAGCTACTAGACAGACCCTGGTTTGCATCAAAAGAAGCATGGCCGGCAGGTCGGAGGAAGTGATTCTGCCCCTCTACTCCGCTCTGGTGAGACCCCACCTGGAGTACTGGTGAGACCTCAGCACAGGAAGGACATGGACCTGTTGCAAGAGGTCCAGTGGAGGGCCACGAAGATGATCAGAGGGCAGGAGCACCTCTGCTATGAGGACAGTCTCAGAGAGCTGGGGTTGTTCAGCCTGGAGAAGAGAAGTCTCCGAGGGGGACCTTATAATGTCCTTTCAGTACCTAAAGGGGGCCTACAGGAAAGATGGGGAGGGACTCTTTATGAGAGAGTGTAGCAATAGGACAAGGCGTAACAGTTTTAAACTGAAAGAGGGGAGATTTAGAATAGACATTAGGAAGAAATTCTTTCCTGTGCGGGTGGTGAGGCACTGGAACAGGTTGCCCAGGGAAGTTGTGGATGGAAGTGTTCAAGGACAGGCTGGATGGGGCTTCGAGCAGCCTGGTCTAGTGGGAGGTGTCCCTGCCCCATGTCAACACCCCATCCCTGGAAGTGTTCAAGGCCAGGCTGGATGGGGCTTTGAGCAGCCTGGTCTAGTGGGAGGTGTCCCTGCCCACGGCAGGGGGGTTGGAACTAGATGATCTTCAAGGCCCCTTCCCAACCCAAACCATTCTGTGATTCTATGATTCTATGACTCTCTTAAGGGGTTAGATTTTAGATGGAGCTCTCAAGTAATATAAATAATACAATAACGAATAAAACAATAAATAAAATAATAAATAAAATAATGACCATAGCGGCACCCCTACCTCTGATGCTGTCACAGCCCTTAAGCTCAATGGTAGCACTCTACTCAGGTGCACTCTACAGGTGCTTCATGGTGTTTCCTAACAGCCTGTGATTTGACCCAATGTGAGCCTAGCAGATCTACCCCATCAAAAATGTCAGACACAAAAGCTTCTTTTCTGTTAGGTAACTAAGATGGGTCTACAAGAAAAAAACAGTTTCATTGGGTGCCATCTCTAATAGCTGCTCTCATAGTTTCTTTCCATCAAAGGTACTTATCACTCCTGTGTCTCTCAGGCAGTGATTGTCTGATGGCTTTGTACCAGAGTTGTTTCTAGGTCTCTTCTAGCAGAACTGCACTGCATTTCTAGCTACACCTTATATGAAACTTTAAGGCTATTGCTTGCTCTATTTGCTTAGATTTTTGACCCTTTACAGCATCAGCTGTTGACTTTGATAACGCCCACTCTTTATTATAAACTGCAGTGGCTGCAAGATAACAGTGAGCAGAAGTTATTGTACAGTTGTACAGTTAATCTGGTCATCCCTATAGACATAGAGACTGTGCATTTTGTTAGTCACCCTGGGTCTAACTAGAGATCTCTGGAAGCCAACAGGCATCTCTTCAGGGAGTATCAATTCACTCACCTTCTCTCCACCCTTGGGAGTAGCATCTGACTCCCAACACTGCACTCTGAACGCCTGTTTAGGTTATTGCACACTGGTATCAGGAGCCTGACATGCCTTTCCATGGCATATCCCTTTCTGAAACAAGGCTGCCATCAACCGCAATGCCAGCGGACTTGGAAGCTCTTTCGTGCACAGCTCTGCTGATGCCCATAAGCACTCACACAGCCCAAAGGCTGCCAAAAGCTAGGGGAGTTGTTGCTGGGTGGCTGGGAGGCATATTATTCAATATGCCTGAAATCATGTTGGAAATCGCAAACAGTGATGATGTTCTATCAGACAACTAGGATAACATGTCCTCAGTTTTGGTGATAGATAATGATTTCTTTTCAGCATTCTTCTAAGTGACTTCGGATTAATTAATATTCTCACTTTCGGTTTTCTTACCATCACTGGGTTCAGATCCATTTATCACGATGTTGCATCTTTCAGGCTTGTCAGTTTTCCTGATTCAAGAGCTCCACCAGAGCTAATGGAACATGCATTTTGGTGGACTTACATATTACACTCATACGGGACGTCGGAGCAGACACAGCTCAATTTTTCTGTGCTCTGAACCAAAAGCTATTTAGCTGGGATTAGCACAATCCTGATCCCAAACTATCACGCTCTGCTGAGAGGCAAAGTATATTAGCTTAGACTGTATGCCACATAAACACTTGGAGCAGGGAAAGAGCGAGCTCATGGTGGTCTGCAAAAAAATCATGTAGCCATATCTATTGCCTACATGCATGGATTTATTTCTCATTAAATTTTGAAGATGACACCACATGTGAATGTGAATGAGTGAATACACTTGAGAGCAGGCCATTCAGAGGGATCTAGAGAGACTGGAGGAATGGTCCAACCTTATGAAATTCAAGGACAAATGCAAAGTACTGCTCCTGGAAAGAAAGAGCCCCTGGCCCCAGCACATGCTGGGATTGCCTGGCTGGGGACAGCTCTGCAGAGAAGGCCCTGGGAGTTGGTTGGCAGCAAACTGAGCATGAGACAGCAGTGACCCTGGCAGCAACAAAGGCCAATAGCATCCTGTGCTGTATGACAAGGGCAGAGCCAAAGACCAAGGGATGTGATTAACCCCTTCTACTGAGCACTCATTAGATCACATCTAGGTTACTGCATCCAAGTTTGTGCCCCCAAATACAGGAGAGTCATTGACTAACCGGATCAAGTTCAGCAGAGGGCACCAAGGCAGTGGGTGCTGGAGCACTGCCCCTGTGAGGAGAGGCTGGAGGACTGGGCTTGTTCAGCCTGGGCAGAGACAGCTTCAAGGAACCTAACAGCAGCTCCCAGTGCTGACAAGGAGGTCACTGAGGAGGAGCCAGGCTCTTCACAGCAGTGCAGGACAGGAGGATGAGAGACAGCAGGTATAAGTTGAAACAAAAGAGGTTAAAATTGGTGTACTGCTTTTAGCTGGGATAGCGTTAAGCTTGGTGTCATCCACAAACTTGCTGAGGGTCCACTCAATCTCACTGTTTATGTCATTGATGAAGATATTGAACAGAACTGGTACCAATACAGACCCCTGAGGTACACCACTTGTCACTGATCTCCATCTGTTGACCACTACCCTCTTGATGCAACCATCCAACAAATTCCTCATCCACCCAGTGGTCCACACATCAAATCCATATGTCTCCAATTTAGAGAGAAGGATGTTGTGGGGGACTGTGCCAAAGGCCTTACAGAAGTCCAGACAGATGGCATCCATAGCTCTTCCTTTGTCCACTGATGTCATCACTCCATCATAGAGTGCTACTAGGCTGGTCAGGCTGGACTTGCTGTTGGTGAAGCCATGCTGGCAGTCTCAAATCACCTCCCTGTCCTGCATCTGGGAGGATCTGTTCCATGATCTTCCCAGGCACAGAGGTGAGGCTTCCCAGGCACAGACAGGTTGGTAGTTCCCAGGATCCTCCTTTCTACCCTTTTTAAAAATGGGTGCAATGTTTCCCTTTGTGCCATCACCAGGGACTTCACCTTACTGCCATGACTTTTCATATATCATGGAGAGTGGCTTGACAACTACATCAGCCAATTCCGTCAGGACTCTGGGATGCATCTCATCAGGCCCCATAGACTTTTGTGTGTTCAGGTTCCTCAGGTGGTTGCAAACTTGATCTTCATTTACAGTGGGAGGGACTTTCCTCCCCCAGTCCCTGCCTTGTGGTCCATTCTCTCAAGAGGTGGGGGAAGAGAGGTTGCCAGTGAAGACTGAAGCAAAAAGTTGCTGAGTGCCTCAGCCTTCTCCTTGTACGTTGTTTACCAGTTTGCCAGTCTTGCTCATCTTGCTTTCTTTGACCTTCCTTTTCTGGCTGACATCTGTAGAAACCCTTCTTATTATTCTTTGTGTCCCTTGACAAGTTCAGCTCCAGCTGTGCCTTGGCCTTCCTGATCCCATCCCTACACAACCAGGCAGCATCGCTATACTCTTCCCAGGATACCTGTCCCTGCTTCCACTGCCTGTACATTTCCTTCTTGACCTTTAGTTTGACCAGCAGGTCTCGACTCAGCCATGTTGACCTCTTGCCCTCCTTTCCTGATTTCTTACAGGTAGGGATCGAGCACTCATGCACTCTGTGGAAAGCGTCTTTAAAGATCTGCCATCTCTGTTCTGCTCTCTTGTCCCTGAGGGCAGTTTCCCAGGGGGTCCAATTCACTAACTTGTTGAAGAGTTGCAAGTTTGCTTTCCTAAAATTCAGAATCCTGACTTTACTCTCCCCCTGACCTTTGTCCCTCAGGACTGTGAACTCCACCAGTACATGGTCACTGCAGCCCAGGCTGCCTCCAATCTTGATGTCACCAATTAGCTCACTTGTGTTGGTGACCAACAGGTCCAGCATTGCATCCTCTCTGGTGGGGCTGTCTATTACCTGGCTTAAGAAGTTATCTTCAATGCATTCCAGGAGTCTCCTGGATTGCCTACAGCACGCCATGCTACTTTTCCAGCAGATGTCGGGGTGGTTCAAGTCCCCCAGCAGGATGAGTGCCTGCAAGCGTGATGCCTCCTGTAGCTGGAGTAAGAAGGCTTCGTCAATAGGCTCCCCTTGATTGGGACGCCTGTAGTAGGCAAGAACAGAAGGTTCCCTTTGTTGCCTTGGTCTCTTATTCTTACACATAAGCTTTCAACCTGCTTGTGGCTATTCTTCAGAGACAGCTCATCACACTCTATCCATTTCTTGATGTAGAGGGCAATGCCTCCACCCCTCCTTCCTCGCCTGTCCCTTCTGAACAGCCTGTAGCCATCGATAGCCGCACTTCAGTCATGGGATTCGTCCCACCAGGTTTCAATAATGGCAACTAGGCCATAGCTTTCTAGCAGCATGGTGGTTTCCAACTCCTGTTTGTTGCCCATCCTGTGAGCATTGCTTTAGAGGCACTTCAGCTGGGCTGTCGGCCATATCACCTTCTTAGAAAACACCCCAAGCAGAGGCACAGGTATTTTATTCTAAGTACTTCAAATGTTGTTCTTCAAACTCATAGTTCAGGTATTTTTGAGGGCAAAAAAATCCAGAATGCAGTGAAGAAAACAAGAAATATTAAATGATATAAGCATAAATCCACTTTTTTTTTTTTTTTTTTAACTCCACAAAACTAGTATTACAGGGAGAGACAGAGATAAAGAAATGCAGCATTGCTGTCTGAGGAAGCAGGTCCCTCAAACTGGCGTGGAAAATCTCTTCTGTTGGGAATGTGTGTCACCGAAAGGACTGAAAATTTTATATATACAATGAATATAGGCACCAATTACTCATAAAAGTATGATTTTTCATGCAATATGTTTTTAAAATACTGCCAGGTACCCAAGTGTAAACCAGCAATGCCGTCAAGTAGTAATCACAGCGGTTTTTTAATTTCTTCTCGCCATTTCGCACTTCGCGTTGGCTTTCTCGTTTCCGCGGGGCTTCACCCGTGGGCAGAGCTCTGGGGTCCGTGTGCGGGAGAAGAGGACGCAGGGTCGCTCCCTCGGTTTCCACCACGAGAGGTCCCCCCAGCCCCGTCCGGGGGCCGCCGCGCCGTGCCGGGGCTGGGCGGCGTGTGCGGGGCTGCACCTCCGGCCGGCGGGGCACGGCGCGCAGCGCGGCTCGGCTTCAGCGAGGCGCTCCGTCAAACTCGGGTGCCAAACTAAGCCCATGGGACTTGATTTATTCCCCCCCCCCCAAATGTATTCCGTTGGAATTCTCCCCCCCACCGCCCCAAATGAATTCCATTCCAGGCTGCAGGATAACATCCAGCAGAGAGCAGAGTCCGCTCGCAGTTTGTCCACCGTAAGCGCGTGATTGCGCTTGGGGTTCCTTTACGTGAGAAGGTATTTTAAATGATGGTACTTGCAAATTCCTGCCTCGTTGTCTCATGTTTGCAGTTCTAAGTCCCCGTGTTGCAAAGACTGATGTTATATACGTTCTTCTTTTAATAGATAGTAAGTTTACAAAACTAACAAAACCAGAACTAGAAAAGATGGCATTGACCAAATATTCAGAATAATTCATAAAAATATTCTGTCTCTGCTAAGACTTCAAATAAACTCGATTACTGTCAGTTCCCTCCAAAGTTACTTTTAAAATTATAATGGAAGTGCAAATTTCTGGGTGCCAGCGGGGGCCCCGGGCAAATGGACGTGCACTGTACCTTCTTTTCACACACTGCTTTCCATATGCTTTCACTGAAGCATATTCTGAGCTGCATTTTGGTAGGCATCCAGATGACTTCAGGCAGGGGTGTGCTCCAGCCAAATTGCTAATGTGAAATAATGATTCACGGTAGTGAAAGCGACACATATCTGTGCAATATTCATCAACATGAAAGGAAGGCGCAGGTGGCAGCATATTAGCCTCCCTGTTATTTTTGGTCAATGCTGCATCTCAACGGTTGTCACATACCTTTTTTTTAAAAAAAAATTTAAAAGACATGTGAGAGACCAACTCGTTGCACATTAATCACCATTGCAGAAGGGAATGGCGAGGAACAGGTTGGCCTAGTTGTACAGTTAGAAAGAACCAGGGGCTAAATTTGGCAAGACTGTGCCCTAGCCTTAATCCAACAAAGCATGTGTTTAATTTTGAGTTCATAAGCGATTCATTGACATCAGTATGGTTGTTCTCATGTTTGAAATTAAGCACCTGTAAAAATACCGTACAGGATTGGACCTCTCCCTTCAATACCCTCGGAGTGTTCACACAATAGTGCCCTTTGTAGCGTCTGAAAATCTGGTTCCTCAGCTTCCTCTGCCTGCAGTGATACTGCATAATATGAGAAGCAGGTCCTTTGGGGCCCAGTCCTGCTGTGAGCTCCACTTCAGCAGACGTCAAAGCCACAGAGAGACTCTGTAGCCCAAGCCTCTTACAGCCTGTTCGCACCAACTGGGGTGGTGAATCCAGGCTCCTGTTGCGTCTTCGCCCATCAAACTGAGTCTCAAACTACGGAAAAACAACTTCAGCCTGGCAATTCAAGATCGTTGTTGCACCAGGGGAACAGCTTTGGCTTGCACAAAACTTACATAGTGCCTCGTCATGACAACATGTTGGCTTACAGCCTCCAAAATTCTGTAAGTGACTTCTGATTAGGACACTGTGAGAAATATAGTCAGTAGACTTAAATGTTTCTTTTCCTAAGCTTCCTAAAAAATCTTGCTTAATTCCCAGATAGGAAATGTTCTGTAAGTCCCTAGCGTTGTTACCAAGTGAAACTGCTGAATTGGCCGGAATGTGAATGTAGGATGCCGCAGTAACATACCTCAGCCATGTGCTGCAATACACAAAGCAGGGTGCATGTATTTGCATGCAGCTAGTCATAAACGCTTATGCTTTAGCACTAGATGACCTAGGGGGGAAATGAAGTAACCTTGTAAGTGGCTGATTAGAAGGGAAAAATGCTATCCTGTCATTAAAGAGTGACTGAAGAGGGGAATAAATTTCCAGACCAAAGACATGAACTAAAAGAATTTGAATTACTTTCTGATGCTAAGTATATCAGGCATTTGGACTGTGGCCATCACTGCAAAACTACCGTGCGGTGAGCCAGGAGTCATGTTCGTGGCGTAACTGTCACCGCGACGGAGTGGGCGAGGAGTGCCCTTCCCAAAGGGCGACAGCAGCTCGGCTGCATGGGCTCAGGCCAGGCAGTGAGTTACAACCTGTATGAACTGCCAGCCTGATGCCTTACAGTAGTGCCGTTAGCCCTGGCACCGGCCTGTTGTCTTGATATCAAAGAGATAGGAAAGATATTTGTGTGCATGTGTACCTGTACGCGCATTAAATCCCTGGCCTGTATCAGGAATAGTGTGGTGGGTAGGACCAGGGCAGTGATCATTCCCCTGTGCTCAGCACTGGTGAGGCCCCACCGCCAGTACTGTGTCCAGTTTTGGGCCCTTCACCACAAGAAAGACATTGAGGTGCTGGAGCGGGTCCAGAGAAGGGCAACGGAGCTGGTGAGGGGTCTGGAGAACAAGTCTTAGGAGGAGCAGCTGAGGGAGCTGGAGTTGTTCAGCCTGGAGAAGAGGAGGCTGAGGGGAGACCTTATCGCTCTCTACAACTACCTGAAGGGAGGCTGTAGAGAGGTGGGGGTCGGTCTCTTCTCCCAAGTAACAGGCGATAGAATGAGAGGAAATGGCCTCAAGTTGCACCAGGGGAGGTTTAAATTAGATACTAGGAAAAGTTTTTACACTGAAAGGGTTATCAAGCATTGGAACAGGCTGCCCAGGGAAGTGGTTGAGTCGCCATCCCTGGAGGTATTTAAAAGACGGGTAGATGTGGTGCTGAGGGACATGGTTTAGTGATGGTTTTGTCAATGTTGGGTTGATGGTTGGACTCAATGATCTGAAAGGTCCCTTCCAACCTATACGATTCTATGATGATTCTACGATTCCACTTATAGAAAATAGAAACTGCCCCTTAAAAAGAGCTATTGCAGAGGTTAGAGCAAAAAATTCAGAAGCAGATGCCTTGAGTCAGGCCGCTTTGTACTTAAACGATTCATTTAAATTTTTTAAAATTGTGAGTGTCTAGTGGATCTTTCTAATGCGAATGGAAAGTGCAACAGAGGGCTTATATACAACCTCAAATTGGGTTTTGAAGACTAGCCTTTTCTAAAAATCTTAGCAATCATATAGAAAGGACTTGAGCAAACTCATATGTTTACATCTGCTTCAAAGAAAGAAAAGCATATGAAAACATTCTTCATAGGGCACACATTTCTACTTGTTGTGAAACTATTTGTGATCACCCGTATTTGTATAGAGGGGCGTATTTTTTTCATATTTCAGTATCTTCCCTTACACTGGTTACACTGGCTTACCTTACACCAGCTGAAGTCTCGGCAACCGAATGTGTTTAGTATGCAAAGATCACCACTGCTTTTGCGTTTGGGTATTAACATCTTTCTCACCTGCCACTTTATTTGCTCTTTTTTTTTCCTTCTCTTCCGTAACGTGTAGACAGTGGTTCCAACACCCAGGTGCTGCCATGGGGTACAGAAGGTGCCTTCTGCCCTCTCTTTTCACCTTCTGCACACCTTTGGCTTTACATTCGGCAATGACCCTCGTGCTGCCTTATCACCTAAGGGCAGGACTTCCTTTTCCAAAACAGACGTGTCCAGAAATGCCCCATTACCTGCGAAAAGCAACAAGTCCCTGAATATGGTTTTTCACTTCATTGATATTAAATCTGCAGTACAAATTACAGCAGAATTTGGCCTTTGCTGGCTTTGAAGCAGTAAGAGAAAACATGTGCGTAATCATTAACATCTGCGAATTTACACATTTCGAGGCGCGATTTTAAATTAATGTGCTCTCCAAAGATGTGATTAGTTGAGTAGGCATAAATCCTACAGCTATATTGAAGTCTGAGGTGCAAATAACAGTACAGTTTTGGCTTCGAATGGTCATGAGATTTTTCATAGAATATTTTACATCGGGCAGTAGCTTTATCATAGGTTTTTTTAGGAAAAGCTATAGACCATTATGCTAAAAGTAGTACAGATCAAAAATAATTACATAAAGACAGCAATTGTGGGAAGAGGTAATAAAGACCATATTTGGATAATATAGACCATATTACCTCTATTCATAAACTTTATATTGCTTATGTCCTTAAATGGTCCCTGCCCGTAGCACTAAAGGAAGACAATGCTAACAAGCAGGATTCTCAGTTCGAAGCATCCATTCGTTTTCTTCTTTAATACACTCAACGAGTTTTAAAACATCTCGCACTTCATCAGTAACCCACCCATGATGCAGCAGACATTTGATTTTTTAAAATAAACATCGCGCGTTCCAAAATGCCTAATGAATCCGCCCTGTGCCTCTGCGTATTGAAAAGGGAGGCTGCACGGAAGTGCTGTTCCCAGGATCCAGCAAATGGCTCTGGACAATAGTGGAACTATTCCAACCATTTCCCCATCACCCTATTTAAAAACTGTTCCTGCACACTGAGAACCATTTGAACGTTTTAATCCTGATAAATGTTTGGGCCCACAGAGGACAGATTTGCACCTGAGCACTGCCGTTAGCATTGTAAAGGTGGGATTTTTTATTTTTATTTTATGTGGCTCTGCCTGAGGCACACCTAACTGCCAAGGTGCTCCACCATCTGCATCCAGCTCCCTGCCCGGCCAGGCTGGGCATCTCTTGGGGCTGACTGTAGCTCCAGCCTGGCTCGCATCCCCAGGTGTCCTTCCTATGGAAACCAGGGATCTGGGGAGGGATGGCTGGTATGCACATGGGCTTCACCCCAAAATGGGATCCAGACATGGCCTTTGTGCACATCCTGAGTCAGAAACTCAGATGTTTCCCAGGTTATGGTGTCTAGACATAGGCTTAGTGCTTCTGGGACAACAATTTACGTTTTCCTGCACATAGGTTTCTCATCTGCACAGTGGAGGTATTCATGCCACCACTGTGCTGTTCGTGTGGCTTGCTACCGCTTTGGAGTAAGACCGGTCTCCTGGCTTCCTTGGTGAGGGTTAAGACATGAACATCCTCATTTCTGTTAAGATGTCTGGCCAGTATTATAATTAATACATGCACAATAATTAGTTGCAAAGTGTTAGGTCTTCTATATAGAGCATCTCATACTATCAGAAATCAAAAGAGCAGATAGAATAGAAATTGAATCTCTCAAGGATACATAACGGATGCTTCTCTGCTACACACCTGACTGTGGCGATGACTACGATGCCACACACCACATAAATCCAGAGAGCTTATAAAAAAAGCGTATGTCACACCACCTGTTCTCATCCCGCTTCTTTTCTATTCTCAACAAAACAACTGCAAGTGAAACGCAGACTTTCAAGCCAAAGAAACACTTCAGGCAGCGTCCAATTTCAAAGGGTTCATATTAAAATTGTATGAAGAGAAATCCAACAGGAATAACTTTGGGAATTCAAAAGCATAAAAACTGGCAGTTTCAAATTCCATATTGGAAGATGACCTATTTTTAGCATCAAATGAGCATTTCTGCTTCACTTTAGACCTGTTCTATTTCTGGAGCTCCAGCCAGCTGCCTTCCCAATAAAAAATGAATAATAATAATAACAACTACAACATGTGAATATCTGCCTTCTCACAAGGGCTTGCAACTTTAAAAAAACATTGTGGACAGTCGTTTTCCGTTGCTGCAGCGATCGCATCCCCAGTGAGCCACACTCACCTTCTGTGAAGGTAAGTTCAACATTTGGCAGCAAATTTTGAGTTAGGAGTTATTTTAGGTAAATAAATGCAATGCAGGCTATGAGGAAAATGCGTATCTGGAAACCTGTTTTTCATTTATAATATTGGATTAAGTTCATCTCATCCTCAAGGCAGGAAAAGTATCATCTGAATCCATCTGCGAGAAGCTGAATAAATGATAACTTATGCAAGAATGCAGAAATTCCCTTTCAATTAGAAGTAAGCAAAATGGGTCACTGGTAATTAAATTATTGATTAACTTGGCCTGCCGCCCATTTCACAATGCGAACTGATGTTTATTCATTTAGACAACACATCTCAGCACCCTTTTGAATACAGGAGCCCTGACTGTTTGAACTGGTAGTAGCCTCCCAGTTAATGTGTGAATATTGTTTTCAAAGCTTAATACTTACTGGGCTGGAAGGAAAAAGGACACATATGGTGGGTTTTAATGCTGTAAATAGGAGGACTCTGTGGCCGTCTAAAGCATAAAGTCTTTTCTACCTGCGAATTCTCTGAATTGGTGGCTTTTGTAGCATATGCTCAATCTGTCATTCGTTTTCTCAGCAAGCAAATGAGAACTGAACTGTGTGCTGGCCAGGGACAGGTGAGATCTCTTTGATCACTTACCGTATGTAAGGGGCATACAGGGCATGGGCTCCTTGCATGATGATAAATGAAGATGTGGAATATATATAAAATACAGCATTAGAGCCTTTAACTTTGGGAAACACCTTATCTACTACCCTAATAAAGCCCAATTTGCTCTGCAATTCAGAAAGGCTTTATTACAACGTATATTTGCATGTATAAAAGAAGATGCAGAGAGTGGGTGCGAGGTTAGCACGCACATAGGTGCACGCACACACACGCGTACATGCACAAAGGCGTGTGACAATTTTTCGTCTTTCACTGTATGAACAGCCCATAGTTATTCCCTTCAGTTAACATGCAGCATTTATATTATGCTGATGTCCATAATTTATGGCTGATGAACGTGCCTTCAACCAGGAAGTTTGTCAAAAATAAGCAAATACGTACATAAATACCTCCAAATTAATATCAGTTTTGCCCAGAAGTATAATAAATTACATTCTTAAAACAGCAGCGGAGTAGCAGAATATCATGACTGCTAAATCACCGTTTTTCAACAAAGGGTTACAACTTTCAACTGAAAAATCATTATCATACAAGACGACATAAATGTCTCCAAAAACAAAAATGAAAATACGAATTAAGGCAAATCCATCTTTATGCAATTAGATATGTATTTCCTTAAATAGTTCCATTTGTGCAGAAAACGTTAATTCTGTTCATGCACAAAAATATCCTCAAACAAACAAAAAGGAACAGGAATCCAAAGGGCAAATATAAAATATTCTGGACTAATAATTTGCCTCTGTTTCACTGTGTTTGCAATTATACTAATCCTTTATTTCCTCACAAGTTTCTGTATTGTTAATTGCCAGTGCAGCCACTCATTTTCCTTACAGAAATCTAAACTACGAAACAAGAGGAATATAATAGTTAATCAAATACTATACAAATAGAAGCACTTGTATCATGGCCTTAAGGGCATTGGCTGATTTTAGATTGCAGGTTTATCTTGCACATCATATTATATAGTGTAAAATTTGAATATAAATAATGAGCAAGAGATTTAGGTTAGTAATACCAAAGCAACTTCAGCAGCACCTCAAGTGTCTTACTTTTGCAAATCAGCTGCATATAAGGCCACTATTTTTTTCATTTATACACCCTAATCTTACCTGGATGTCTTGGCTGACTTACCCAGTTCTAGGCGCTTGTTCCAATTCTTTTTTTGGGAATATATCAAGGTGAGAAGCCAAATACAACTTCTGACAAGTATAACTCGGTCAGACTGTTTTCAGAGAGAGACCCTTAGATGGGTTCATTATTTCAGCCAAAGCAAAATTTGCAGCTGCTGGGAGCTGACTGAAGATCTTCCAAATTTTTCCTTTTTGTTGTGGATCCTTAGATATCATTGTTTTTGTAGATATCTGCCCAACATGTCTTGACAGCTACTTGATCTCATATTATCTGATAAGAAAATGTAGAATAATTTACTGTTATTAATAATAAACTCTCTTAAGTGCTACTTTGCAAACACAGAAGCAAAGCGTACTCACATGAAATGAGCAACGTATGAGTATGCCCCGACAAGTTTACCATCTAGTACTGGGAGCCTCGGGAAGAGAATAGCATGAGCTCTTCTTATGCCCCAAACCAGAGAATACAAGCAAGACAAGAAATCAGGCAACTGTTGTGGGAAAGAACAGTGGAGATTAAAAATATTGGGAGGAAGGCAGCTATAACGAATGGGTTTTAAGAATGGTTATAAAAGAAAAAAAACAACAACAGTGTACTGTTTCATTTGTACTTTTTTGCAGTTTTGCTTTCATTTCCAGGATAAACAGTATTCCTTGTGGCTTCACTGGCTGGTTCTGGGGAAGGCAAGATAAAAGGGTGCTGGGCTTTGCAGCACACGCTGTGCTGAGCCATCGGCACCTCTCCTCTGAGCTCTCCCAAACCATGCGTGCCACCTGGCTGTCTGCCTGCTCCAGGCTCTCTCTGCCTCTTGGCATCGTGCTTCCCGGCACCCACAGGGCTGGGAGCATCCTCTGAGGTGCACACTGGTCTAGGAGTACGGATAAAAGAATAAAAGGGGTGAACATTTTTTATTTTTAAATGTAATCATGAAAAAGTCAAGAGAAAGCTGAGTCCATCACTCTTCCTACAGCTGTACGGAGGCTGGTGGGCATGTCTACGTACTTGGGTACCAACGGTTGCACACCTGCCATACCTATCTCCCAAGCCTGGCAAACCATGAAGCCGTCTGTCTTAACAGAGTAAGAAATTTTGCTGGGAAGCGGTATTAAGTAGCTCGTACTACACTAGCATGTTTGCATGGAAGTTAGTCCTGAGCTGCCCCTTGTCTTGCAAGTTCAGAGACACAAGTGCCCACGCTTATGCATAGAGATACAGCAGAAAAGTCTGTATTTTTCCGTTCTCCATATATATGTAGATGCATTCCTTCTCAGTCTCTCAGAACTATTTTTCCAATGAATTTAACGTAGCTAGCTCTAAGATAAAGCCTTAGCTTTTTTCTTTTTCATTAAAACAAATTCTCTCATGATGAATATGGATATAAACCTGCAAACCATTATTTCTTTCCCTAGTCTTTACGGATGAAATTCAGTTCTGGCACAGATGGCTGTATACATCATCCTGTACTAGATAAAAAGATTGCAGGAAAAGGGGCTGCGGGACCTTGCGTTCAGAGCAGCTTACACACTTACTAGAAAGGTCCCAGCTCCGGAGCCCAGCTCACCGCACAGCGCTGCGGCCGCAAGCAGTGGCCTTTGGGGTGCGTGTTTCTGTGAAGCCAGGGACCCCCCCAGCTAGGCAGCTTGCTCGGCAGGCTGAAGCAGCAGATGGGAAGGTCTAAGTCTGCAAATGCTGAACTGCTGCTCTCCCCTAAACTCTCTGTGCTGTACCTCCAACATTGCTGCCGGAGTATTTGCGATCTTCATGCTCCCTGACACCTTGGTCCTTGGACTCCAGTAACACTGCTCATAGGAGCAGAAGCTTACAAGACAAAAAAAAACCCAGTTAGTGGGGGATTTTATGATATAATATTTCAATTTATTCATGGATTAAACTGACAAAGTGGAAGCAAAAGGGGTGTTTGCTGCAAAGCCACTTCAGCGATGAGGTTCCTGCAATTCGGCGCTAAGGAGGGTTATCAAACCCCCTGTTAATACACTACAGTTCTGGGTCCCAAGCTAAGACTGACGGAATGAAATAACTTGTGATCGTGGAGTACATTTCCAAAGGAAGCCATAAGTGCCTAATTTTTTGCCTTAAGATTATATCTAAACATTTTTTACAGATCTCAAACCCTTTGAACTTTAAAACTTTACAATAGCATAATTGATTTTAATCTTTTCTAAGCACTTATCTGGTATATGAAAGCAGATACTCTATATTGTGATTGGGCCCTCAGGCTTTAAAAATTGTGAATACATTTCCTTTGGAAAAAAAAAAATAGAATCAAATACAATATCTCTAATGACAATATTAAGCTTCTCAGTTTATGGTTTTATTACTGTGATTGATATACAGTCCCTGTGCTTGAGGTAAAAGGAGCCCACGATTGTGAGAAGAACACTTGTCCAACATAACACAAAGCAATACTAATAACTGACAACTGAAAAATCATATTGGCAACGCTAAGTGGCAAACTCAGCTAAGCAGGACTGTTTATAATACACCTAATTAAGATCTTTGGCACTTCTGTCATGACTATATCATTTTAATACCCATCAATGTCAAACTCCACACAAGAGCTAAATGCCTGAAGCACTGCTATGGAGCGATGCCACATGAATGTTTTGGTGCTGGGGCACAAATCAAATTCATAATCCAGAATTAGATGTTAAAGTGTTCACACTACTAGTGGGATATGAAGCATCCACAAATGGGAACTTTACATGGCAGCGCACCGACTATGTACCCAAACACACAAACCAGCAGGAAACGCAGAGAGAAGAATCATAGAATCAGAATCGTAGAATGTGTTGGGTTGGAAGGGACATCTTTAACTAGATCAGGTTGCTCAGAGCCTCATCAAGCCTGGCCTTGAATGTCTCCAGGGATGGAGCCTCCACCACCTCTCTGGGCAACCTGGGCCAGGGCTTCACCACCCTCATTGTAAAGAACTTCTTCCTAATGTCTAATCTAAACCTGCCCCGCTCTAGTTTAAAACCACTGCCCCTCGTCCTATCGCTACATGCCCTTGCAAACAGCCCCTCCACAGCTTTCTTGTAGGCCCCCTTCAGGTACTGGAAGGTCACTATAAGGTCTCCCTGGAGCCTTCTCTTCTTCCAAGAGTAGGTCCCTGTGTCTTCCCTGGGGGTCTGAGGGTGCAGCACCTCGCTGCAGGATCTGCTTGCGTCCCACTCCAACTCAGAGCCAGCCAGCACAGGCTTAAATCTCTCCTTGATGTGCCATCTCAAAACCACAGTGAAACCTCCAAAAAAATCCACCAAATGAAGCCTACTGCACAGTAACAGAGCACCAGAGAACTCCTCCAAAAAGTACAAGAGCTTTTTGATTCCTTTTTTTGCCTGGTGTTATTTATGTCCCTCGCCCCATGGCCCTATCTCACAATTTTGGAGTAAAGCGTACTCCTCTGCTGAAGAGCACACCCAAGTCTTCCACAGTGTAACGATTTTAGCAAAATAAACCTCCTAGGTGACGATACACAGCTTTTGAAAAATAAAGCTGTTATGTATTTATGTGTTTATGCTTTATGTAAATGCTGCTATTATGTCCATTTCATTCAGTTTTGTATCATATGATAAAATTACCGATGCAATCCTTAGGAGGTGTGAGACCCATCTGCCAAGTCTCCACCAGTCTGAGGGCATTTGAACACACTTATCTCACAGGAAAAGCCGCACCCCCAGACTACACGTCTGGTGAATGGGGTGTTCCCATGACCAGTACCAAAAATGTATGTGGATGCCCTTCTATTAAAAAACAGTCGTTTGAATTTCATGAGAACGTTGGGCTAGATTATCCCATCTTTTGAGCAAAAGGATTAAAAGCTGGCATGGGCATCCTGGGCCAGACTCACTGCTCCGCCTACCATCAGTGAAGAAGAGCAGGAGGCTTTGGGAAAAGACTTACAGCTCTTTGATTCTCTGCCTAAATTTAGGCTGCTTAGGGAGGCCTGGAGACCGGCTCGCCCTTGCTGGAGAACAACCATTTCTCGTGAGATCCTCTACTACGGCTATGATGAGGGTGTTGGTGGGGGGGCTGGAAAGCAAGAGGCTTAGCCCTTTCCTCACTCTGTATTCAGTGGAGGGATGTTAAAGGAGTTTTCATCAAATACTGCTGCTCCGCTCATCCAGAAATTTCGAAGGTGGGAAGGCAGCGGGAGCTCTCAGGTGAATCCCCCCAGGGCTCACCTGGTCCGTGCTGGCACAAGTAGGTGTAATTTCCATCTCGTGGCTCAGCAGAGGTGAAGTGGGGAAAGGATGTCTCTTCTGCTTTTAGGGCAGGAAAAAACATAACCTATAAACTGAGTGTAATGTCTAGAAAAAGCTAGTGCAGGTATCTTCACTTGATTTCCGTGTTGCAGACCTTAAAGCTGTGCCTTAAAACTGATTGAAAATGGAGACAATGCATTCCTCATAAGAAGCAATTGGAGCCAAACATAGAAAATATGCTGAAACACCTTTTTGTTTGTTTGTTTTCTCCACATTTTTCTTTTTTTCCATATTACTCATTTTATGGTAGCAAGAGTGGGATGAAAGGATACAAAAATAAAGCTGCAGTTTATGCGTTTAAGGACTCAGGTGGCACCCTAACGTGAGTTATTGTAGTTATGACTACAAAGCATCTCACAGGCTTTAGGACATAGAAAATAAACAGTACCAAGCACAAACACTAGGAAGACTAATTTTATCCCTTAGCCTCTTATTTCACTGGTTTGAATTGGAACACAAACTGCAGCAAAAATTCCTGAGAGCTGAATTCAACCTCCATCTCGGATACATGGCTATTTCTCTATGTTATACGACACTCTCCAACCTGTCATGTACTGCTATCACTCAAAACCGTTTATAACTTGTTAACAAGGTGGTGAAAGGGAGCTGAATATTTTCCCAGAATGGTAGTTACATGTTTTAATAAAGATTAATATCTTGATCATTTTAAGGACACATTAAATAGTGGGGCAAAATAACCGCCTTTGACACCTGGAAACAAGTTCATTTGCTAGAAGGTGGTGCAAAATTCATGCATAAATTATTTTAACCAAAATGAGGCTGACAATTGACAGCATCAAGAAATATGTCACATATTTCTTGATAATTTCATAGCTATTATTATAATAGAGAGAATATTTTCTCTCTATTATAATAGAGAGAAAATTATAAAATTATGTCATGTCCCACATGACATCCTGGTCTCCAAGCTGATAAAATAGGGCTTTGATGGACTGACAATTCAGTGGATAAAGAACTGGCTTGACGGCCGCACCCAAAGGGTGGCTGTCAATGGGTCCATGTCCAAGTGGAGGCCAGTGACAAGTGGAGTCCCTCAAGGATCAGTACTGGGATCGGTCTTGTTTAACACCTTCGTCAGCGACATGGACAGTGGCATGGAGTGCACCCTCAGCAAGTTTGCTGATGACACCACGCTGTGTGGGGCGGCTGACACGCTGGAGGGAACGGATGCCATCCAGAGGGACCTTGACAGGCTGGAGAGGTGGGCCCATGCCAACCTCATGAAGTTCAACAGGACCAAGTGCAAGGTCCTCCATCTGGGTCGGGGCAATCCCAAGCACCGATACAGGCTGGGCAGTGACTGGCTTAAGAGCAGCCCTGAAGAAAAGGACTTGGGGGTGCTGGTGGACGAGAGGCTCAACATGAGCCGTCAGTGTGCACTAGCAGCCCAGAAAGCCAATCGTATCCTGGGCTGCATCAGGAGAAGCGTGGCCAGCAGGTCGAGGGAGGTGATTCTCCCCCTCTACTCCACTCTCGTGACACCCCACCTGGAGTACTGCGTCCAGTTCTGGAGCCTCTACTACAAGAGAGAGATGGACATGCTGGAATGTGTCCAGAGAAGGGCCACAAGGATGGTCAGAGGGCTGGAGCACCTCTCCTATGAGGACAGACTGAGAGAGTTGGGGTTGTTCAGTCTGGAGAAAAGAAGGCTCCGAGGAGACCTTATAGTGGTCTACCAGTATCTTAAGGGGGCCTACAAGAAAGCTGGTGAGGGACTTTCTAGGATGTCGGGTAATGGTAGGACTAGAGGGAATGGATTAAAACTAGAGATGGGACGATTCAGACTGGACGTTAGGAAGAAGTTCTTCACCATGAGGGTGGTGAGACCCTGGAACAGGTTGCCCAGAGAGGTGGTGGAAGCCCCATCCCTGGAAGTTTTTAAGGCCAGGCTGGACGGGGCTCTGAGCAACCTGATCTAGTGGGAGGTGTCCCTGCCCGTGGCAGGGGGGCTGGAACTAGACGATCTTTAAGGTTCCTTCCAACCCTAGCAATTCTATGATTCTATGATTTTAGGACAAACTCAGTGAGAGCTAGAGAAAGCTCAGGCCAGGGAAGAATAAACTACCGCTGTCTTGACACAGATTTCTCCTAGGGAACATGCGTTGCTTAGATTCTGAAGGGAAATCCAATTATGATTTTTATAACCCTCACAGATTTCTTTTAGCAGAAAGTGGGTCATCTGCAGCAGCCTGTGGTGCATACAACACTCAGTTTTCACCTTTTGTCGACAAAGCCCGTTCCCCAGGCTTCACAGACCATTTCCATGTGCTCTCCTCTTCCCTCTCAGTACACAGGGAGCTTTCTGCGGGAAGCAGAAGAAACTGGCTCCAGACATAGGGACAATGCCACTGAGGTGGCTCCTCCATGCACCAGAGGACTCCCACATCTGGATCGCAGTGGGACAAAGACTTGAAGTTTGCATTTCCCAGATTCCTTCACAATTTTTGTTTGTATTTTTGTCCATAACTTAATGTCATCTCTTCTTAGATCAAGGTCTCCTACTATTTCATCTTCCTTTTGGGAAACTGATCCGAATTATGCTATGCAGTGATCAGATTTATATGTCAGTGATTGAAGAAGGCAGATTTGGTATGTCTAAGTGAACTATCACAGATGCAAGTCCTGTCACCATGCATAAAAACTGGTAACAAAAGGAAAGATGGAATTAATAAAGGATCTGTGAAGTGTAATGAGAGAAATATAAGGTGTAATGAAAAATATAATGAATGTTAACTTCATCTCTGCAGTCCAGGAAGGAAAAAACAATCCTCCTTAAGAGCTTAGCAATGCATCTATAAAAGACTCAGTCCTGAAGCCCTGAATTAGAAGAAACTTGGCATCTGCGTCAACATTTGCAGAATCAAAGTTCACACTGAAATGAGGTTTCCCTCTCAGATTTTCAGTTTTCTTTTTTTCTTTCAGCCCTCCTTTCCCCTGCACCCACCACCACAAAGTCTCTTTTTTATCTTGTTTGTTGCCAGAATGCAGAAAAGCTCTTTAAGGATTTTTTTTCCCAGCCCCGTCTGATGAAAAACCATCAAACTGAGTGAGATGCAAATAAAAATGTCATCTGGTTTCACATGTTTTTAAGTGTCTGACTTTTTGTGTTTATAATTTTTAAAATTACTTCATTTTAAAACCTCAGACTTTAAAGGATATCTTCGTTATGCCCTGAAAACTAGCACAAAGGCAAAGGATAAAGAAAACAGGTTTTTAAATTAAGATTTATTACTTTTTTTTTTTTTTCTCTGACAAGCTTTTACACAAGCAGCTGCAATAGCAAAATAGCTAATCAGCTGTATGGTACTTAACCCTTTGGATGTCAACTTCAATCTACATTTTTAAAAGGAATCAACATTTTTGATGCCCTTGCCCTACTTGCCTCCCAAGTTATGCTTTTGGGATAAGTACATTCTCCTCTCCTCAGCTGCCCACCAAGTGATACCTCTGTGCTTTCATTTTGCATGTTTTCTGCTCGTTATGCTGCTGTCCCAGAAGAATAACTGAGAAAAGTGATGACCACTGAGTCACTGGCACTCCTGTGTCCAAAAATGCAATCTTTGGGAGAAAATAAATGCCTGCAGGCACAACTGAGCACTATAAAAAAAATAGGGTTTCATGAGTTGGGTCCGTAACATTCACTGAGGTACAATCTTGAGATGATGAGTGTGTGTGTAAGTGTATAAAAACTAGGCTGGAGAATGGTCCATTTGGTACAGAGGAGACACGGGTGTAGAAAATGGGTATCAGCCACTTCTCCAGTCCCTTTATCCCAGGCTTCTTCGTGGCCGGATTAACCCTCAGTACCACATATGAGCAAGTCTAACTCTACAGCATTAGAGCAAAACCACAAGGACAGGTGCCACTCAGGCTGTCCTGTGAAACTGGGACCCCTGCCCCAAGGGGCACACACTTCTCCATGCTACAGAGGTCCTCGGGTAGCTTTACTTTTGTTTTTTTTTCCCTTCACTTAGGAAGAAATTCTTTACTGTGAGGATGGTGAGGCAGTGGAACAGGTTGCCCAGAGAAGCTGTGGATGCCCCATCCCTGGAAGTGTTCAAGGCCAGGCTGGATGGGGCTTTGAGCAGCCTGGTCTAGTGGGAGGTGTCCCTGCCCATGGAAGGGCGTTGGAACTCGATGATCTTTAAGGTTCCTTCCAACCGGAACCATTCTATGCTTCTATCTTGAGTACCACGTGCTACCTGCTAATTCACAAAGGCTGAAGTAAAGACGAAAGGAATTAACCCTGATTTGGGCTTACATCACTTACGCTCCCATCTGATTTCTTTAGGAGAAAGAAGCTGCACGTGCCTCGAGGCAGAGCACGGCTGGGGCGTGAAGAGGGAAGTGGCAGTGACAACCAGCCACAACCCTCCCCGGCTGCCACCTCCCCGCAGGGGTGACGCAGCTGCAGGAGCCGCAGACCGCTCTGGGAGCTCGAGTCCCTACTGCTGCATGGGACTCTCAGGGCAGAACAAAAGCTACCCCTCCTCAGTTAACAGCCAGCCTGGTCGTCTCCTGGGGCTACGTTTCCTGCCGCAGCAGGGTGCAACCTACCGGTCTGCCTGTCATGCAGAGACATAATTTGCTCTCCTTTGCAAAGCAGAAGTGCCTTTGATCCAGAGCCTGGATTAAAATCCAACTTTGAAGATTTGCTAAGTGGCGCTACATTTAAAACTTTCTTATAAATTAATTTAAAGACTCAACAATTATCTTAGAAAGAGAATTTCCAGCTCTGCAGCTGCCTTGCTGTGACCTCCTTTCACAGAAGCTTGGGCTGGAGGAGGATCCCGTTGCAACCTCCAAACACAGGATATCATAGAATCATAGAATCGTATAGGTTGGAAGGGACCTTTAAGATCATCTAGTCCAACCTAACACTGATAAAACCGCCACTAAACCATGTCCCTCAGCACCACATCTACCCACCTTCTAAATACCTCCAGGGATGGTGACTCCACCACTTCCCTGGGCAGCCTGTTCCAATGCTTGACAACCCTTTTGGTGAAGAAATTCTTCCTAATATCCACCCTAAACCTTCCCTGGCACAACTTGAGGCCATTTCCTCTTGTCCTATTGCCTGTTGCTTGGGAGAAGAGACCAACAAAAGGATATCCTCATATCCTCATTTTACCTTGGGATACCTAAGGTATGTCCCAGAATATAGACTGAAAATTATTTCCTCAAATGAATCCCCCCCTGCAAGAAGAAGTGGGATCAGATGGGCAACATGCAGCCACAATCAGGCTACCACCAGGGGTTCTCTCACACAAGCCTGGTGTCAGTGAGATGGGCTAATCCCACCCCTCCTTGAGTGCCAAATACAGCCCAGGGTCCCAAGCAGCTCTTTTACAGAACAGTGCAATTAACAAATTCTATAGAAAACTTGATCCTTTGTGCTACTTTGGAGTATTGGTTTGCAGTCTTTTTGGTTACAGACACTTTTAAAACAGTTTAGGCTGCCTTATTTCATTGCTATGCAGCTCTGTATATCCTTGTGACTGACAAATGTTACGTTAATGGCAATCGCTGGGAAGCAACATGTCAAATTAGAATAAGGCCGTTACAATTTACACCTAATAAATACAGGCGGATGCAAGAAAACGTATTAAACTCCATTCTCAGGAACACGCATTATTAAAAATAAAAGGATGGCACAGAAGATAATTCCATGGTTGTATAACCTTAACAATGTAACCAAGTACATACTCACTAAAAAGTCTGATGTGCTGATGAGCTAAGGAACCGTTCAAGCAAGAATTTTACCAGTTTTTAAAAACACGTTACTGTTATCTGTTAGTTGTCCGTAAATACCATTTGCAGTAGTTTATAGACATCAGTGACTTGTGCTGAGCAAAAGATCATTACCGGTCAAATATGTATCATTTAGTCCTCTATGTGTTTCAACAGTAGTGCAACTGATTTTCACTTTACTCAGACAGAGGGAGTGTGATTTTGGAGATTAGTATTCTGATCTTTCCCCATTGCCACATATCATAAATAATCTCTGACCATGCTATCTCCATGTGTTTTATATATACATTTATCCTCTTCCTTCCAATCATTCCTTATAAGCATGTCAAAAATTATGGGTGTTTTTCCAGAAGATAAATGTTTTTGCTGCTTTCCATTTTCAGGCTGTTTAATTGGCTATTTTACATCCCTGGTTCCTTTTACATCTTTAACTATTAGTTTTGCAATATCCTCAGCTACCTGTCCAGCCCCTGCTCCCTCTCGGAGGCTGCCTTTTGTTTGAAATAGTTTGCGGCGTATTATTTGTTTCTGATTATAGCTAATTCTTCTCATTCTACATAGACAAAGTGTTTTTTGTTAGATTAATATTTAACCAGGCCAGAAACTACTGAGATCATCTAACCTAACTCTCTGAATAATAATGGCCACAGGACTGCCTTGAATTAACTCCCCTTTCAACTGGAGGAGACCTCTAGAAACACATATGAACTTGATTTAAATGATTCCAGTGATGGTAAATCTACCACAACCCATGATAAACTGTTCCAGAGTTTAATTAACATCTCTATTAAAAATGTGCGCTTTATTTGTAGTTTACATTTATCTGCTTCATCTTGCAACAACTGGATGTTATTAAAGCCTAGTTTGTTTTGGAGTTCAAAAAGCCTTTTCATAGCGAGTTTCTGGTTTTGATATAGGTACTTACACGTTTGTTGACTCTCTCACCCCGAGGCAAGTTTTTGAGGACTCTGGTCATTCCTACAGCCCTTCACCTTCTTGACATGTAGACATGAGACCCTGGAACTATTTTTTTTCTCCAAGTTCCATCTGGAGCCACAGCCAATATTTCAGTCTAAACTTTTAGTCTGTATTCGCTTATTCACACATCTGAAGGTGGAAATGGTCTTTTTCACCAAAACATCATTTTCAGTTGATAATCCTCTTGAAAACTTCCTGCATGGGGACTGAGACAGGGAGAGACACATCACAACCAACATCTATCAGGAACCCGTTTATGAATTTAACTGTTACAACTGGTAGCATCAAGCCGTTATTATTAATAGCAGATAATGGTACATTCACATATTCAGGCACGTGCTGGTGATCGCTCCTTGCTGCCTGGCTGGAGCAGACGTTGGGGAGGCCAGTCCTGGTGGTTTGCTCGGAAGTGGAGGGTTGTGCTGAGGTTATGGAGGCTTCAGGTGGGTGCTCAGCAAGTCCCTCATGGTCCTGCGCTTCGTCAGGCTGCGTGCAGTAATCACCGCCTTCCTCAGTACAGTCCGAGTCGTACTACCTTTGTAGGTGTCAGCATATGCTGATAGTCTTGCACAGATTCTTGGTGGACTGAGTTTATCCATTCTTATGTATTCACCAGAACCAGGAGTCTCCAGAGCTTGTCAGCCCCTGACAGACTTTCATACGCTACTTCCAGCACATCATTTTTTTTTCTTCAGACCGCTGTTTTCAGGTCACTATTTCTGCATCCACAGGCAGAGGCCCC
Organism: Rissa tridactyla; assembly: GCF_028500815.1. Classification (NCBI taxonomy): domain Eukaryota; kingdom Metazoa; phylum Chordata; class Aves; order Charadriiformes; family Laridae; genus Rissa; species Rissa tridactyla. Next base: position 23,698,933 of record NC_071466.1, read on the forward strand.
ACATCCACACAAACTCACCAAGGAGAGGTGTTCGTGGCATCCCTTTGAGGTGCTCAAGCCTTCTCCAGAGTCTCTCCTTCCCAGGCCCCTCACCTGTAACGATGGCCTGAACGCTCCTTTCAGCATATGGACATTTCAGCGTGCACAAACATTTCTTTATAGTAAATTTCCCAAATTATTCAGATGATCCTGTGTTCACAATCTGTCCTTATCATAATTTACTTCTTCCCCAGGCATCTCAATATCAGAACAAAATTTCATATATGAGCACTGAGAATCATTTTTACATTATCTTTCAGACAGGCGATCTTGATGCTAAATATTCAAATATGCCTAACAGCAGCATAGAAAAATAAACTATTGTTTCAGTATTTAAAGATAAGTTTTTGTTTTAAATGTTTTTCCTTCCACCAAAAGAAGTTGAAGTGAGCTTTGCATATTTCTGAGTCTCTTACAGGTGTTTTATCTCCTTTCATTTTCATCTATTAAGATAATCATGGGTGTAGAAAAAAGCACATTTGTCTACAGTTCCTTGGAACTTCTAAAAACTTTGACATTTGAAATGTATCAAAACTGTCTTTAAATAGTGTATCATGGGTTTTTGAACTGAAAAATAACACTGGTTCATAACACACTCTGTAGAATATTTTTGATTCTATTCTTTTATATCTGTACATCAAAGCAATTTTAAATTTAGAAACAAGAACATAAATATCCCCAGCAGTAACTTTCTTCTACTTTCATGAATTTAAAACACTTTAGACAGGAGCAAGTTAAGACAAACTAATCACATCCTCAAACAAAACCTACTGAAATCCGCAAAAGGACTACCTCTGACTTCAATGTCTTTGAGTCAGTCCCTTACAACTAGGACTGGATTGCTTCATTCACAGGTTTTAAAAGAATTTAAAATAAGTGAACAAAATAATGCACTGTTGTACAAACCAGCTGTTTTGCCTGTCAATCGGAAATTTTGTTTAAAAAAAAAACAACACAAAAAAACCCCACAAAAACCCCTGAAACAGAACAGCTGAGCTTGGCAAATAGAGGCCAAAAAGTTTACTTAGCAGCTGTCATCTAAAAAATAATAGTTCTTTCGTGAGGATTTAAAAACTCTCATGGAAGTGAGATAACCAAATCAGAACTGCCCCTCTGAAAATGAACAAGTAAATAAACAAATAGTGGCCCTTGATCTCATTAAACTCTTTAGAACAGAACAAGTAGAACAGAAGCATTCAAATTTGTCGTAAGAGGTTATTAAAAGGGGCTAAGTAGTTAAATATGTATTGCGTGCTTATGGCTAGGTTCTCTGTAAGCAGAGCAGCAGTATTTGGAAAACCTGCTCCAGAGCGAGTAAATGTCCTGGTGATACTCTTCAGACATGTGATTCCCTTCTCCCTGTTTCTGATTTATAGTGGATTGGATTTGGGTTATCCAGGATTTATTTTCAAGTACCAGTACTTCCAAAGGCAGGAAAAGTGTCTGAGATAGGTATCATTGCCATTAAAATTTTAAAAATTACTACTGAACCATATAATATACATTTGCAGAAAACAAATGACAAACAAAACAAAAAAAAAAAAGAAAAAAGAAGCGAAAAAGACAATTTTTAGCAGGCAGGACCCCACTATTCTGCACTAAGACCTATGCTGCCGAGGGTGTTGCAGGCAGACAGCTTGTTAGACTGGTTTAGACTGTCAGGACATAGTCATTTAACCTCATCAAAGCTATCTGGGAGTTTGGTGCCTTGGGTGTCTACACTGGTCATCCCTACGCCCCACATGCAGGCAGTGGACAAAGTACCGCTGGAGGCTGTCGCCCCACCTGTCTCGGGCATCTTGTTGAAGGCAGGATGAAACCCTCCCTGAAAGCCCTTATTTGTCTCCTCGGGCTACTAAGAAAGTGTAACTAACTGCTTTTGCCTCCAACTTTGGATAGCTGAAGCCAGGTGAGATGAATCCTGCCAACAAGAGCCAATCACGCCAGTGTTCAAAAAGGAGCTATTTGAAGGTAGACAGCTGGCAATAGGATAGCAAATGGCATTCCTGCAGGTATTTATGAATAATGTCCTTTGGAAAAAAAAAAACCTACTTTTTCAATATTCATATATTTCGATGTGAATTTAATTTTAACTTTCCACAACAAGGTTTTCATGACAGTTGGACACCACATTTGAGATCAATATGTACGCAATATATAGAAGAAATCAAACACACTAGAAGATTCTAGCACTGATTTTTAAAGAATAAAATAAAATACCCATAGATGAGACAATGGCTCATGTAGTATTTGAGGGATGGATTATATTTTACTTATCTACCTAAAAAAACATACTGGTCAGGGAAAAAAGAATGAACCTAGAGACAGCATTAAAAATTCTAAATCAAGCATGTTACAAAAATTAAGACTCATTTTTTAAAAAAGAAGCAAGTAGAGTGAACATGAGGGAGTTTATAAAAGAGAACACGGTGTGAAAAACATGAGTTGGATACCATTCTTAGAGACCGCGGATTCCCCATCCCACAGATCAGAATCGATTCTACTAGTAAATCACTATTGCCCACCTCAATACACTAAGCTCTTTTTTATAACTTCTCCCATATGTGCACATGTTTAAACACAATTTACCTCACTGAAGTAGAAGAGGAATTAATAAATTCCACATCCTCAGGTGCTCTGTGGAATTGACCAGTGTTTCTCCTCATACCTAACTGACCCTGCATGAGCGTGTCACCTTTATCAAGACTTATTCACATCTGAGTGTTCGCAGGGTACAAGGTTCCTATACGGAGCTATAGCAGTTTGAATTTGAAAGCATGTGTAGTTTTATCCAGTAAGATAAAAGATAAGGCCTCCTACTGAGGCCTCAAGAAGTGCAACTCACAAGGCGTTGCTTCTGTTGGAGCCTTCATGTCCTCTGCAGAAAGCTGGGTATTATTTATTTTTTTTCAGGAAGGACCCCAGATTTTACAGTACGTGAGTGTAAATTGCCAGAAGTCTATGATTTCATGAAGCCTTAAAATTCAGGTCACTGTTTTAATATGAAGTACACGTTCAATAATGCTACTTCTGCGCTATCTGATAGTGAACTGTTTTTATTTCATCTTTCAGTCTACATTTCATCTTCACTGCGCTGTGGACTTGCCTTTTTAAGTTTAAACAAGCCTGGTACAGGGCAGATCCCATCTCTCAACATTATTATTTCTGGCTTTCTCTGTGACCTCAGGAAGACAACTCTATTTCCATACAACCATACAAATAAACCCACATATTTTCTCAAACACCAGGGCCAGAAACATTTTAAAACTAGGGCTGGGAGCTTCTCTGGAAATTTGCCAAACGATTCTGGAATAATTATTTCAATAAATTCCAGTAGCTTCACAAGTGCAGACACACCCTCGGAATGGAGACAACAATTCTGCAGCAAGGGGTGAATTCCGTAACAAATGCTCTCCAGCAAGGATATAGCAATTCCTCTGCATCTACACACCTGGTCTTGCTTCTTCTATATGCCAACAGATTTTGAATGTATATTTTTTATCTGAGGGGGTTTTGTCCTCCATTGTTGTTCCTAGGATAATAATTCTGACCTATTCCTTTGTAAAACTATCTGAGAATCCTCACCTGCAAAGGTTCACCAATTCGAAGCATTATTATCATAATTACTCCTGTATTTCATTGGGAAGTTCTGTTTGCTGTTTGCATACCAGTAAGAACAAATAGGTGCTCTTTGCTATTTTTATATCAATAGGGATGTGTGCTCTTGTTCTATGATAATTATGTTACTTTTCATCACTTTTATTACTTTGGAAATAGTTTAGCTATCTTCTGCTAACCGGTTGCATCCCACACCCAGTGTGCTCACCTATCATAACATTAATTTCTGCTCTCATTCTTGATGTTTTTCTAAGCCTCTTCAGCAGATTAATGAAAAAAAAACCAAACCAGACACAACCCTTTTTTTTCTGAAATTGGCATAAGCATATACAAACAGAATAATGTGATAAATATGCAGCGGAATAAAGGATAGTAATATTCTGCAACATAGTATTTTTGTCTGGAAGCGTGCACGTGTCTGTATGTGCCTGTGTGCATTTTCCAGTGTATACACTGTCAATTTTGACATTTTACCATCCCAGAGTCACAAATGTTAGCTTCAAGGAAGCTGTGCAGGTACAGAATGCCTCAAGAATATTTTCCTTTGAACAGACTTGATATTTCAGTCACCCACTGGACCGAATGAAAATAATTTACGCAGGGGGTGACTTAGAGACGTGAAACAAGTGAAACGTGGCGTTATTAAAATATGATCGAAAGGAAAAAGTCTTGGTAGTGCATTTAAGGAAAACACGACAAGATAGTGCTTTATTCCTCTATGTAAAAGCATTTTGAGGATTTGCCATCAGGGTGGGTGTCCTTTTCCTGTCAGCATTTAAAATCTTCACAGATCAAAGGCCATAGGACACATGCCGCATTCCCTGAGATCTGTAGAGGGGGGGAAGCTCTAGGGATAATTCAGAGGATGAAGGTGACAACAGCGCAATGGGAATTCATCTATCCTGCCGTGATTTGGGAGAGCGCAGAGCACAGGGCTTGGCGTTAGGTTTCCTGCTGATGTTGGGTCTCCCCATCTCCTGCCTGTTCATCTGCTGCAGCCAGAGGCCACGCCATCCATCTGTCCCACGCCAGGACAGCACTGCTGACAGCCGTGTGCTCTAGTCTTGGCATGAGAACTGCATCTGAATTGCCTGCAAGTCGCAGCTGAAAGGCTACAAGCTTTCTCACCCCAGGCTACGAGATATATGGCAGTGTTTAAACAAATCTGGTTTCAAAGGGCAGATGTCATTTTTGGTCCCGATCCTTTTGGCTTTAGTGCAGCTCTAGAGAGCTGAGAAGCCATAAAGTGCAAGTTGTATAATGCATTTCATATATCCAGTTTCACCACTTAAAGCAGTAAAATTAAAAAGCAATCAGCCAAAAAATAGTTCTTAATCACTACTCCTTGGTAGGGTGGGAAAGGGCAAGAGAAATGAAACCACTATGAATATCGAACTAGCCAAGATCTCATTAAATGAATATGATCTCCTACAATGCTTAAACTATTGGCCCACCTCAATGCCTTCAGGGAACTCCTCACATGTGGCCCTCGTCACTCCACACCCAAAGCATTTGCTGCCTCCTCTGGAAAGAGACGTTTGAGGGCATCTCTGCCACTAACCCCTCTCTCAGGCACCCCCAGGAGAACGTGTCGCAGGTGGCAGAAGTGCTGACACAGCAAGAGTCAGGACTAAGGGAGCACGCTGGGCTTCCTCCACAGGCCGAGGAGCATCCCCCAAAAAGATGCAGTAGAGCTGCAGGTGGTTCTCCTTTGCACAGAGCCAGGATGCCCTTATGTCTCAGTGGATAGTGGTACACCGGCACTGCAGACTGCTGTGGAAAATAAAGATAACCTGTCTTGCTTGCAGATAACTCCTTTGGACCTCAACAGCAGCACAGGATGACAGCACGGTGCTCAGTCCAGGCTAATTCATCCTGCTCCCTTGCAGCAGGCTCCACATTCAGGCTGTTTCTAGTCCCTGATCTAACTGGCACCTTTCTGCACTTACTGCAGGGTCGGCACTTGGTTGGACCCTGGAATAAACACCAATGGTAGGAACTGAAGTGATTCCCAATGAACCAGGGAGGATATGGGACATCTGCCCAGCTTGAGAGGGAGTCTCTGCGCTAACAGAAGGGCAAACAAAGTATTATTCACCTTCACAGGCTTTTTTTAGGAGATTTTCACACACATTTCCTAACCAAGAATATCTCACATCGTAAGTTTTACCACGGGAAGGAGAAACCTAGGGCATTTTGATAACCTGGAAAAACCTGCTTAAGACTTCTGAGCTTAGGGCACCTGCGTGTGCATATAAAATATTCTTAAAAGGTAGGTGTATGCGTGGAACAACTACATCAGATTATATGCACTTCCACCTTCTAAGAAACTATATATGCATGCAAAAGAGGGAGGCTACATGTAAAAGAGACAACTACAATTGTCTGCATCAAGATAGACACAAGTTTCAGGAAATTATTTTGGCACGAGACTTGGAATAGTAAATTAAAATATAAAGATAAGACATGGAACCATGACACATCTTCAGCTTAGATAAGGCTGCATACATAAGATACTGTAGAAAACTGTATTTACGCCATGACAGGTGGCTACAAATTCCTGCCAGACGGATGACAGCTAACAGACAGCAGCACTTAGTGAACATAAATCACACAAATCAATTGTAATATTCAGAAATTCTAACTCCTAAGAGCTCAAGTTACACTATGGGTGGGCAGAACAAGATAGACTTTGAAATCCATCAGGAAGTACAAGACTTAAAATATGGGAATGAGCCTGATTGTTCATACTAATTGAAGAGCCCTCTAATTCTGCTTACAGTATCTTCTATCTTGCCCTCCTACTGAGAGGAGCAGTTACTTACTGGGAAACAAGTGAAACGTGCTTCAGTACACTGCGCACGTAATACTTTGAAGTTAAAATTTACATTAGGAAATCTACAATTTAAAGCAGGTAAATAAAAAGCTTCTTTCCAGTAAAGGGAATAGTTCTTTTTACTTCAGCCAGCATATGCGGCAAGAAAAAAAACGAAATTTAAAAGATCCCTATATTTTCTATCTTTTGTAACTTCAATATTTTACAACGTCTTAAGTCATTAATTTTAAAACACTTATAATATGTATTTTACTTTCCAACACCTGTGTTGCTTGTTCAATGTTAACATTTTGTCAACTGAGTAATAAAAAAAATTTTAAAAATAGGCATCTTCATTTTCTTTTGTTTTCAGTCTATGACCTCCACTGGCTCTCATTTCTGAAAAGAAGCGCTTAATCCAAGTAACAATTTCTACTGTTATTACAACCTGTGGGGAAAAAAGAAAAATTAAACTGAGGGATCAAAATTAACTCAGAATTTACAACATACTGTATCTTTTGTTTGAGCAAATGCATTTTTACAAAAGAAGTCCCCGGGCATAATCCCTGCATTTAGTGAAAATATCTAGAGATTCTACATTAGACAGAATTTACTGTTTTATCTGTGAATTATAAAACTGTTAGAATGTCAAGCACAAGTCAACTTGTGGTTTTCAGGAATTTTTGTGCTGTTTTTTTTTCCACCGTGAGCTGTTATGGGGTTTCACGTTTTCTTTTGAAGCATCTGACACCAGCTGATGTCAGGCAGGAGGCAGTGGGCTGCGCCACCTCAGCAGGACCTTGTATACATCAGGGCATACGAAGACCAATTCAATGAGAAAGGAAGCATCAGACTGCTAACAATTTTGGGTAAGGGGTTGTTTTAGTTACCCCCTGTTTACACTCAGTGAATAGTTAGAAGTCAGAGAAAGGAACTCCTCAAAGAAAACTCAGTAGTCTTATCGCTGTGAGTACAGTGGGAGAGTTCACAGGATAATTTGCTGAGAAATGTGGAAAATAACTCCTCCAGCAAAATCACACGAGTCCAGACTTTGCAGAACTTGTATTTATTTTTGCAAGTAGAAGGAGTTTTCAGATATCAGAATCTTTTTTTTTTGTCCAAGTAAAAATGACAAAAGGGACAGTAAGGCAACTTTAGAAGTAGGTTTTTAAATTCATTATCCTTTAGATAAGTCACTATGTCTCCACCTTCTATGCTATTTGTAAAAATAACAAAATCATCATCGTATGAGGAGACTCTCTTGTTCTCTTTCTTCCTATTGTACTGAAGATGATTCCCAGATAGCAAAACCGGAGTATACTTCATATTATCATCAACATACAATATGTATATATTGCTATACCTACTAACTAGTTTTGACAGTTGCCCACTTCTTTCAGGTAAAGAATTTATTAAGTAGATCTAGGTGTTTCATTGATACAAAAAATGGGCAAGTTCTCAGTTCCCTGACATGACACCATTGCAGCAAGAGGAAGTGTAGTTGCAAGTCCTGCCCAGTCAGCCCCTAGCCTGAAAGCTTTTTACCAACAGTTGTACCACAGTGTTCTTTATTCTGTTCTGGCTTTCTGCTACTTATTTAGAGTTGCTTCAGTCTTTCTTTTTTGGTCTCTCTTCTTTCGTTCTTCACTGAATAGGTGGTCACTCCCTGGAACAGGGATCCCAGGGAAGCGATCATGACACCAAGCCTGTCAGAGTTCGAGGAGTGTCTGGATGATGCTCTTAGTCATATGGTTTAGTTTTAGGGAGTCCTGCGAGGAGCAGGAAGGTGGACTCAGTGGTCCTTCTGGGTCCTTTCCGACTTCAGAGATATGATTCTGTGATGCTCTTGTACCTGTCATCAAAACATACACTCTCCTGTACATCCCCAGTGTTCTTCCCATTGGGGAATATCTGTAAGATGCTTCCTACTCTTTCAGCTGACCCAAACAAGTTTATTTTTCTTCTGTGCTTATCTTAAAAGAAGGATCTCGTTATACCAGGGGTTGAGAGATGAGAGCTAAGCTGTTGTAGCTGCTCGTGCCACCTGTAAATGCAAACTTCAACAAAACAAAATAAAGTGAGTCAAAGTATGCCATAATGCTCTAATCTAGGAGCGTGTGCAGTGAAAATTATTCTGTTTCAACTGTTAATGTAGTAAATTGAAATGTCCAAGCCACTGGCTTCAAATAGACTTAACCCATTACAGTTACTATAGCTGTCCCTGTTAAATAAAAGCGCAGCAGCAGCAATTTGACACATTAAATGTGATTAACAGTTAAAAAAGGATTTTTAATTACTTGGAGGACCACAAGCATTAAATACAAATACCGGCACTTTACAGAGAAGATCTTGTGGCAATTAAAGCTGGTCCTACCCTCAACATGGCATGAAGAGGAAATGGGTCTCTGCAACGCCTGCAGCAGTCTCCATTCTGTCGGTGGAAATGGTTCAGCTGGAAATATGTGGAAAGCCTTTGCGGGCTGTGCCCTCTAAAATTCTCAGGGCATTTTTATCCATTACAGCAATTCACTGAGATGCACATAAGGTTCTTTGCAGCTGCCAGAAAGAGAAGAGATGGGTCTGTGCTTAAGTCTTCTGCCAGATAACGTTGAATAACAGCATTGTCTAAGACCAACACAGATATTTAAAAGTGTTTTCATGGCTATGCTACATACAGAATGAACGCTATTTACTTAGCCCCTATTTAAAACTTCAATTCACTACTTTTTGCAGTGTTAGGAACGCTTCATCTGCAGCAATGTCCAATTATAGCCTACATAAGCTATAATAGCTTTAATTTCTCAGTTTGGGGAGCAACATCAGTAAAGATGTGGCAGCACTGACTTCGGCAAAATCTAGAAAACCAAGTACTTACGTATCTTTATATAGCCTGGTATAAAGCAAGGGCCGCTAAAGACTCGCTGATATAGCTACCTGAGCTTGTTGTTAGCTAGATGACAGTTATCCCCGGATGCCCACGCATATTGCAGTCGCACCTTCCAATGGCAACATATGCACAACCTCACTTCTTATATTATTAAAGACCCTTTTATTTTGTAAAGGGACTGCCCATGGGCTGATATTACTTACAGTGCAGTTTTCCTGCACTGAGGATGGCAGAGCTGTGGCGTAGCCTCACAGGAATCCCCAAAAGCATTTTCTAGCTGATTCTGCTGGGGCAAAGCCACATCAAAGAAGAGGATCTGACCTTTTCAGATAAGGTGTTATTTGAGTTCCGTTGCCCTCTCCAGTCTCTCTGGAGTCAGTGTGCAATTGTAGTTTTCTTGTTCTTTGTATTCAGGGAACTTAAAGAATGTAGGTAATTATGACTAATGGCCCCATTCCCCGACCTGAAAGCATTCACAAAGGACCAGCCACATCTGTCAAAAATGTTTAAAAAGCAAGGCAAAGAATATTACAAATATGAGTTTAAATGTGATCCCAGCTGTAAACTTTATTGCCTTCTAAAATAGCTAACATCTGTAGATAAAACAATGCTGTAGCAGATTTTTTACAGATTTACAATGTCCCATAAAGCAATATCTTTAGAAAATAAATAATTGAGTCTTTCAAACTCAACAAAAGTTACTCAGTCTTCAGTATATCCCACAAGTTCAGCAAATGACATACTTAACCCACATACCCCAAACAGACTGATTTGCATTCATTCTTTACAGCTGTGTAAAAGAACTTTTCTGCCATTCTTGTGTTGTCTCCCACATATGTCAGCATACTGCAAATGTAAAAAGAACTCCATCAAGATGGATTAACTCCTGCATGAGATTATTACTAATACATACACATACGAAGCAGGAAGGAGATGAAATAGCAGCAAATTTCAAAATGCCAGTTCAGGTTTATCCTCCTCTAAGTAGGTAGGGAAGGAAAGTCATCCTTATGCACAGTCTTTTATGGTCTGGAATTTAAAACCTCCCGAGGGATATACAACTTAGCTACATTGCTGAGCATTCATGGTCTGAAAAATCAGGAATGTCTGAGGTACATTTTTTGCTTATGTGGTAGGGGGATATATTGTCTTTTCAATACAGTGATAATTAGCTGTGAATCAGTGTATGAGTATATACTACAATGGCGCTCATTTGTTTCATTTCTTCCCCTTCTGTGAAGACATAATTAGCAAAGATACAGAAAAGTTTAATTATACTTGAATATCTGACATAAAACAATCTCTGCAATAGATATTCAAGCTTGACAAACCTCTGATTTATTAACAATCCTCACATATACACATTTTCTGTAATAATATGGACTTGACTCACAAGGATGCAAAGCTGTCATTCAGCAGTGGCCCTTTCTATTTAAGAGTGCTGACAAGGCACTTCTGTATATTGCTGTGGTGACTTAACTAAATTAGGAGCTCCAACTGTCTCTTCCACCTCTTTGAAAGAAGTTCCCGCATAGAGGAGTCCTTCAAGCGAACCTGCAACAAAGCCTTGGCCACTTTTATGCCAAGTCCGGCATCTTCACACAACCCATTTTTACATGCAGCTTAAGTTGGTGGATCTGGCCTAAACCCCTGATGCCCCTTTTCTGCTGCCTCCATTGGGAGGACGCAAGCAGTTAGGTAGGGGTGGTGACCTCCTGAAGGTGGGCCTCAAAATCTACATGAGCTCATTTCTGTGCTTTCCATGGTCCCTGTCTTCTCTTACATGAGGTGGATCTACAACTGCTACTGTCCTGTGTTTGGTTTACATACCAAATTTGCCAGGGGCTTATTATCTTCTTCTCCATTCCAGGAGAGAGAGGAAAAAAAAAAGAAACTTCTGCTGTCTTTGCCACCCTCCTTTCTGCAGCTCCTTGGTCATGGAATATTTAAACTTCTTCCCACAAGGTATCAAACAACGTTATCATTATCTTTAATTACAAACTAACCTGATGTATTTTTATAATTAAAGGGAAGTAAATAACATTTAGAGTTTAATTCTGAGCTTCTGCAGAAGGCAGTGGTTAAGTTAAATCACTTATTGGAAGTACAAAATGCTACTCACAAAAGAGGAAGATGAAATAGACTTAATGACAGGCAAATGTGAATCATATCCGCAATACCTTGTCTTTCAAAATAAGTATCTGCATCGTCTCAGTGAGAAGAGAAAAAGCCTAGCTGTAAAGAGTGGTTGGGGTAATCACATCATGCCATAGAAGGACAGCTTTGAACAGAAATATATTTCTTGTGAAATAGGGATGAAAATTGCTGTTTGCAGATCCTTAATTAAAAGGTAGCTATCAAAGCCATCAAAGACTTTTAAGCCAGAGAGATTACCGGTTCCCAAAGTGTTAATCTTATACTGTCCTTCTATACGGTCTTATTCCAACACGCGTTTCTATTTTCAGAGCACGTATGCTGAGGAAGAGGCATGTCAAAGCTGTGAATCTTGACAAATCTGCTTTTTGACTGAGTGGGGACCACTGGCCCACCAGACAGCCCAGACCAAAGACAGCCAACGCTCACTGACCCAACGACTCAGGGGCAACACCAGCACTGCTGGGCAGGATGTCAAGGAGCCTGCACAGATTGTGGCTTGGGGTGGACGGATGAAGACCTTCCTGCTGAGCACGACATGCAGGCAAGCTGTTCCCTGGCAAAGGAGCCAGCACCCCCACAAAACCCCTGGTGTGGTCTTGGCCAGACAACAGTGAGCTTTGACTGGAGCTGAACTAGCAGGGCTGCAGGAACAGCAGATATGCAGAGTTAATCTACATGCCATGTTAGTACAGCCCAGAACTGCTGAAAATTAAGTCACTTTTCCATAGCTGCCTCAAATATAAGCTTTTAACACAGTGTGAAAAAGCTGCAGTAAATTACAGTACCGATAACACACACTGCTATTTACAGCACTAAGCATCTTGAGGGATTCTTGAAACGTCGGAAGCTTTCATTTTATGTTGCAAAAGACAGAGTATTTATCATAGCACTTATTATTTGTAATTCTCTCTTTGAATACCTTTAACACTGGGCAAGGTCTTATAGATACTTTTCAAGGTTGCTCTGCTGCAAATTTTGCATGAAAATGTAGCACTAATTTGTAAACCTCTGTGCATTTTCATAAATACCGCAGTATACCTCTTAAGTGCAGGTTATCATCACCTTCATGCACGTTTCAACACATGTTCGTTTGTGTTCACCTGCCATTCTGCCCACTGACTTCCTCTGTGCTAGAGGTTTTCACCAGCAATTAAACATCTACCACTGGCATTCGTTCTTAAAATGAGGACTATCATCAGGAAAAAGAGCTTTCTTGAAACTAAACACTCTATGTAATGGCTTTTGGCCCGTGTCTGCCCACTCCCGTCAACATAGAGTCTAGGAAATAAGAGCTTACTTGAAATCATATAAAACCGCCTCAAATAATTAGTATTTGATACTTCCATCCCATCTCCCCCGCTATTTCTTCACAGAAAGCACCTTCCACTCCTCCAGGTACTAATAGCGTCCTGAGGGTTCCTGAAGCCATACCTGTTGTCAGGTCCTATCTTGAACCCACTTCTGGTTAAAGCTCTTCCTGGCAGCACGAATAGCATGAATAGTTCTAGACACATCACCATTCAGATGGGTTTACAGAACAAAACCTTTTTGTTTTAGTCAGCCAAAATTCTAACGCCGTTGAGCAAATAATCTTTGAGAAATTAGATCTTCCGCCTGGTACAGCATAGAGCTTTGTGAGGTAGGGCACTAGAAAACAAGTTGGGTTCTCTGAATTAACAATGAACAGTTGTCCTGTACGTTTATCTGGAGGTAGTAAGATCCCCCCTTGTGCCTCAGATAGATGAGTCTCAGAGATATCAGATGTCCTATCATTGCATCCTTACCAGTATTCACTCACCCTTTTCTGTGGCCGATGAAGAGGCATAAAATGAAAGAATAACCATTCTTTCTTTTTGAATTATTGATATATATATTACCAAGTAGAGCTAGGAAGGGAAACAAAGAGTGCATATATAAAATTGATTGTTCTAGCTGTTCCCTTGTCCCAGTCAGGTGCTTGTTCATCAGCAGTGCTCATGCAGGTTGGATAAATCATGGGAATAATCGCCTTGCAAATGCCCAGCAACACAGATTTTCCTTCTCCAACCAGGATACTTCCAGGTAGTTCTTGACAGCCCTGTTCTGCAAGGCAGAACTGATGGCTGCCTGCATGTAGTCTGGCAACTCGGTATCAGCAAACCTGCTTCCGATTACTGTTTAGTACAGGACATTATAAAGCTATTAAAATCAGCACCTGGTGTCGATATAATGCCAAGTTCATACACAATCTGCATGTTCTCCTGTCAGCCACTCACTCCATCCTCTGGAGGGGAACCCAAAGCTCTTGCCATTGCTTCTGGCCCTTCTGCCTCCTGCCAAAAGAAACGCTGCAGGAAAGTGCTGCTCCTCAGCACCGGCTGTAACTCAGGTCATGGAGTCAAGTGAGACTGGGCATAGCCTTATGTGCTTTATTTAACTTCACATGTTGGCATGTTACAGTTTCCAGCATGTGCAAGGGAAGGTCAAACAGGTTGTTCTGTAAGACTCTGTGAAAAAATTTGAACAGTGGCACAATTTTGTTTGGCACTTCAGACCAAAAGATAGAGCTGTAGGAAGCCTAGTGCCTAACCAGCGTTGCAGAAGTCAGCATAGCTGCAGTTTATCAGAAGATGAGTACAGCATAGCTGTGCAGAGCAGGTACTTATAGCTGGTTTGACTCATTTAGTTTTCCTTCTCTGAACAAACACTATAGTGGGGACAGACATACAGAAGCTGATGAAATAACAGACTTTCTTCACTTTAAGTAAATAAATATGGTAAAGATCAGTAAGAAATAAGAGGAAACCATTCTCAAAGATCCCTTCATACGTGTTTTTCCTGTAGTAGTGATATGTGATACTTTTTGAATCTTTCAGTGATACCAGTACCAACTAGTTATCAAGAAGTCATAAGTGTTTCAGTCTTACTAAATCTTTTGCACAAATAGCGCCATTCCAGAGTCATCACTTTGGTCTCATGGAGGAACCAGGACCTCTCCTTCAAAATAATTTCTGACAGCAGATGCTTCAAAGTAGACTGGTTCTCAGAGCACTAAGATCTCCTCTACATTTACCGCCTTTGGCTCTCCTGTCCCACAGCACCTCATTTGGTCATCCTCTCCCCTTCTGGGACATACAGATTCCCTACTAAATACTCCAGTTTGCTGTAAGAAGAAGCAGGTGTTTCAAAGGATGTGAGAACACAGAGAGCTTCTAGCGTCTGCTCCTTCTTCTGCTGGAGAACGAAGATTGTGGAAGTAACATCTGTTCTGGGTTGCAGGAGAAAGGCTGGGGGAGTGTAGGGCCAGATGCTGCAGAGTCAGGAGCTGAACACAAGATCTGTGTTGTGAGTGCTGCAAACTGTTAACTGTCATAGCAGTGGCGCCTAAAATTTCCGAAAACGCTTGCTACTGAGATATTATGGTGTTCTCACTATATAACCCATCATCACCCTATATTCCCATTCTGCAGTCTCTTGTAGACTGCATCTCCACACAGTTCCTGCTTACCAAATATGCAGACGCCCAAATAACTGATTTTCCCTTTGCAGCAGACTGCCAGGCTGCTATCTTCGACCTACTGATGCTTCCCACACAGGCCTCTGATTCCTCTGAACCTCATCCCTTTGATACCTCAATTTTTGTACAACTACCTATGTCTGTTCCTTCCAGATGATTTTCTTTCAGATCAACACTGCTGCATGAACATGCAATTGGTCAGGAGTCCAATGGGGCTTAGTCCAGGCATTTGCTCTGATCTTGTGGAACATACCAGGGACCCAATGTCTCATAGAACATGGAGCCCTTCAATTGCTAGGTATTAATACTAAATACAAAATGAAAGAGTAGTTTCATAACAGTATTTTCTAGAGTGCAAAAGCAAAGATTATTGAAAACTTAAAATAAAATCCCAAATGTTGATATGGAACAAATATTCCCTGTATATTTTATTACAGGAACTTGTGGCTATCAAATGAAACGAGTCACCAGGTCCAGAATAAACAAAAGGAGGAACTGCTTCATAGAGCACGATGTTAAGTTGCAGAACAATAGAGGCATTATCATGTTTCTGATGGTTTTGGCCATTCTGTAAAGTTCAGTTCATTCCTTGATAAAAGTATGTGTTTAACACCAAAGTACATAGAATAGGTCAGAAGCTGGAATATATCACATAAATAATGAAGCCACATTTCTATAGCTCAACAATTTGGGAGAAAGCAAGCACATCGCACAAAAGCAAATCAAGAAATAAAACACTTTTTCATGCAAGGTCATGCTCTACAGAATAAACTGGCTTTTAAGAAGTGATTTTCCTGTGGAATTTCAGTAAGGAATTAATGTGCGTTATGTGAGAGTCACCAATCTTGACTATGATTTTTTTTTGTTACCTTTCCTAAGATAAACTGCTGTCACAGTATTTTCTTGATTAAAAAAATCTGTTATACCTTCATAACTCTTTCCAACCAAATCTTAAAGCTGTCCTTTCATCACTTATATTATTACTTTGAAGATATTATTAGCACCCATGATTGCTTTTCCTGAGTCATCTTCATTCAGTCTTTATAGTTTCTTGGGTTTAGGTCGTTTTAAACTATTTTTTCATAGCCCTTTGTTTTGTAGAAGAACATAGAGTTTTCAGGTGAGGAAAAGCGCAACAATGTAGCTAAGGAAAATATACGAAAGCTTTACAAATCATGAGCTAGGGAATGTGTGTCAAACTAGATACACAACTCTAGACTGAAAACAGATGAATGTCAGAAGAAGAACATCTGCTTTAAAAAAGCTGGCAGCAAGCATCAGCTGAGCCTGATCCTTTTTATAACTTCTGCTCTTTTGTTTTTCTTTATTCTTTTGGCATTGTATGGCTATAACTAATATGGAAGATTTTGTATAGACAGTAGGATGCAGCTGCTATCACATCATACAGGGAAAGTATAGTTTATCACCTATAACCAGGGGAAAAAAAAAGAAAAATAATAAAATCTGTCAACTCTTTCAAAGTAGAATATGTGAAAAAATGATGTATTGCAACTGGGGCTGCAGACAACTGCTTAGGGATTAGATCTAGTTACTATTTCTTCTGAGACATTGATTTTGTTCGGATGTCTTCTTAATGATAGTGCTATTTATCAAAGCTGCCTGTTTAAGAGCGGTGACAATCTGTACATATTCTTGTCTTTAATTTCTTCGAATAAACCTATTTTTCTCTAGGAGGTGAAACTCATCCAAAAATTACGCTAATGCTGCTCTACAAGTCAGTTACAATATCATTGTCTGAGGAAAGCCTCTTTATGCCTCAATGTCCAAAAATAACACGCGGGCTAGGCCCCAGTTCAGAAATATGCATATGATTAAGTACTATAGACTGTCTCTTCCTTAAAAATATGGACATGCAAGTGCTTTGCTATAAGGATGGAATTAAAGACACCTCAACTCTCTACTCCTTTTGCACTTTTCAAGATGATTATCAACTTCTGAGTGACTAAGTTCTGGCTCTTAGGATCCTAACTGCAGAGGGAATAAGTACCCACAGGTTGCAGTCATTCCATAAGGAACTGAAATTGCTCAGCACAGAAACTTGGATTTGTGTTTACAGTATGTGTACTGTGGAGTATAGGATTTGATATAGGCAGTAAGGGATGTTACATTTGAACTGCTGAAGTGAGCTCCCAAATGCCAAAGTAATTACAAATCAGAGAAAGCAGAACTGTATCGTTAGCAAGTCTGTACTGACAGAACTCAAAGGAAACTACAAGTATTAGCTGAGGATCTTGGCTACTACATTTCTACAAGTTTATACCTTAACTAAATAGGCCACTGAATCAAAGCTCTGGCAAAAAAATAGTATTTTAGAAAACAATTTAAAATGAAGCACTGATTGAAAAAAGTAAGTAAACTTGTTCTCGGTTCTTGATTACACGCAGGGGAAAAAAAGATTGGGAAAGAGGGCCAATTCTGGTTAAGATTGACAGAAAAAAGGGAAGAGGAAGGGAGAAGTGGTATAAGATCTATCAGATAGACTGCGGGTGTTTTATTTAAATGGGGAAAATTCTGAACTACAAAGTGAAAATAAAGGGCAAAACTGAGCAAATGTTGGAAGACAGAAGTGTGGTCATGTGACTACAGTCGCTCTATGATCAGACATAAGTATTTATAAACATCATTTTGTCTAAAATAAGAACTTTCTTTTTAGTTGAAACTAACTTCACAATCTTTTAGAAATTGTTTTGCTGGAGTTGCCTTAAGGGAATACTTCTAAACATGTGTTTTGATAACAACTAGGCAGGTGGCCAGCTGTGATCTCTACTTCTGATCAGTTAATTGCACATATCAGATTTGTTTCTCCATTCCCTTTCTTCCCACTTAGCCTGCTTTCTTTACCACTTCTATAGAACAGTTAGATATGGATTAGGATTGTTGGGGTTTTTTTATGCTGTTTTTTGCAACATCTAGCAAAACATGGTAAAACCTGGTTGAGACCTTAGCATGCTTTAAGAGTAAAGATTGGATAATAAAATGTTCTGAAGAGAAGGGCATGCTACTATCTACATACATTTTTTAAAAGATGGCTGAAAACATAGTGCCTCAAAAACATCTGTTGGCTTCAGAAATACAAATTACAAAATCATGGGTCTATCGAATCTCCTTTTCTAGCTACATGAACAATATAGCTGATCAAGCTCCAACAGCCTTGGGGGAAGTCAGTTCATTGACACAACTCCACCAGCACCTCTGGAAAGAATGCTATGTTATTAAAGTTTGCATGCTGGGGCAGTGCTTCAGCCACACTAACAGGTAGAAAAACTCGATGTAAAAGAGGGAAGAAACTTTATATTTTCATTCAATGAAACAAGGAACGATTACAAAGACACAACTCTTTCGCTCTTGATTCACTGCTCTGATGTGTGTGAGGACAGCTAAGGGCTGTGAAACTTCAGTGCACAGTAAAGGAAGAAACGCAATAGTGCCCTAGGGATGCTTATTATTCTTACTCTTCAAAAACACTTTAAATACAGAAACTTTTGAAGTTTCAGAACCAGGTTATTTTGCTTTGGAATTCACACAGAATTGCTTTGCATTATCTCAAGTACAATATTACAGACAATTATCTTTACATTATTTTTAAAGAGATACAAAAACATACTGGGGGGGGACTGGATGGCTGTATAGCATAAAATGCCATTGCTCCTTCGATTTCATTTTGGCTATAACTTATACAACTGAGGATCTAACCCAGTGAGAAAAAGTAACTCGCCTCCAGTCATACCCATGTGATAGAACCAGGAATAAAACCACAACTTCTGACTCCCAATCACAAGTGAATTAACTAATACTTCCTACAGGGTGCATCTACATTATCCTTGAGGACAACCTCAAAGCCAAATTCCCAACCTTCCACATTATCTAGATGCGGGAATGCCCTTGAGGCTTCCCTTAGAGTGATTCACCTGGTGAGCCAAGAACCAAAAATCTCCATTTTGCTTAGATCATAGGGCACCTATAAGGGAACCAGTCAAAGCTGGGTCCTACGAAGAGGTACGGGGAAAAAACACAGACAAACAGCAATAAAAATTCACGACCAAAGAGAAGCAAACCAAAGCTGTTTTCTCCTCATAAGTCAGGAGGTCAAAGATGTGACAGTGTAGCGCATATAAATGCAGACAGAGCTTTTTCCCTGAAAGTGAAATACTGCTGGGGCTACATTCAAAGCTAGTGTTAACTAGAACAAGTTGCTCTGCAATGACTGTGTAGAGTGCTGCAGATTATGGTAAATCTGGTGACATACACTGTGATAACAGTGAGCCAGTCTTTCAGGAAATACCAAAGGGTCTTGATTTTTCTGCCTAAAGGTGCTGTAGTTGAAGTTATTATGAACCTTATGACTACCAAGGAGATTGTAAGCACTGCAGCAGAGTGGGAGTAGGTATCAGCAATACCTGGACTGATAACAACCATGTGATAAGGCAGAAACAGTGTGTTAGCAATGCAGATCATGCAGGAGGATGGATTTGGGTATTCTAAAGCATCTCCCCTGACCACAGGCCTGACCAGTATCATGGAACGATATCCCTCTAATGCTTTAGAAGAATGATGATCAGGCCTTCTGACTACAGTGGGCGCCTAGACCAACAACTACTCCTTCAGAGCCAGTGCTGACCTGCCACAAAAGGCTCTGAAAATTGTCTCTATAAATCAGCAGGCCATCAATGATCACCAGGACACATCTGTCCCAGTAGATGTGTATGATGAAAGCTTGCAACTGCACTGATGTTTCTAGCGTGACATTTTTAATAGGATATCCTGTATTTATGCCACACTTGGAAAGGCTGTGGTTAGCACAAACAACGGTTGCATGGCCAGTGAGTGGGCTATAATGATGGCACTGCATTTCCTGTGATGATTCCTGACTTCTTTCTGAACCTCTGTTGGAGTGCCTATAGACTGAAGTAGAGGAAAGGTGAAAGAATAGGTACAGTGAAGAGGTGCAGACAGCATGTATATAAAGCAACATGGTAAATTGTTTGATGTATATGATACAAGAATGTTAGGCACAGCGTGAATACTGGAAGATCCTTGGTAAGCATGGGACAGGGATTTGTATAACCACTGTCAATTGTTTGATAGGTTTGATTGTTTCTTCTAAGAAACATGTCCACAAAGTTGTCATTTCTATCAGCTGACTATCCTTTATGGCTTTACCCAATGAAGTACTTTGGGCATGAATAGCAGCTCTGAGCTTTGTTCTGTTTCCCTAAACATTCCTAAAATGGGATCTAACCTGCCTAACATAGTGCCTTCTCTAATACTTGCCTAACATTTAGGAGAAAAATGAAGCAACCTCCTTAAGAGCTTGAGGTTCTCACATAGTAAAAAGAGAATGGTAAACCTACCAAATATTTCTCAAGAAAGATTCTTTCCAAGTTCAGAAAAGTTTAAGCAATGAATTGGGAAGACAGCATCTCCCTCTGCAGGACTTCAGAGACACCTCTCTCTCTGGTTTCATACAGGAAACACAAGCACTTCTAGAAAAGCTTTTTCGATACCTAAAAAGTGAATATAAACTGCATACCCAGTTCCAGTAATTTCAGGTCAGATTCTACCCCAGTAATTTCAGTGGTTAGAATCAAACGTCTAGTGAGTAGTCTAACGGATTTTAATCAGACCACTTGTGCTTGAATGCTTTGCTGGATTAGTGACTACAAGAGGAAGCATGAGCTGATGATCAGAAGGTGTAAGTGAAGTGTCACATTACATAGGTTCTATTTCTGGCTCTGGTACTAGTCTGTTCTGTGCCTTATACAAATCACAATATATATTTATTATCCTCATTTTATATAAGGAGGAAATATTATTATCAACCTTTGGAAAAATACTGAATTATATAGACAATTGTGGTAATTATTACATACTTCTGATCAAATTTTGAGAAAGCTGTAGAATAGGAAATGGCAGATTGTTCAGGCTTCCAGGCTCCACAGTTAAAAATAGTGTCATAAATGCAAAATGCAAGGCCTAAGCTTTAGAAGGTTAAATTGGTAATAATTAACCTTACTTCTCTTTTTCATATGTACAAAAGAAAGATCAAAGACCTCTAATAGACCTTCAGGACTTGCTTTTGCTTAAAATCCAGAGAACTAAAAGGTGCTTTCTGTGAACAGCATTGTTCTTAAAGAAAAGCACTTTTGAAATTAACAGAAAAGTGTTATTTCAGGGCTACACAGCTCATCTGTAAATTTTATTTCAACATAAGCATTTCCAGGAAATTTCCAAAGGAAATTTCCAGTTTTACCATGAAAGCGACAAATGGACTGTTATCAAAAAATCTCCTAGTGAGTAGGGGGAAGGTGTATGTCAGAAGAGTGCAAATTAATGTTAAAATAGAAGTAAGCAGCCTGGATAATTTTCTTTTATTTATAATAGATGGAAATGGAAATTAGAGAAAGAGAGAAATTTATGGTTTGTTTACATATTTTTCCAGCAGTGTATTCCTGAAAGTCGGATTCATTACCTGCATGATACTCCTTTGTACCTGCAACACCTCTCCATCTCAATTACCAGAACATCCCCCAAAGGCCTACCTGGATAGATGATCCAAAACAGTATTTAAACTATGTCCAACTAACAGCAAAATTACATTCTCTAGCACCCCTTATAAGGATCTCAAAGCTTTCTGGAAACGTTAATTACCATCACTATGAAGCACAGTGCTCACTACCGTGCCAGTGCTGCCCACAGTACATCATCCCACCAGCAGAAGGCTCCCTAATCTACCGAGTGCAGCCGGAGCACCCCGGAGGGGCGGCGGGCAGCGAGCTGGGGCGGGCTGGGCGGCGAGGGCCCGGCTCACCCCGGGCTGCCGAAGGCGGGGAGCCCGCCCTGTGGCTGGCAGGGGACAGCGGCGACAAGGAGGAGGCTGCAGCCCCCAAACGAGGTACAGAATGCGGAATATCAACAGGACACTTACTTTATCGCTCTGGCACTCGACTATGCAGTACCCATTATCTGCTGATTGTTTACTTTTGGTTTTAATGCTCAAGGCAACCGTGACTAGCATATTTCCTCTTTTTACTTTTGCCTCTTAAATGAATTCTCAGTTACTCAGTGTGGAAATATTTGCAGGAGTCTACCAATGGCTACCAGTCGACATGCTTCTATCACTTTCATCCGCACTTGTGGTATGCCCAAAGTATGGGGTATACAGTTATGAGAACTTCAGTGATATCTTCAATATGGCTGATTATCCTAAAAGCCATCCTGCTTGATATTTGTACGTTTTATTAACAGCTGAAGTATAGACGGATGAATTAATCTTTGTGCCAAAAGCTAACCTTGCTTCAGATCAGAGAAAAAGAAATTGTTACGTTTCTTCTGCATTTCCTCTGTACCGAAACAGTGCAAGTCCCAGAGCCTTGAGAATTCCCTTGCTTTCCAGGGCTGCGCAGGACCCTCCAACAATTCTTGTGTCTCTGAACTGCAGCAGCATGGAGAATGTCTGTCAATATACTTTTACTCCCCCAAAAGCCTCCCTCTGCTGACAGCTCAATGAAAACCACTCTGAATCTACCCCAGCTAAAAAATGCCTTTACACTAAAAAGCTTCTGAGAGTTCCTTATGGCAGCTTTACAGCTCATTTACGTAAAGGAATCATGCGCCACAGATGAATCAGGCTCAAATAAAATGATTTGCAAAAGGCCACCACACAGAAAGTAGCAAGACATGAATCAGGGACTGAGAGCATGCTCCATTGTGCTTGATTTTGCCAGTGCAAAAAACCAATTCCAGTGCACAAAATACATCATTTCCTCGTCTCCAAATCTCAATGAAGAGAGAAACAAAAGTAGTTTTCTGTCATGTATTACAGCTGCCTTGCAAACTGACCCAGAACTTTATGGAAAATTGCAACTTCCTGTTGCAGACAAAATTATAAAGCATCTTTTTAAGAAAATCTTATAGCTACACTATTCTCCCTTCTTGGGAGGAAACTTTAATGTAAGGAAAACTTTGAAGTGAGCCTTGGGTTTGTTACAATGGACTAACCCGATTAGAAATCATGCAAACTCTTGTTGCTCTTTAGCTGTATTCCCCCACAGGCTGTATTATAGCTCTCTAACCAGTCCCACAGCATCGAATGATGTCATGGGATCTGCAGCTCAGCGAGATGAAAGGGATAAAGCGGAACCCGCTGGCACTGGGGAAAGCTTCCAACACACAATCCACAACACAGCTTGGGAACTCAAAAGCTACAGATCCAGCCACTCAACTCCAAGCGTTTCAGAATCGTGCGCGTTCTCCCAGCACAAGCAAGGAAAGGGGGAAAAAAGGCTAGGGATCGATTTTTAACAAAAGAACCAGAGTACTGAAAGGCAGAATTTAAGAGTGCAACTACCTGCTGGAAAAGGAGCTTTTTTTTCCTCTCCAAAGCACTGCCTTTGATGTATGGCAACTGATCACTGATCAGATTACAGGCATTTGGTCTCAGTGCTCGTCTGCCTTTGATCTGCATGGTTAATTTTATTTTCCCGGATTTGGAGTTTCGTCTGGGCTTGTGCTGACATACTTTTTTTTTTTTTTAAGGAGGTAAAAGCATTTAATACAGAAGCTCTGGCAGTGTGAAATTAAGCTGCAGAAAGCCTGGGCACTGGAAAACATCATCAGATAACAGGTACTGGATTTTGTATTTTTTTCAGTTTTGTTTGCAAGATTTTAAGAAATCATAAAGCTCACATAAACAGTAATACTACACATCACTGTGTGTACAAAAATTGAAAGATTATATATAATTTATGCAGCATTTTATTTGCAACTCAGAATTATGTTGAGAGTAGACTGTCTAGAATATATAGACAATTGAAAACTGAAGAAAAATCAAATTTTTTTTCAATATTTTTGGGGTATATAAGATTTTGGTGTGCACTGCTCATACCTACTGCCTGTAGTTTTGTGAAGTTATGTTCGAATACAAGCGTTACGTGACTTAGGGGAGCATTTATTTTCTAAGAAAAGACCAACTGTATTTCTTTCACACTGTACATACTTTATTTGCTCTCAGTGCTTTTATTAAACTGTGACTTCTTCAAGTACCACTTTTAATCCTAACAGTTCCATACTTGAGATGAAAAAAATCTCCTCTTCCACAAGTTATTAGAACTAAACTTATACCATCCTTACATACAAAAGGGAAATGGTTTCGTTTCAAGATTGAAGAGATGATAGTTCAACCATGCCATCTGAAAAGAAATCTTGATAATAACATACCATTTTAATCTGATTATAGAAGATTCCTTTAAGACATTTTAATAAAGAAATTAAAGAAATCTTAAGCTTATTCAGAGCGAACACCTGGTTTTGCTGAACTTCATGGAAGTTTTGCTCCTTTTTCAGTGAAGCAATTTTCATTCACACTATTTTGTATTCTGTTCCTCAAATTCAAATTTATGAACACGTACCGTGTTTAAAAAAATGTAAGACATCTACTCCAGAAATTCATTATAAAGGAACAATCATTAGAACATTAGGATTATTCACTATACATTTGCAGTTTTAAAGGGCCAGGTTTTTGGGCGAGTTTGGGCCAAATCCATGAGCGTTCCGTGCCTGCAGCTGGAGCCAGTCTGTTAAAATAAGACTCGAGCTTCTTCTGTAGGTATTTAAATATAATTTAGATTTTCAGAAGAACTTAGAACCCATAATTGGGGCCAGACTTGCAAAGAAGTTCAACATTCCAGGCACTGAGCTCTTTGAAAATCTATTCTTAATGGTGGATAGTGAGTTCTTCTGAAATACTGACTTTAGACATATATTCTTAAATCTACATTTAAGTGTATATAAATTTTAAGTACATCTGTTTATTAACAAATTGCAACTAAAAGTCAACATAACTGATAGCTGTTAAGCATTGTTTGAAAGCTATTCTTTAAGAGGTTTAATCAGTCCATAGGACCCTCAAGATGTTCATATTTCAGTATGCATGACAGTAACATGCAAACTCAAATTTTAACAGTCTGCTTGCATCTGAATAAGATTAAGTTATCAACACTTCCAGATAAATGTAGTCAGCTTTCATTAGTCAGTCTGAAAACTTTGCTTCTTCTAATTAAAAGTATATTTGTATATATAAATTTTAAATTTACTGAATATCAAGAGATAGTATGCCAGACAGAGATTAAGTAGGCCTGACTTGGTATCATTTACTTTTCTATGCCACCAATTAATTCATATTCTGACTTAACAAGTCAATTACATTATAAGGAAAGTAATTAGCACTGCATGAATAATATGCATATAGCTGTCAAGGAAGAATATTGTTTAAGGCATAGCCAACACAAAATTCAGTATTTTTTCTGAAATGACAATGATGTACTAAAACATGTTTCTGTAACCCTGAAAAGATGGGTTTATTTATTAATTCTATACTTCATCGATGATCTTCTCTACCTTTCCAGTCTTCTCTTGCTTGTTGCTAGTTTTCTAACATGTACATTTATTTTCTGAGGAAAATTATTTCTAAACCATGCCTCTGTTTGCTGTAAAGAAGAGAGAGAAGCAAATTTAAAAAATAATGTAAGGATTCTTTTTCCTCAGAAGTCAAAATAAGTATGTGAGTCTAATACAATTAAACTATAAGGATCTGACCCATCACACAAATGGGTAAAGCTGCACACAGAAGTAACACTGATTAATCAGATAGATTACACTTATGAGTAGGACTTCCATATAAAAATATTTGCAATATTTAGTCCCTAGAAATGCATTCCAGAAATAAAAGATTTTTTTTTCATTTTGTAGAAAGTCCTTAAGATTTTAGATAATCATCCCACATATTTAAACACAGATGGGTATTAACCCATTTAAACTGAAAAAATATCTTTGCTTATCTGTATGTGAGACTGAAATGAAAGCACAGTGGGACATATTTAAGGGGTGGGGAGAGGATTTTCAGCATTTTTGTTATTTTAAATAGCACTTCTCTGACAGTTTAGTCTTTCATTGATCTGATTTTTAAAGATTAAATAATAATAATTCTTGGCACTTGCAACTTTGCTTTTACAAAGTGCTGTATAAACATTAATTAATCCTCAGGCTTAAGTCTTCAGAAAGAAAAAAGTTCACAATGCTTTTTCAAGCAAATCAGACTACGAAACTCACAAGTATATTATTTATTTATTAAAATAGCTTGAGCAATTTCTGATTATAAATAGAACCATTTCCAAACAGTGTGCCTTAGATAATATCATAAGCATATTTTAAGGTTTGTAATAGTTAAGACTATCAAAAGATACTGCACAGTTATATTGACATTAGTTTCCAACAGCTGTCATAACAAGACTAGATCTATCTCACAGTTGACTGGGGGAACTGTGTTAGCATTTGAGATATGGAGATAACAACTTCCTATTGCTGTACAATTTCTGCTTCCACATCAGATATGTCACGCAACTTAGTCTTATCAAAGAGGTCAGCTGAAACTACTTTCCAAATATTTCTTTTCTGCTTTCTCTACTGTAGTGAGAATCTTGCATCTATACTAGTTGCTCTAACAGTTCACTTCTTCCATTTCCTTAGAAGAAGCATCATGATTTAAAACAAAAGAAACCCTGGCATTTCCAACATCTTTCAATGATGAAGGGAATTAACTCATACATTTTACCTTTAGAGAAAATATTTTACATGCTACAACAGGGAGTTAAACATTTAAGTTTCAGTGTTACAGACTACACATTGCTCTTAATTCATTGGCATAGTAACCCCCTGTCTGATGAGAAAGTCTTAACGTTTCTTTATATGGTAATCGTCAGTGTTTAGTCAACACTTTAAGAACTCTGGTATGTTTTAATACATCTATTATGTCTAACTATACTACTTTAAAACGAGTATCTGAAACACACGTGATGACTCTACTAAGAAAAACTCAGGCAATGCATTTCACTGGTGTCTACAGAAAACAGATAACATACAAAACAGTTGTCTGTAAACAGCAAGAGGATGTAGCATGCTCAGTGCTGTGCAGCAGCTGCCTTTCACAACAGATGCGCCGCCGTTGCGCTGCAGCATGCCATTCCTCACAGAAATTCCAGGCTCTTGCAGAGCTCCTTCTGGCAAGGGTCCTGAAGCAAAACTCTCCTTTGAAGGCCCTTTATAAGATAGTTACAAGAAAATCCCTACAAATTCTGAGTTAGTTATTTTTTTTTTAAATTGAAAACAACTAATTTTGCAGCAACCATTTGTCTCTTCACAGACATCTTGCTGTATTGCAGTAAGCGCTACTTGTTTTTATACAAGTCCACATGGTTGGTGAACTCCAAAATTTTATCTGTGAGAAGCTCACAAAAATTCTGTTTACTTGAAAATGCTTTACTGACAAGTATAGCCATTGGTTCATTCTGTTCAGAACCTGACTCAGTTCCCAGTGTATGCATACAATTGTCTAGACTGTAGTGGTATCATTAACCTTTTCATTAGAAGTAAAACTAATGACCTGAAATCCCTGTGATAGCAGTTCTTTCACCAGGGTCTCCAAGATTGGTTTTACCAATGTCAGAGCATCACTAACTTCAGGAAAACTCCACATTTATGTCACACTACGTAGCAGTAAAGTACACCCTTTCTAATGACTGAACAATTTATTCTCTGTGAAGAGCTGGATTTCTAAACTCCCATTTGGTATTGACTCTATGCTTATAGCTGGGTAACTTGTTACCTGCAGAACTGAAAAACATTTCAGATTCTGAGCTAGCAGGAAAAAAAGCTACTCAAGTACTTTGGAGAGAATTTTGCAGTGCATTGTCATCCTCCATCATGCTCTTTGGGTGGAATAGGCAGAAAGGAGTTTGGTGAATTACAAGGACTCCTTTTACACTCATTCTCTGAATGGCAGCAAAGGGTTTTGGCCAAGCCATTTAACAACAGCCCAAATGTCTGTGACTAGGCAGCCATAAGCACTTATATACTGAGGGAGATCAGCCACACCAAGGCTGCAGCCCCCCAAGCCCAGGCTGCCTCCGGAGACAGCGTGGCAGCCGCAGCCCACAATGAACCACCTAGGTGCGCACAGCGAGTCTCCACCACCCTCCTGGTAGGATAAAAGGGACCCGAGTGCCTCATTTGCGGTTCACCCTGGCTCGGCACCACTAGTACAAGACACACCCCACCACTCACCACCAGGCGCGATCTGCCGGCAGGGAGGAGAGCTAAGGGCGGAGGCGGGCAGCCCCTCACAGAGGACGAGGCCTCTCCCGCCCCCTGAGGCGGCGGCCAATAACGGCCGCTCCCGCCGCGGGTCCCGCGCGACGCCCAACGGCCGCCGCCCAACCGCCCTCGGCCGCGCGGCCCCTCCCTCCCGCGGCTGCCTCCGCGGGCGTGCGTCTCCTGGCCACGGGGCACGTGGGCCGGAGGCTCCGCCGATTGGCTGCCTGCGGTCACCTGAGCCCGGCCCCCCCAGCGGAGGAGGGCGGGGCGCGGCGCGGCGCGGCGTTGCCGGGGTGACGGGGCGAGCCGCAGCCGCAGCCGCAGCCGGGGGAGCTGAAGGAGGGAGCGGGCGCCGGGCGAGCGCTGCTCAGCGGCGAGCGGCCGGGGGCGGCCAGCAGGCCGCGGCGTGGCAGGTGGGTGCGTGGGAGATCCGGACGGGCGCGATCCCCTCCGCCTCGCAGCGTGCCTGGCCCTCCCCTTCCCTCAGAGGGGCGCCCCTTCCTCGGGCAGGAGGGAGGCTCTGAGGCGCGGGTGCGCGGCGCGGGGCGGCCACGGAGGGGAAAGCAAAGGCGCCTCCTCTCCCCGGGGATCCGCGCAGCTTCCTCCCGGGGCACCGGCCTGGCTGGGCGCTGACCTGACAGTGGCCGTAGCCCCGCCGGGCACCGACCCGCTCTGCCTTGCCGTTGCGCGTAGGGAGCGGCGGGAGAGATGATGGGAACGACCCTCCGCGGAAAGCGGAGGCTGCGGGGGAGGAGGGAGGGGAGGCGGAGGGGGGGGTTCCGCTGGGTCCCTTCCTCTCCGGGCTGGCTCCAGCTCTGCCGTTCTCTAACCGTCCCTGAGGCGTCCCACGGTGGGCACCGCGCAGCCAAAGAGACTCGCAGCTGATGTTGCTGGGTTTTGCAGATCTCGACAGCCCGAGAGTAACTCCCTCCTCCCCGGTCCCGAGTGCCGCGAACAAAAAGCCCTTGAAAGTCGGTCTTTCTTGTTCTCAAGCTCTTCTCGTGTCTACTGCATAAATAAGTTGCTGTTCGCTCCAAACAATTTTGGAGCTGGAGTTGAAGGAACAGGAGCTAGTAACTTTTTCTCTTGACTGGTAAGGGGTTGAAAAGACACAATTATGGTTCTGTTGAAAAGCCTTTGGTTGTTTGACTTCCTTTTCTGATGTCTGTCTCCATTGACCTGACCTTGGACTGAAAGCTTTACCTGATATTCTTGAAATATCTTGATACTTAATACCTATTTACCGCCTTTATACTTACAACTACCTTAAATGAATGCTTTTATCAAATTAACAAAGGAGTTCAATAGCATTTAGTATAAGCAAAAATGGCATATTGATTCAATTGGTAGGTAGATTTGTTTTTGTTAACTACTGCATAATCTCCTTCAAGCACACCTTCACCATCACATGTAAAACAAGTTAGGTTTATTAACTGGAAGCTTTTTACCATATAAGCAAAGGTGGGGGTTTTTTTTAGAAGTAGAAGTAAACTTCTTTATTAGTTCAGTAATAACATGTTGAAATTGTCAGTTAAGGAGATAATAAATTACCTTTTTATCAGTTTCCACAACTTGCAGTTGCAATCCTAATAAAAGAGAATGCTGAGAATGAAGACATTGCATGCTGTCCAAAACCACTAAAGGGTGGCTTGATAAATGTAACACATTGTCATTGCACCATTGCAATAGTTACGTGTTAATGCTTTATGATTTATGATTCTTAAAAATTACTTGGAAAAAAGACACAAAGTGTATTTTGTTATAAATGAAATATGAATCTAATATTGGCATTCTCATTTTGTTTTATTCACATCTCTACAAATATGTAAAAACATAGCTGTATGCTGAGGTTTCATCTAGAAAACTAGTGTCTCCTAGAAGTTGTGATGAGTGAGATGTATTTAAAAGGAGCAACATTTTTTTTACCACAGTTTTGATGTTGAAACAGAGAATTATTCATTATTTGTATGAATAGTCACATCAACTTCAATGGGATTAGGAGTTCTCGTGTGAATCACAGGTTCTGATCCTGTAAAAAGCTTTATTTAAGTGTAGGAAAAATGTCACCACATTGCACCTTTGTTATGGTGCTTCACTCTAGTTTCTAATTAATGATAGTCTGGATATGTTGAAGAACATGGATGATAAACTATTTTACATAATTTTACTGGCATGGATTTGGAACATCGTTTGTCAGTAGCAAAACCAGGGATGAATTATGTGGTTCATTCTCAAGTTCTGCTTATTATACCCTTTTTGAGGCACTGGATATAATGCATTTTGTAAATGCTGTATATGATAGTGAAGACACTGTAGAGATCCTTCTTTGGGGTGTTAAATTATTATCACCATTATTCCTGTAAAGTCAGGTACTTCAGCTAACATAACGCAAAGCATATGGTACTCAGAAGGAGCACAAATATTTCCTGGCTATGTGTAAATCTCCTTTCTCTCCTCCCTCAGCCCCCAAAATAGATATAAATATTTTTTATTACCAGCAATGTTCCAACTTTAATCTTCTATCTCTGTCTTTACAAGTCTAGAAATAAATTCATAGCTGCATAATTTTGTACAAATTTAACGTATGGCAGCTTCTGAAAGATATGGATTTATTCAACACAATATTTAATGTGATGAATGCTGCCTAGCTGACAGTATTATTATTTTTTTCCCCACATAGACCCTTGGAGTGGCCCATGAGCAGTTGGAGCAAATGTGGTCAGGCAAGATCTCATTTACTTCACAAAGTGGAAGAGTACAAGGGTTTCAGGCAAGGTGTAAAGGGGAGGTATTCTAGAAGTATGAGACAGAATAACAGTGTGTAAGTTCTGTAGTGGAGGTTGTTGTCCCTAACTTTTTCCCTTTGTCTTTATTATTGCAGCAGTGTAAGTACGTTCCCTTCTCTTGTTTCTTGCCTGTGGGGCACTGACTCTGCCAAAGCCATCTGCCACTCCTTGTCATTTTATTGCATGCAGTTGACAGCTGCAGGTGGGAAACAGAGTGGTTAGTAGGGAGCTGAGATCCTATTTGTTGGATATTAGAGACCTCTGTTGGCAAGATAAAATTATTATATTTTCATCCCTCTTTTTCTCATCCAGAACTTCTCAGAGTACTCTTTGCCGATATTATAGACAGCATGAAAAGTCGTTAAGTATGAATGTCAAGTCAAATAGGGGAAACTAGTAAGATCTAGGAAAGTTAAGTGAATTCGAAGTTGGGACCCTTCACCTCTTCTGAAGTTTCCCTTGGAAGATGGATGACATTGACTTCAAATTTCGATGATTACATGTATGAGAAACCTGCTAGTAGGCCATGATTTAATCATGCTGCCTCGAGTCTTGAGGTGATTTGTCGTTCATGGTGAAACTTTATTTTTTTGGAGAGGAGGAAGCAATATTTTTCTGACTCTGAAATATACTCTGAAATAGAGTGATGAGTACTACCCAGGAGAGCAAGTAAACATAGGAGTAAATGTTGGAGGACAGTGGATTCTAGGACCCTGGAAGGTTGGAAGTTCTTACTTCCACACTACATTTAGTACATGTTCCCAATTTTCTGTTTGATATTGCCCTCTTTATACATATGCATAGTAGGCCCCACACAACCTTAAAACTATGCAACCGCATTTCTTAATGGAAGTTCTGTATCTTGAGTTTAGTACGTTACCAATGATGATTGCTTTTCAGTGAGTATTTTGGGCAAGCGCATTCCTGTTAACCTAAAAAGATGCATTTGGAATGATTTACTGATCTCAAGAATCTGTGTCCACGGTTTTCTTTCATTTAATAAAAATGAGGATAATGCAACTCAGCATTGTAAATATCAGTATCCAAATAAGAACAAATAATGTTTAAATGTATTGAACTTCTGTTTTGTCTATTTTCCTCTATTTTAGCGGCAAAAAATTCTTATAGTTACTTCTTACTTGAATGCATATGAGGTGAATGGCATGTGTCCAACAGACATCAGTGTAATGCCACTTGATATAAAGAGAGAACAAATTTGCCCAATGGCAACCTATTATTAAGTGCTGCAGTGCCTGCTTTTTAAGCAGGGCTTTTGACCAAATTGGAGACAGAAACAGGAAACAAGCAGCTGGCACAGTTATCTCTTCTTCGGGACTTGCTTTCAATATGACGAGTTATTAATGTGCCTTAACCATTCCCATTATTTTTATCAAAATGTCATGAAAATAAACCTTTTGCTTATATATTCAACTTAATCATAAGTTAATTTTTTATTGTACACCAGTTAATGTCTTCCTCGTATGTTATAGTCGTTGGGGTTTTTTTGGTAGGAACTGAGACGGTAAGCACAATGATTGCATGATACAATACCACAGGCATTTATAGATGTCTACTGAAATGATTGGAACATGTTTTGGTGCTACTAAACCTACTGAAGATCTGATGATTATAAAAGACAAATTACCTAGAAGATATCTTGTATTACATCATAGACCTAAAGGCATGAGATTGCATCATACACACAATGGTCAGTCTACAAATTTGAAGCACAGTAAAATGTGTAGACGAGTTGGAGAAGACTGTAATAGTTTGATGGCAATTCTAAAATACCTGATTTGGGAAATTTACTCTGGGTTTTGGAAGTCCTGATGTTTGAAGGTATTGAATTTGGCAAGAGTATAAAAAGGCAGCAGATTTTCTTTTAAATAGAAAATATTTCACAGGTGCAAGAAAATGTCCACACCTAAGTCAACAAAATGTGTTTTAATACAGCATGCTTCTCCATGTGCTTTCTATGTTCTAAAAATCTTTGAGGTACATGCTATAAGATCAACGTGTAACAGATATGGTGACTCCAAAAGCTGAGATACGAGTTATCAGCATGACCAGCAACATTTTTAATACTGCTTGTTATTCTGTACTGCTTTCTGTTAAGAGCTGGTATTTGGTTTTTTTAATCCAATTGTAACTAGAATATTACAAACATAAAAATACATCATTAGCTTTGTTTCAATATTGATTGATTTAAATAAATTCTTTATATGCTAACTAAGTTTTTTACAATATTAAGTCTACCAGTTATTGCATATTGAAAAAATGTATATGATGAATGTGGCTTCATTGCATAAAGCTAATATAGTTTTATTGCAATAAGATGGCAAGTACTGAATCTGCTGGCCAGTTAATTAGGCTGTTCTTAATTTTCATTATTTTTCCATACTTCAGGTGACCTGCTCAGAAAAATACAGACTGTTTAGATTGTGCCACAGCTCCATATTTTAGATCATTAGGCTTAGTACAGCTCATCGATATTGTTTGTATTGATAATTCTACATGAAATGACATAAAAATATACAATTATTATGATATTCAGTTTCTTTTTTGATATGTCACACATCTATTTTCACAAGCAAAAGTAAATATTAAAATTTAAAATAAAACATACATTTAAACTTATAAAGAATCCTATAGATGGTCATAATTATGTTAGAACTGTGCTATGTTCCATTTTAACAATAATATTAGTAAGGAATATAATGATTATAAATTGATATGACTTAGAATTGTTACTTGACATTCAGTTCTAAGCAACTCAGTTACATTTGCGTCTTTATTTCACTTGCACATTTATGTAAAGTTTTGTCTCCTATAACGATTTAGAAAGTATATAAATTATTTTATTTTTTCCACTGAATACCATTATATGAAATCAAGAAGGCAATGGGAATTTTTTTCTCCCAGATCCCTTTCATTTCAGCATGACTATTTCAATTAATATTTAATCAGTTTGTATCACTTAGCTTTTAGACTTTTAGCTTTATTGTTTTGTCTTCTCTGAATCAAACGAAGTCAACTTTGATTTGCAGGACTCCTTTTCTGTCATATTGCATAGAGAGATGTTTGTTGTATTACTGTTCTCTCTTAATCTTTTCATAACATTACGGGTCTTAAATTTCTGTAGCATTCAAAATATAAAAATTGAACAGCAGCAAGCTTAATTCTTTCCTGATACTCTTTTTTTCGAGGCTACTGAGGTGCAAAGTCTCAAAACTCGTCTTCTGTCTAATCTGTGGGTTTTTTTATTGATCTCTAATCTAGACTGATAGCAGTCTTTTCTCCTTTTGAGAATTAAGGCTATAGAAATTTTGTGTATGCTGCCTTGTCATCTAAAAAAGAACATGATTTTTAAAGTGTATGTTTGTTGTTTAGCTTCCAGGAGTCCATCTGAAATATTTTAATGTCATTAACAGATACATATTTTGACATGCTGAATGACATGAAGTACTATGGACATGTGACTTTTGCAATTTAAACAAGATTGTGAAATATAATGATTTTTTCTTTTTTCCTTTATTTTTTGTCTAGGGAGAAAGATTTAATTGTAAGAAATGGATGCTAAAGGATTACAAGGAGAAGACAAACTGAAGATGCTCGTAATTTTACTAGCATATTTGGTAAGTTAAATTATCCCCCCCCCCCCCCCCCGGATGAATGTTGAAAAAAACTGTATTAGACTTAGGAATAGTTTCTTTTGTTTTCTGCATTCCTGCTAACACTAAAAGTCTCAAACACATGTATGCAGACAATTACATATGCATTTTGTCAGTTTAAAAGTGAGCTTGGTCAACTGATTTGTATAATTTCTTGCTACTTCTCACATGAATTAAAAACATTTTACCTTGTGAGCCTCTTCATGGAAGAAGAACTGGACTAGGGCAAAAAATATAGGTGAATATAGTGCTGTAAAGGTAATACTGCTTCACTTCAGAGAGATGGCAGGAATTCTAGGCAATTTGCAGTGGCCTTCTGTTAGTACAGTATGCTAATATATTTAGTTTAAGAGTTTGGAGTATTCAATTTATCCACAGAACATAGCATAGCACACAATTACATTGCCTACTAAGCGTACTTCAACACTGGCTTGCAGAGACAAGCTCTAGAACTAAGGGTAATTAACGCTTCATAGCTATCAAAAAAGCTTTGGTCTTTCTGAAAAGACTAATACACAAAGTAAGAATTTAGTAGCAGTTGTGGAGAGCTCTTTCTGTGATGGAAGCCTGTATGTAAGCATTTAATTTAAAATTCTATTGAGGGACCTCACAGGGTTTGCTAATGTTCCTGGTTAGGATTCCAGTGATTATTCTGAGACTTTGCATGGCTGATATTACTGCTTATGGTATTTCTCATAACCTTAGTTTCTGGTTTTGTCAGATAATGTACTTAAATGCCTTTGAAGGCAGAAATTGGATTCTCTCATTGGGCCCATTAAATATAAAGTGATAATGAAATTTAGAATAAATAGTATTCATACAGGTTTGGGGTGCTTTTTACGTTTCCAAAAGGTTTGAGTGACCTTTTAAAATCTCTAAATACTTCTGTTTAAAGGAATAGATTTTAGTTAATTTATTCAATTGTAATAGCATCATTAAAAACAATTTTAAAATCACAAATAAATGAAACACGGCAGTAAAATGTAATGTGACGTACCTTAGTGTCATGAAAAGTGTAGCTTTAGGAAATGGTCATATATATTTTTCATAATGTTGAGTAAGGTGAGAAACTTAAACTCATGTTCAAACAATTAAGTGTTTTTACATTACACAAGTGCCAAATATCAAGCATGTCTTCTAAAAACTGTAAAATTATTGCAAGTCGCTGAGTACTGAGAACCTTTAAAATTCAAGCCACTTATCCATACTTGGAGTTAGATTTTTAACTTTCATTGCCATATTTAAAGTTTTTTTTATAATGCAGAAAGTTAATTTTAAGATAGAAATATGAATTTATTCCTTAGATTTAGAGTGCGTATAAATTATATGTTAATCACAGATTAATTGATTAATTATATTTTATTGAATTTACTTTTTTGGGTTTTTTTTTTTTAGCTGAGTAGGGTAATTTGTGAGACTGGAGATTGCAGAGAGCAAGAATTTAGGGACCACACTGGAAACTGTATCCTCTGCAAACAGTGTGGACCTGGAATGGAACTCTCAAAGGTAAGCAAATCATACTTTCTTGAATTTACTTTGTCTCCAATAAATGCATTTACATATGTGGTTAAAATAATAGATACGTGTATTTATATGGCAATACTTTTTTATGATTTTGGCATTTGAACAGGTTTTCTTGTTGTTTGGGCTTTTTTTATAGAATGTGTTGGGTTGGAAGGGACCTTTAAAGGTCGTCTAGTCCAACCCCCCTGCAGTGAGCAGGGACATCTTTAACTAGGTCAGATTGCTCAGAGCCTCATCAAGCCTGGCCTTGAATGTCTCCAGGGATGGGGCCTCCACCACTTCTCTGGGCAACCAGTTCCAGGGTTTGCTGGTTCTCTTTATATAAAATACTTAGTTCAGAAAATGATGATGCCATTAATAAAGTAGTCAGTACTATTAGAGGATCTTGGTATGGGCTCTCAAATTAAAATGATTTTTTTTTTTTAAAGGTAAGTTAGCGCTACAAAAAAGGGGGAAAAAAACTAAAGGGAATTAAGACTGAATAACCTCACTGTGTAGAGGAGAGTATGAAAAAGGAATTCCAAATTAGTGATTGGTGCAGACCACTGAAATGGGGGGTGCTTGGTTTTTACAATGTGACTTTCAGAGTCAGTTCTGGATTTTAGGTGAAATTGCCACTATAGGCAATGTTTAAATATTTTCTCTACAACAGCATATTTTAAAGAATGGCTTATAATAAAAATAAGATCATAAGCACATAAATACAGAATATGATTCAAGTGGGAATTGACATATTTCCTTAGAACAGCTGGGAGAGAGGGGATTGTTCTGTTTTCACTAGCTCAGTGGTTGGAGCACTTTGTGTTGGGAAGCTAGATTCAAGTGAGGCTCAGTTTCTTCATTTTACAACTTACTGAAAATGCTATAAACCTAATCCATATCTTTATGCTGTGTAATGTAATTGAGAAGGTTGAGGCCAGAAAAATACACGGTAATATGTAGAAAGCACATAAAAAGTCCTTGTTAATATCACAGAGAAGAAAAGATTGTTATCGTCAGCCTTATGTAAATGGTTTTTCTTTTGGAACAACTGCATCTGTTCCAAAAGAAAAACTCCATAAAAGTTTTGGAAACAGCAGTCTTTTTAGGAGTGCAGAAGTGAATCAATGGAGATGAATGGTGACTGAGGTTATGGACTGTGATTCAGTAGAGCTAGGAAGTTAACTTGGCAAAGCTTCCAGGAAAACTCCAAGTCTGAATGCAAGTCATGAGGGGGA
Organism: Rissa tridactyla; assembly: GCF_028500815.1. NCBI lineage: Eukaryota > Metazoa > Chordata > Aves > Charadriiformes > Laridae > Rissa > Rissa tridactyla. The sequence continues at coordinate 23,736,310 of NC_071466.1, forward strand.
TCTTCGTTGCTTTCAGCACAGAGAAAGTAGGTGCTGTGTCTAAGCAAGAATAGATAACAATAAAGAAGATATAGTTGAAACGAGAGGGAGGGAGGGAGGGATGTGGTGGGATTCACTAACTCAATCACCGGAGATTAAAGAGATAACAGGGGCACGGGGAGACTGGATGTTTTGGAGGAGCAGGTGTGTCATGCTAGAGGTGTGAAGATGGTCAGGCAAAAAAGAGAGGGTGCAAGCTGGTATCATGAAAGGTGAGCAGACTTGTCAAGTCTCGTGCATAAGCTACTATACCTACCCATTGTGCCCATTGTGAGAGTGTAAAACTGTGGCCCAGGCGTAACTGTGCAGTCTGATGGATACGTGATAGGTGGGGCCATAAAATCTGAGAGAAGTAGCTGCCCTGCCCAGTGTCTTTGCATATCGAAGGGCAAACTCTGTTTTGTACTCTTACTGGTGGTGTAAAAAGGATGATAAAGGTAGAATTTAGCATATTATTTAGGAGGAGTGAAATTTAATTTTCAGGGTTGCTTTTGTAGGCAAGTAGGTTATGTAGATCCAAGTGGGAATTTGAAATGTTATTTTCGAAAAATTTTTAACATGAAACGTTACGAAGTCTAGTGTGTATGTGTTTTTAAACAACAGGGAAAAAGAAGCTTTCAGTTTGTGCCTTCAGATTTCTTACTATATTCAGTTCTGCAAAAAGCACAAGTATTGTGGTTTGTGGGTAGTTTGAAGAGATTTACTGAAATTGAGTGACACGTTTTCCCAATCTCTCCACCCCCTGGAGCTAGTGTTCAGTGCGTTAACAGAAAACTTAAGTTTCACACTTCAGTGAAGATTGCTTTCTATGTTAGGTGCTGTTAGTTAAGGTTTAGTCATACAAACAATGCTGTTCAGTGGAGATTTGTAGATGACTAACGGTATGGATGTGGTTTTGTTTGGATGTTTTGTTTTTTTTTTTTTCAGATTGACCTTAAATTTGAGGACTGAAAGGTTCTGGGGGGTGTTTTAATTTATAAAGGCACCTGTAAATATGGCACTTCTTACCAGTGGTCCTACTAAAGCAGTATTATATGCATTGATGTAGCATACTTATCTAGGTGGCAAATAAAAACCAGAAGCATAAAAACTAATGCCTTCATTACTTACAGTTTTCTTTCAATTTAATAAAGAAATGCTAAACTACAATAGAAAGGTCATAACTTGAATAGTGTACTATTGCAAGCAGTGTTTTTACTTCAACTATTTTTGTTTAAACTCGGATAGTCCCAATTCTTAGGACTAGTTTTTTCTGAAAATATGAATGCTTAATCAATTTCAGTGTGTAAGCAATGACTTCTCCAAGACATGAATAGGCTTTCAACTACTATTTTTTTTGCTACTACACTAGAACTGAAATAACTAAATAGATTTTTCTCAAACCTAAATGTGAGAGGAAGCATAATTTCCTTTGTAAATAGAGGTACAGTTTTCTGTGAATCATAGTGAAGGATGTGATGCTGCGGCTGTTACTGAAACGCAGTTGAGCATAGTCTTGCTGAACTACAGCTTGAAGCAACAAAGTATGTTAAGTCAAAGGTCAGAACACAAAGGGAAAAGGGATTTAATGATATACTTGGAGTAATTTGCAGCACAGGGGGAGTTTTGTTTGCTTGGTTATTTTACATGTGAGAAAGCAGTAATGTAATTATGCTGTAGTTTAATAACAGTTTCTTAATAACAAATAGTGTGTTTGTTTTCCTATCAAATATTTAGTGCTCATGGATAAAACTAGATATGCTGCTGGGTGTGTGAGCATGACTGTATGTCTAAGTATATAGTAAAATACACTGTTATCAGTGAGTGTTTTTGTTCGGTTGCCCCCTGAAGTGTTTTAAGCAATTGACTGACAGGTTTCTTTTTTATGTTAGTAACAAAAAAACCTCAGCCTATATTGTTGAATACAAAAGGTCAGCTATTGGGTCATGCAGCAGTGGACCATGTGAATGGCTGATGTAAACATACGTCCCTATTTCCTTCCCTCAAAACTCAGTTCAGGTTGAGCTTCTACTGCTGAGTAAGCTGAAGGAGACAGGTCCAATATCAAGGACTGTAGAGCCATCGCTTCGCTCTTATTTATGAGAAACTACTTCATCTTAGTTACAATCTAAATCTGTAGATTCCTTTCTCGTTATTACTAACTAGACAAAAATAGCAACTGCCTTCCTTTCAAAAGACAAGTAGAGTTGGTAGTCTAAACACTGTGAAAGAAAAACCGCAGCTCTCAAGATAAAAACGGTAAGTACGGTGGTACAGATGGGTACTATGACTTAAATACAGTGCCACTGAATTGATCAGCAACCAGTTTAGAGCGTAAGTACACTTGTGCAAGTTCTTTCCTACTTTTGCCTTTGTTAAACCGAGCACATGATGTTATAGAAATAAAAACTAATACATCGTTACCTAATTGTGATATCTGGGGGTTTTTTTTAAACTTCAGTGGGGTTTTTATTGTGGCTTTATAAAACCCAGTGAAGTCAACAGTCATTAGTTGTCCCTACACATAAGGGAAGACACAGTGGCACCTGAAGATCAGACTTACTAACACAGGCTGCATAGGTGACCTAAGGTATGGTTAAAGCCTAGTCTGGTACTGTGTGACAGTCCAGTCTGTTCCCATGTTGACGGATACACTCAGATATACCACAGTCTTGCATCAACAGTATGGATAAGTGTGCTTGGCAAAATACCGCCTGGGTGTGTATATATCCATATATGTATATACACGTGTGTGTATATATACTTATTTTTACAGCTATTAACTTGAACTATTTATGTGACCTTTGTTGCTATACTACGTGAGCATTTCATATCGCCTTTCTAAGTTTGGGAAATCCTGTTGCCTTTTCTTGATTTCTATGCTAGTGTCTCATGTAAAAATTAGCTTGACTGTGGTAACTCAGGGAGTTTTTGGTGGAACAGAGAAGCCAGAGGCCGCAGAGTGGAAAAAGAGGATGGAGTCTCTCTCTTTACAAGGCACCACATGGACAAGACAAGGGGCAACAGGTACAAATTTTATGAGAGAGGTATTATCTCTATATAAGAAAGAAATTTTTTACAGGGAGCACAATCATTCCCCGGAACAACCTCCCCGGGACTCCATCACTTGCAAAGATGCAATTGTACATGGTGCTAGATCATCTCATCTCAGCTCCCTGTCCCATGAAGGATTGGACCAGATATTCTTTCAAGGTTCCTTCTGACCTGGGCTGTTCTGTGATTCTATGATGAGTGTTTAATTTTAGTTGCAAACTGGTGCTCAATCTATTGGATTGACCTTCCTGTCTGCATAGATAAGCGACTTCAGGCACCCTTTATACCATGAAAAAACAAAACAACCCCAGCCTTATCTCATATAACTAGTTCTGAATCTAGACTATTCTTTACAGCTTTTGCTGTCACAGTTTAGTGGGGCTCTCTTTTTCAGGAACATTTTTGAAGTAATTCTTTATTCCTTAAAATAAGAAAAAAGAGTACACCCTCAACTTTTCCTTTCTGATTCCCTATCAACTGTTCTAACAGGGCGCTACAGATGTTGCATTAACTTAGAACTAAAATCCACTGATCTCTTCTGTTGATTGCATTTTTTATAAAGTACTTTTAACATATTGTCATCATAAGAAAGCCAGCTTTGTTATTTTATCAACAATTAAGCATTGATGAATGAAAGCTGCTTCTCCTGTTTGCTTCTATTTGTTCATTTAAAAAAATAATGTAGCCTTTTCTCATTAACGTGAGTCCTTGGTAATGTTTGTGAAGCCTCTGAACCACTAAAATAGCTTGATTTTAAGCATGTGGGGTTTTTGTTTGGGGTTGTTCTCTGGGTTTTGGGGGGTTTTTTTAAGCAGTGTTTTCTTCTAGGGTAGGAGACTGAAATGATTGTGTCGATTCAGAAGGAAGTGTTTGCTTCGTGTGGCTCAGCATTATTTCATTTCTCATTCATTTAGTAGGAAACAAAGCATCATGTGGTTAAGCAAGTGATTTAATATCTTTCATTCTTTAAGTGGCTGCAAGTTGCCAGTACCTGAATAGTCATTGGTGTGGCTTGATAGTAACAGCCTTTTTTGTCCTATCTTACCAGTAACGTGTTTCTGTATAAATCAAACCTTATATATGATTCAAATTTATATAAATCACAATTAATGCAGAAAAAAATAAACTGGGATAGTTAGGGCATACAATGGAACGGATCACGAAACTGATCACTTTTAACCTGGATCACTCCTGTGGTCAGATTTACAGCTCAGCCTCCTAATCAGTTGTATCAGTACAGTTGAGGACAGTGTATGACAAAGAAGAAAAAGCAGAGGTGAAAGGGAGAGAGTGCCTTAAGCCAGCATTGCCACCAAATACATGATGATAAATAGTGTCCCCAAGAGACTGCTGCTGTGCAGAGAGCTTATGGGGCAGAGGGAGCTTGATGGTTGCTGAGGCAGGGCTACATGTCATAGGTTGCTTCCTTGCACCAGATGTATGATGAAGGAAAAGGAGACCTACATCTTGGCTCAGAAAAGGAAATGTGAATTAAACAGGAAGGTACTGTTTCTACTCCTGAATGCAACAGTCCTCATACACAACATGAGAGGTGGTGTGCTGTGTCTGACATGTCCCAGTGAAGTTATTGAGAGCAGCTGCTACCATGTTTAGCAGTCACTTAGTAACTTTTCAAAGCAAGATGTGAAGAAGCCTGCCATATCTCAGGTCAGGAGAGGCTAACATGTGTTTCTGGATCAGTCTCCTGGAAGCTAGAGCAGCTGCATGTGGCATGTCAAATCTTATTCACTGAGCGTGAAACTTTTCTGGCACTAACTTTGCACTTTGCCACAGCAGCTAAATTTGACATGTTTGGAGCACAGTCTTGCAGCCTGTCCTGCTCAAGAGATTTCTGCTGATAGATATGGCTGATTATTGGATTCTAGATGAGGCTAATCCAAAGCCTAAGATACTCTTGGGAGCTAAAACTGTGCTATTTGACAAGGCCATGTACTCAAAGATATTACTAAAAACTTAATTTCCCAGTGCCAGTGTAGTGCTGCAACCTGTTATATGACCTGACATCAGTTAAAAGCGTCTCAATGACTGGAAGGCTTTTTCTTGAGAATACCCAAATATTATTGTAATCATCGTGGCCTAAGTGGAACTTCTCTGTGCTGTACTATCTAGGGACTTACGTAGGTTGTGGATAATCAGTGGAACTAGAAACAAATTCTAAAATGTGCTTGCAGATTACGATCTTAATAATGCCTGAAAGCATTTTTTTAATGAAATTTGAGGTTATTTTAATTGAAAGAAGTTTAAAATCTAATTTATTCTTCATTTACTTTCTGCATTGCATTCAACTTTTAGGGAAAACCCATACCACTTAACTCCATTACCCTTTATGGTCTGCTGTAGTTCTGGTGGTTCTGTCTGAGTCAGTGTTTGGGTAGTATATACCAAAAGAACATGTTAACACTGCCAAGGTAATACTTTAAGAGGTGTCTGTATTATTGTATGCTTTTAATATTTTTTAGCTTGAACCTAAGTTATGAGTTTAGTTAACTAGCTTGCTACGGATTCCTACATGGTCTTGACTAGTCATCTTAATACCTTAGTGAAACTCACTTCTGAAAAAAGTTCTTCTGGGGATACATACAAAAAGGTAATGAGATGTCATGATACTTTGGTAGTGAAATCTGTATAAATACCCAGAAAGTATAATTGCATTTGAATTTTGAGGATTTTTTTTTATTAATTTTAATGCAGTTTTCTAAATTAGTTTGGGGGTTTCATGGCTTTTACTGTGTATCATTTGAGAGAGAAATTTTTCATTAATGTTACCTGGTACCATTGAAAAGGGGAAGTGGAAAGGGAAAAGTGGGCTAAGTGTTCTTCACAATAAGCTTCACAATAGGAGAAATAAATATAGTGTATATTTACCTGCTCTTTTTTTTTTTTTTCTAGCACAGAAATAAAAAGAAAAAGGTTTTTTGAAATCTGGCTAAATGAGGTTACAAGTCTTATTTCTCTTTTCTGCAGTCCTGAGGTGAACTGCCACAGGAGATGAGCCCTCTTTTAAAAATACGAGTGGGAGGATAGAAAGGATGAGGGGAGCTTGACAGCTTAATAAATAGAGCACTAATAAAATTGGTGCACATCAGTTTTGCACATGTACTGATAAAAGATGAACAGTTGATTTTTTTATATCTTTGCTGGACTGTTTATAATTTAACAGGATTTAAAAGTCCAAGATTTCAAAGGATTTGAATCCATCATCTAAATCATATCCTTCAGTTTTGGGAATGTGGTTAATTATGAGTGCAGATCTGTTTGAAGTTCTGCCTGGTTTACAAGCTTAAATATTTATTTGCACCTGCCAGGCAGTTAACTACCTCAAATATTATGTGAACATAAAAAGCACGTACATAAAGCTGTAGTTGTTATGGATTATATCTGCAGAATTTCTGGCAAGGACTTAGAAGCCATCTTTGAAAAGACTGGAGACTGTAAATTCCTTGGGCAGAAGATTTCTTTATATTGCATCCACCATTTTTATAGCTTTAAAGTAAACCATTCCACGTTACAAAGGACCACTAAGATGTATCCATACATCCAACTATAGCAAAGCAGATCTGATAGAGCGAGAAACAATTTACTCAAGCTTTGGTGGTTTGGACCAGTGAGTTGAAGGCATTTCGTTCTAACTTTATTTCCTGGTGTTTGTTTGTTTTTAATCTGAAACTTCAAAGGTAGTCTGGAAAGGAAAACTTATAATTAAGTTAATTTAAGCCTTATATTTGAAAGTTTACTAGGACTGGGGAGGGACTCATTCCAAATGATTTATCAAAAGATACGAATATGTATGGTTTGACTAAGCTATATAATAAATCCTATAACATTAGTATTTGGCTGATCTAAACAGAAAGAGTAAAGAGTAGGTATTTAGAAATAATGTGTTGAGGAATAATGAGATTCAATGAAAAATTTTATTTAGGCTTAGGAAGAGCAAAATCTCCTGACAGAAGTTAGTCTGGTTCCAGTCCTTGGTGTTAGATCATGTAGCTTTGTATACAGTCTCACAATTGCATAAATGAAATTGAGTGTAAAACTGAACACAGTAAGATATTTTTAGGTGACATAAAATAGAACTGCTAGAATCTTCATTGTTTTGGCACTGATTCCTAGCAGAAACTGGTAGGTTTGAAATAAAATGGTAGAAAATGTTCTATGGCTGAAGTAAATTTTTAAAAACACTGAAATATTTTTATCCCCTTTTGCCTACGAGCTTTATTTAGGGTCAATATCTCACAGGAGGAATGTGCTGTACAGTGTATGAAACTGTAGTATGCTTCTTTGTTAGTACTAACTGCAATGATTTTTCTGTCTGCTCCTTAATCTGAATAATAGTCAATAGTAAGAAACTACATTTCAGCTAAAAAACAAACCAAAAATTAAAACTTATTTTTAAAATTCCTGGGTCTAGAGACAGAGGAAGAAGACTATTTTTAGTGACCATTTGTAGTTGCTTTCTTAGAATTGTTCATTTTCTGTGTACTTGAGTGCTTGTTCTTCTTCAGAGGATAGTAAAGATATTCTTAACATAAAGGAAAATTGAAAATTCTTAGCATGTCCAGTAAAATGCATCTGAAGTTGTTTATTATTACTTTATCATTGCAAATTAGAGGCAGTGTAAAATACATATTGGCCAACTATATCACAGAGCTTGTTCCATAGATGCTTTCTCAGTGCAAAACCTTGGAGAATCCTGAGTCTGTTTATAAGGCTCAAAACTTTTTTACTGCAGCAGATTTACATAGGTAGGTGACTGTGGAATAAGTTATTTATATGCATCGAACATGCATGTGTTGTGGACAAAACTGGTGGAAACCTTCTCTTAAGTTGCCACAGCTGAAGATTTCCTACAGTTTTCTCACTGGGAAGATGCCCTATTCTTCCTCTGAGACGACATACTGGAGGAGGTGATCCCCACATTGTGCCTTTCCCACCTACTTCTTTCCCAGTAAGTCCTTTCCAGCAATTTGTTGTATCCCTCTAGCTGTTTTGCGGTGTGTCACTAAATACATCAAATCTAACTCCAAGGTACTGCAAAAAAAAAAAAAATAGGATATTCAGATGAGAAAAGAGAATAGCAACTCTTAGCAATTTGATAACTCTAAGAAATAGTGACATAAAAATGCAATAGATTGATAGTTCTTGATGATCGGTTCATAGAATGCAGCCCCCAAACTATTACATATTTTTGTGTGAAGCATTTGTCTTTGCAGCCTGTCATTTGTCTTAGGTGTCCTTTTGCAAATGAATGGAAATAATGTCTTTAAACAGCTAAATTTGGGGTAAATAACCAACCATAACGATGTTTCTTGTATAGTAAAATGTCATGCCTCCCTGTGATCTGCAGGGCAGTTTAAGAACCGTTGAAACTGGAGCAGATTGAGTTTCTGAAATTCTTAGTGGCTAAGCAACGTTTTGTGCCTAGCTGATGGTCATTAACCAGTTCTGTTTTATTTGGTAACAGAAATTCTAAGCCTTTGAAGATCAGTGCACTCTCTTCGGCAATTAACTTTGTTCACCTTAGCTATGAACCTTAATATCAAAGTGCTTCTTTGCTGTTTTTGTAACTGAGTAAGTGCCTTTATACTTCACTTGTCCCAGTTTCTGCACTTTCACATGACTGACCTAATTAAAAAACAGACAGCTCAATAATTCTACCATAAGCTAGTAATAATGAAACTGTGGGAGTCCTTGAAGCCCTTTATCATTCAAATACACAGTGGTTTCATGAATAAAGTGGATGACTAAGTATTACTTATAGAAGTAAGGGAGATTATTAGCAGTGGAAGACACATTTGAACTTGCTGAAAGGATGGCTTTTGTCTTTAGAAAGACCTACTCTCTCAGTAATAATTACACTAGGTCTTCATTTTATCCCAGCATTCTCTTCTTGTTCACGCTTTCAGAGACTGAATAGCTTGCTATTGCTTGTTAATCCCTACAGGAATGCGGCTTTGGATATGGGGAGGATGCACAGTGCATGACATGCAGACCAAACAGATTCAAGGAAGACTGGGGCTTTCAGAAGTGCAAGCCTTGTCTGGATTGTGCATTAGTTAACCGGTTTCAGAAGGCTAACTGTTCTGCCACCAGCAATGCGCTATGTGGAGACTGTTTACCAGGGTAAGTCCATTTCTGAAGATGAGACTTGAATAAATTCAAAACTAATTTGTATTGACAGTTGCTTGTTCATGTTTTCCAGATAAATGTATGTATGAAGGTCCTAGGTTCTAATCTTGGCCTTGACAACAATTTACATTTCAGAATTGCAGTCTTAATTATCTCATCTATAAAAATGGTTTGATAATTACCTATGCGATCTATGAGAGTATTGTCTATACAGCACATGAGCAAAATACTTCAAAATATTGAGTGTTACTTGTGGCTTACTTCATTGTTATAAAGAATTAAATGTTTGGAAACATACACAGTTGCCTTCTTGAAGACTGATCACATTATTTGCTTGCTTTTTTCTCCCTCCTTAGGTCAATGCCTAGTAATTCTTATGCATGTATATTTTTATATATTGGTGGTTGTGGTTTATGCTCCTGAATTTCCTTTACTATATTGGTAAATTCATAGAGTGTTATCCTGGCTGAGAATCATAAATGGATCTGAAAGAATTGTTTTGGAACAAATCATAACACTCTGTAGACTCACTGAAACTGCTGTTATAAATCAAGATGTGTGCTTAGTTTGTTGTCCAGTCATCCCAGATTGCTGTTGCTAATCTTCTCTGTTTGTAGTATTAAGTGTTAAGATCTCTAAAAGGCTATTCTTTTACATTGTGTCCAAGTTCTTCTATTATAAATGCCTGCCATGAATTTGTTAAAAGGCATTTATGATGTTTTTTTGAACTATGGATTGGTAGTTTAATCAATAGGAGTAGGTTATGAAAACTGATTTGCAATTGTAACAGCCTTTGTATTTTCGGGGTGCGTATCTCGGAGATGCTTAAAATTCATACATTTGTTTCCTATATATATCTCAGCAATTTTATTTTATTTATTGTTATATACTTTTTTTTTAATACTAGCTATCAAATACCTGAAGGCTGTTAAGTTCCTACAGTTATTCTTCTCAAGATAGAAATGAGGTCTTTTAATTTAAAAACACATAGTAAAGCTTTCATAACTAATGTTAGTTTAAGTCATGGTATAAGAAGGTGCAACTCCAGGCATCAGATCTTACTCACAACCACTTTTGATACTGCCTGCAGCCACACGGCGGATTGATTTATGCTCTTATTGCCGATTAATACATATATGTATTGTAGGGCTTATTTGGCTGTCAGCAGGAAGATTTTCTTCTTATGGTGTAAACAATATAAGCTAAATTTTGGAAGAGGAGAAAGGAACAAAAAAGAAACCAGAATAAAACAAGAATTAAGGGTAACTCTAAACTGGAGGACCTGGGAATGCTTCTCAATATTCTGGTCTAGAATGTGTTCTAGATACGTGTGTCGGGTACGTGTTAAAATGAGAGCTGTTTCCACAACCTGCTTTTACTGGCAGCAAGGTTGGAAACATGAGGAGGGAGGGAGTCATGGCTGGGGGAGTCAGAGGTCATCTGGTCTGGATGTTTTTGGGAACAGAACTGTAGAACACACCACCACTCTTACCTGTCCATCAGTCTAGATGCTGTCTACGTGAATGGAGGATATAGCTAGCCAAACCGAATGGTTTAGCTAATGTTTTACCTCTCAGCAATCATATTTATTTCTGTTTTGCATGGGTTTCCAACACGCCATTCCCTATGATTCAGGTTCAAAACACTACAGTCATCATGTCAGCTAAAAACAAATACTAACACATTTAATTCAGAGTAAATGATCACAGTAGCCCCTTCAGTCTTACAGCCTATGAATCTTTTTCTGTTCACATTGTTAAAGCATGAGTTTCTTGAGCAGTTGGAAAGCTGTTTGTTTTAGCTGATACAGTCTTCATACTTTATTGGCATTTACAATATTAATAATTCAACATCAGTAGAGTTAGTACCTTTTATTTAATGTGCCACTACCACTACAGAAAACACTTAATTCACATACTCATCTTGAACAGACCACAGCTGTTGATTCTAGCTTAGTACTAATGACTGGTTGAAAGACAGACTGACCTACTTGATTAAGGAGCTGTTGTAGATAAGTTCTTTAGAGGATGTCATACTCTCATACAAATTTGAGATATAACACTCTGAAGTTCTGGTTTTTAATTTGGTGCTATTCTTGTTCCCTGGTTTAGAATGTAGGCTTTTTCCTGTCACTGTAGTCAGTAAGCTCTTCAAACATAAACTCAATAGTAAAGTTCTTGAAGGGTCTTTAGAATAAAAAGTCTCCTTGAGTACGATAGCCATTATTTATATTTTTTAATGTCTTTGCATTAATTTCTTTAAAAATTAGTAGTTTGGTTAGGAATGGTTAGTTTGCTTTAGAGTTTTGTTCTGTTGTTTTCCTGTTACTGCCTGTGGCCTTCCATTGCTATTATTTATCTAAACCATCTGACTGATACTTCTGTTTGCAATATCTATTTTTTCATACCTTGAAATGCTTGCTATCTAGAATTTTTAAAGTATACATTTAAGTGAAATATGGAAACAAAGTGGAGAATTGGATAATGTAGATTGGGACTTGTGGTCACTTCATTGATTTGCACTCACAGTGCGTGCACGTTGTGATTTTCGTTGGTGGTGAAGATCTTCCTAGAGGAGAAGGAAGAGCCAGGGAGGGATTGTTGGTTTGTTAAAATATAGTTCTAAAAAGCCATTTTTACTGTTCTGCTGTACTACAAAATGATCAGAGTAATCTTATTTTCTGAAGATTTTGTCACACAGGATGTTAAAACTTCTTTTTTTTTGGGAGGGAGGATGACACCCTTCTGTACAAGTACATAAATAAACAAATTTATGAGTGATTTTTCCTTCTCTGAGCTAGAGGATATCTTAAGGATTTTAACTAGAAAGCATTGATGTCTGGTCCATTATATACTGTTAGTGGTGATAATAACCTTGCAATATCTTGTTTCTTTCAGAAGAGTTATATAGATTAATCAGTTCACTTTTACATTTAAATGTGTAAATAAGCTTGCATAATGTGAGTTCATCATACTTGTCTTGCATGCTGTGATCTATGAGAAAAACGGGAAGTTGATTTCTGTCTGAAATCTCCAGAATTCTTTACTTCTTATGTGAATATAAGATTATAGTGACTATGCATTTGGTCTAACAGGTTTAGAATTTTTTGGCAATTAACTTTAGATCTACTGATGTACTATTAATATCTACTGTACTTTTGTTTGCTTTTATTTTCTTCTATTTCTTGATAGTTTGCATTGGGACACAGATTGACAAAAGCTTGCAGTTATAGAGCATTCTGTTAAAACATCTGATCAATTTTGTGAGGCAAAATATCTGGTTTTGATTAACTGGTTTTTTTCATTCCTATATCTTCTAGATTTTATAGGAAGACTAAGCTTGGAGGCTTTCAAGACATGGAGTGTGTTCCTTGTGGTGATCCTCCTCCTCCCTATGAGCCTCACTGTAAGTGCTGTTTTCCTCCTGTTGGAGTGGGATTTGGCTTCAGAATGTTTTTTGTTTTAACTTGAAATCTTGGCAAAAAATGACAGTCACAGTTATGAAGAATTCTTTTAAAGGCTTGTTTTCTGGTTAGTAAATGATTTTGTTAATACATTTCAGCAGGTCCAGCACTATTATTGCAAGGTTCCCTCATATGACCAGTCACTTGAGGATAAACATTTTCGTAATACCACGTGTTTAGGCAGCCTTGACTCTGCTTCTGATGTTGTCATATTCATTTTAATTTCTTGTTTGTGTTAATGCCAAAAGAAAGCCAGTCTTCCTAGACCCTCTGCCTGCTATCTGGTAGGCCTCAGTGAGTATGAATTCTTTCCTGACACCCAAAAGAGGTAATTTGTTGATACCTTTGAAAATAACTTTTGTATTAAGGTTACAGCGAGAGAGAACAATATAGATAAATATCTATATATGAAGAAGGCAATGAGTAATCAGTTTTTCTATTTGTTTTTGTCCAATGAGAGGATCAGAATCTCTTTAATAGGAGAGGCCCTCTTTACTCTGCAACAGAAGCCTTTTTACTACTTCTTCCAAGGCTGTTGATGGTCTACATCCTATTAAGTTTTTAATTTAATAAAAGGAGTGAATTATTCATGTTTCCTTTATTGCTGTCTGCTTTATAATATGAAAAATAAAATTGATTCAACATAATCTTGTGGAAAACCTTGGGTTTACTTGTCGCTTCTGTAACTGTGAAGTTATGTTTTGGGTTGTTTTTTTTCTCTATTCCAAACAATTGTTTATAGGGAGAATGAATTGTCTAGTTCCTGAAATGCTTCATGCTACTTTAATAAGGATACATTGTTTCATATAAACATTCTTTCTTTTTTAATTGTGCTAAATTAAAATATAATCAAGTATATGCTATTGTGCATTAAAATCATACGTTTAAATAGCTTTGTATTGTATTAAATTTAATGAAATAAGGATTCTTCAGCATTTCATATATTGCTTAGGTAGCCTTTTTTCAAATGAGCCAAACCTCCTTGTTATGCTTGCATTCTAGTTTTAGTGTCTTTTGGGCAATAGATTTACAAAACCAGATTCTCAGACAGTATCTTTAATAGTAAAACTTTTTATAAATGTGACTTCCTGTCCACTTCTCTTACAGTTTGAGAGAATTTCATTATATACCTCTGCATCATAATAATTTAATTTTCATTAAAGATGGCAACATTAAAGACTAGTAAATCAGACTTCTATAAAAAGAATAAGTCAAATAAGTTACAGTGTTTGCAGCCGTAACTCCTGCCCAAGTATGATGTAAGCCTAGAAAGGAAATTAAAAAATTTTCAACTATTTTTGTAGTGTAGACAACATATCTTAAAATTGTTTGGAGAAAGTTATTTTCCTCATAGAAAACACTGAGGTTTGATGCCAAGAATGAAATGCTGATCTTGATTTACTGCAGCGAATCACCTCAAATGCAAGGAGTTGCAAAAGGTATTTCCAGACAGAGTTTGAACCCAAACAGGCAATTGCATATGTACGTTTATTGTAATCCTCCCAATTGATCAAATTAAGTATTACTCCCTTCATTTGTTTTTATTCTCTCTTTATCTACAAAAAGAGAAAGTTAGTGAAATCTGAAGTGCAATGGTATTATTCTGATCTAGGATAGCTAATGCATGAGTTCATTTTATGCATTTTTCCCCCTATTCTTGTTTTTCCCTTCTTCTAAGAAGGCATGCTATTCAAACATGAGTTCTACTCTCTGGCACAAAGACAGGGAAGAAGAAGAAATTCCCTCCCTTATATCTTTCTGCTTTGCCTGCAGTTAGTGACTCATATGGATACTTCCATCTTTTCCAAAATCACAAATCTTGTTTTTTAAAAGATGTTGAAAGAATGGTTACTAAGTCTTCTGAAATAACTCAGAACTTTTCAGTTTATAGTGCTTTGGCTTTTGTAATTGAGACCAAGCTTGGATTCTAAATTGAACCATTAAGAAGCTACTACTAATTTTAAGTGGGCAACAGACAGCCCTAGGGAGAAGAGCATTTTCTCTGTCATAAATTGTAGAGGTAAATCCAGATTAGAGACTTTTTTTGTTCCCTAATCTCATGGCTAGCTGTGACAAAACCTTTGACTAAGTAACGTAAGGAATTGCTTGTTTTTCATAGTTCTGGTGGCAAGTTGTGAGAATCGGCAAGCATTTCCAGCTTTTACAGAAGAAATAATAAAAAGTTTGAAATCATTAAAATGTTTTTTATTTACATACTAACCAACCATTAAAATCTTAAGTGAAGGAAGTCCTTCCGTGATTACCGTATGTCACTGGTTTTCAGAAGGCTTTTGTTCAGAATTTGTACATTGGTTCTTCAGGTCTCTAATATAAGCTGTCTCAGTTCAGGAGAGTGTATGTGCCTTCCTCAGAGTAGCCTAGGAAGTTATTCTTACAATAGTAGGTAAATGAACTGAAATCTGTTTGAGTTTTACTTAACATCAAATAGGCGGAAAATCTCAGTTTTAAGACTAAGTCAAAAACACGATTCTGCAAGGAAGTATAAGTAATGGTGTGTGAAATATTTTGATAGTTAAGATGTTTAAGACTGCATTACTTGAAGTTAAATAGAGGCAGACCATTAGGTGTATGGGGCAGGTTCTCAATGATCAGAGACTAAGTTCTAATTGTCTGCCTTTCTTATCCTTCTTTCTTTCTACTGTGAAACAGAAAGTCAAATATTAGTGCAGCTAACTCTTATATTACAGATGAAAAGGAAAAGTTTAAATGTCCTGTTTCAATGAATTAATTGTCCTGTGAGGTGTGTGGCAATCTTTTGTTTGCTTAAGAACATTACAATAAGGGCACAAAGGCTCACAGCCCCCTACCTGAGCTAAAGGTTCATGTTAAAGCTGAGACATGGATGAAGTTCTTTCAGCACTAGTAGCAGTTGATTATTACCCAGTTAGCTATAAATCTAAATACTTGCTTTTATCTTCTTTCTTTCTGTAGACATTTTAAAACAGATCTGGTTTAAATATTTACTGACGAAAAAATGAGTTTGTGAATTGCTAGAGGCAAGGTTGAAAGGATTCTATAATGAATAAGTAAAGAGAGTATTAGAGGCCGGGAGAATTGCTATCACCTTTGTGTAAACTTTAAAGGGGACACAATGACTTATGTGTGTTTTTAGGATGTCAGAAAATTAAGTACACAATGATATAGTTATATTTTAATTTGCTTAGTTCAGGTAAATAAACTGTAAATACCAATCCTATATATAGGGTCAGCATCTAAACATTAGATAAGAAATGAAAGCATGTTTTTAAAATTACTATTTGTGTTCACTTTGTAAACTGAAGACATTTTCCTCACCTGAAGACATTTTTTTTCTCAACTGAATTATAGAAAAGGAGTCCTTTGAACTGGGAACTAGGCTGAAAACCCAGTCAATCAGAGATGTAATTTCTGAAATGGAAGGTAGCATAGACTGTCCCAAACTGGTATCTGTTCAGCAGTGAAACAGCAACATAGATACAGTTCAATGATTCTTTTTTCTTGGCACTAATTTAGGCTTGCAGAGTTCACTCTCCTGTCTGCTCAGGCCAGTGTTGTGCTGCCCCAATGATTATGCTTCAACTGTTAATGAAACTCTTCAGTAAGCTAGATAGTGGATCCATCCATGATATTAAAAGAGTTAAAATAATCCCTTCTTAAGGTTATTTTTAAAACTAATGAGTTTGTTAACCCCGAAACACTTGTGGTGGTACAAGTGAAGGAGAGATGTGGGAAAGGCTGGGGTAAGAAGCAGAAGGTTTTCCAAAGATACCATTGCTTTCTTTGAGCAAGCATTATGTTTTCAGATAGTCTGTCTTAGCAAATAAGCAAAAAACATGAGAAACCATACTTTTGGTCATAAGAAGGTGGCAGATGAAAATTAAAGTGATGGAATTATTTTATCAACTTGGCTGTATCAGCAGTTCCTACAAGAGTTTACTGTTGTATTGTTCAGTTCACAATGCAGAACAGCACCAGAGTCACCAGAATCCTTTAGCTTCTAGGCAGGCTTTCTGCTAAGCAGAAGAACCTGTGACATTGAACTTTTTCGAACTGTATTAAAAAAAAAAAAAATAGTTCATCGCACTTCCACACTACTGTTCCTTTCTGGACCAATCTGCAGTCAGTGGTGTTCCCCTGTTATGTGTAAATTCAGTCTAGAATTTGGCTGCACAAACAGTTAAATTGGAATAAATTGTGAGAGTCAAGGAAGAGAGGAAATGAACACCTAGGCTCCAAGAGCATTTTACAGCCAAAACACCACCAAAGGAGCAGCCTTGTCCTTTCTTTTTTCTTTTTCTTTTTTTTTTTTAATTATCTGTACTATTATATTTTTTAAAAAATAAGTTTTTGCACAGTATGTCCACCCAAAGTCATTCTTCCTTCTCCAGGACTACTTCTGCTTGTCTTCATGACACAAAGCAAAGAGCATGGAGAGCTGGGGGGGATAAGGATGGGGGTGGGATACCATTCTGTGTGGAGCTTGGGAAACTAGCCTCTACATGTTCCAGGAAGTAAATGCATTCTTTGCTTCAGTGAAGCAGAAATGTTTTGTTGAATAAGTCACAGTGGTGGAAATGTCTATAGTTTGATTGTAACATCATGTGCCTTTGAAATAAACCTGCAATCAGGTCTAAAATTACTACTTTTTTTTGCCATGAGGCATTTTTTGAGATAGTGATTTCAGTGATAGTGGTTTCAAATATAAAGAATATCTCAAACTAGAAAACATTTTTTACTAAGATGAGGAATAAAAGTACAGACTACAGCTTGTTGGTACAAAATACATATAGCAGATCATAGTGAAAATATTACATTTTCATGTGAGACACCTATATTTTACTTGCTTTAAATTTTGTTTCTTTAAGGAACTTCTACAACACTTTGACTACCTCCACTAAGATTGATCGCAAAGCTCCCTGTACAGTTTTCTTCTGTAGGTTTTTTTTTTGTAGTTTCCTTCTGTATATTTACAGAATTGTTTTTCTGAGAATTATATGCAAGTGTCCTAAACTGCAGCTGAGTCTCACTCTTTAAATCTACAAGGTATATTGTTTCACTAATGAAAGGTGCTATTTAAGGGATAAAATATGGTGGTATTTCCTGGTGTTAAAAGTAGCTAGTACAGGAAAAGTAGGATTTGGTTTAAATCTATTTATTTACATTTACAAGATTAGGATCTGTGATTTTTGTAAACTTTCATGTGAGGGTAATGGATATTTGGGGTATGCAAGGACTAAACTTCAGAACAAAGAAGATAAAACCCTAGAAATTAGTGTGCAGAGGAATATTGTAGGGTGACAAAACACAAGATTAAAAGTAAGGGTGGGGCTGGGAGCTTGCTGGTTACATGTGTATTCTCTAAAATACTTTACCTGGTGGTAAAAGAGAAAAATTACCACTGTCTCATCTTTGCTGGAGTTTTTCACATTATTTCATTAAACATAAATATAGCATTTTAACTGTTTTTGGATTATGTTCAATTCCACATTAGTTCCTCTGTTTACGTAGTGGAATTTTAATTTACTCATATCACTTTCTTCTTTCTGTTTACAGAATTTTGTGATTTAAAAGCTCTCGGAATCTAGATAATGTTTTTCCAGCTATTAAGTTTTTCTGTAATTTTTATTTGGTTGCTTTATACAGTAAACTTTGTATTACTAATGCAAAGCAGCCTTTGAAAGTAGACTGCTTATGTGCATATGAGGCAACTGGCAGCTGAAAATGTATAACGAGTGAAACCATTCTTAGTTATTTGGTTTATTCCAACATATATGTCTATCTTATTTCAGTATTCTTTCCGATTTGGGGTTACCTCACAGCATCTCTCATAATCCCCTTTGCCATGTTGGACACGGTGATAGAAAGCAGCTGGAATATTATATAAACCTTTCATAAAAGTCATAAGGAGTGACAGCCGATTTAGGTATAGCTAATAGCATCCCTAGCTTATAAATATCAGTACTGGTTTATTACAGAGACATTAGCTTTCCATTGTCTCATAACTGAAATGTACACTTTTGTAAAAATGTAATAAGTCAGTATGATATTTTCCATATGTGACCTGATGGTAGAGTAACTTATCTTCAGGAAGTCTGAAATAAATTTGACTAGGTGTTTCAGAGAGATGAGAATTGCTATTCATGTCTTATAAAGTTTTATCACAATTTTATTTCTTTCACTCATCGTAGATCAAAGAGAGTTAACCTAGAAAACCTGAATGTTTTCAGTTCCTTGTCCTTGATAATTGTGATGCTTCTGACCCATTGGGGAATGACTTAGAGTCAAACAGCTTCTTCCTGTTCTGAATGTACTTTACATGTTGGGCTTCCCTCCTAAAACAAAAAGTTGCAAACAAAGAGGGGGCAGATCTTTCCTTCTTTTAATAACAGAGATGTTACAACTAAAATTACTTATAATAGTTCTGAAATGTTACTGTTTAGATTCAGATTCATTGTGTAGTTTAATCATGTTCCAAAACTTTCTCCTTGCCTATCTTTTTTTTTTGCGTATACATTGCCAACTGACTGTCACTAGCTCCTGTTTTCTGTACCTCTCATTTCTGTGCCTGTATCTATGAAAGTACTTCATTATGTAGCTTGTTATTACTAAATAGGTATTACAGTTAGTAGACAGAACTGGTCAGAAGTGTTTCCCCTCATTTCTGTCCACCATCCTCTCTACTCCTGTTCCTCCTCCAAAAACAAAAAACCTGCGGTGTGCTCCAAAATGCAATGGAAAAAACAAAACAAAACATCAAATTTTCTACAGAAGAAAATTTAGCTTAAAAGTATTGAAATGACATTGCAAGGAGGTGCTACTCCCAAACCCAACAGAATTTCTTTGTAGCCAGCCAGACACTTTACCAAGGAATCAAAATTTGGAAACCAAAACTCTCAGGGCTTCTAGTCAGTCTGAACGGTTAGACTTCGGTCCGCTTTCTTGCACTGTCCTTAAATGTTTTGTTCCATGCAGTTTACTTTTTACAGAAGAAAATTTGTTCTATCAGAAAGACTTACAATCGCATGTAATATAGCTTAGTGCTGCAAAACTGTAGGTGTGAGGGCTGTTCTAATGAATTGATTTGCTTACTAGTAACTTCTGTAGAACAGAAGTACTCAGTGTAGCATGTGTGCTCTGTTATGAAAGATTTATTGTTTGAGTCTATAGTAAAAGGATAGTAACCTGAACAACTTTAGCAATTCTAATGAGTCTTAGAAATTTCCTGATCTTCATTGAAGCTGTTATTGATTACACGTATGTTGCCATAATTAAGGCTATGTGAGACGGATTGTGAAACTTTCTTCTGGATCAAAATGTAGATAGAAAGTTCCACGGGGAAAAGGTTTTTGTATGTGAAATCTGTCTGTTAAAGGTGTTACTTAATGGAAGAAGGAAGCCCAAACTGATACACCAATAGTGCAAACCATCCATCTTTCAGTAAATAAACAATATTGTAACCTCACTTTGTCCTGGCAAAAGTAAAGGTTAAGTTTTTTTTATGTGGGTCTGAAAATAATACTCTTTCCTTTGATTCAAGGGCAGTCATATGTATACATTTTATGCAAAATGCTGTTGATGCTAGTAAGTGATAAATAAGGTGGTAGAATACTCATTTTATCTCAACATGCCAATTAAGACATTTGTACTTTTTAAGGATTCACAGTTTACTGTCTCTCTGATGGTAGAGACTCATGAATATCACTACTTCTGTTGCTAGCTGACGAATGAAGGAATGCTGTAGCTCTTCCAACAGAGCAAAAATACCAAACCAAAACAACCCTTTCTAGTTCTTTCCTGCTGTTACTTTGTGCAAGCTTGTGATGTAACGTAGGTGGGATGCTGCCATAAAGTTTCTTCTCAGAATTTGTGGGGTTGTGTCCCACCCTTGTGCTGGTTGACCCTCACAGCTGTGCCTGAGGCTGTAAAAGGCTATCAATAGGAAGTGCTTTCTTGCTAACTGTCAAACGTTTCCTGCCATTCTGCACCGGTATCATTTAAGTTCTGGATTTATCTGGATTGAGCTGAATTGGGTTTGTTGACTGAATGCTGATCAGAGTGTTTGGTGATTATCATTGAGCATGTGGATCATTTCTTTAATGCCTGCATCATACTAGTCTCTGGATCTGCGAAAGAATTTTCCTTCCTGGCAATTTAGCATTCTCTGGGGGGGAAAACTCCTTTTCCCTTCCTGGCCACTGAAGGCCAGGTTTCTGAGAACAGGGAATTTGTCTTTAATTGTTCTTAACTATGATGTGTTTGAAACATAAGGGATGTTGCCAGTCCCCCATAGGTGTGACAGTTGTCATTTCTGGCTGCTAAAAATAATTTCAGAATTGTAAATTATCTCTTTTAATTCCTTTTGACCCTGATAACTAATTTCTGTCCATGCTGACAGAGTAACAGAGACCTCAGACAAGGAATTTTCTGATTTTATAAAAACAAGTGACCTAGTAGTGAATAGGGAGCTATACTAATGCACTCAGTGAGAAGGTTGTAGCATAAGCTCCTACTGCACTCTTCAACAACATAAAATCTACTTAAAGGAAAATAATGTAAAACAAATGGTAATTTCTAAGCCTCCTGAAGGTGTTCGTTTATTATGATTGTGGAGGGGAACAGGAAAATTGGAATAAAAGAAGCTTTACTCCCTAAAAAAATAATATAAAATACAGAAGATTATGATTAACCGTCCCTACTATAGAAAGCTGTTAGCAATATAATTATTAAATTATTTTCAGAGTACGCAGATGTAATGTAAATGGCTTCCATCATACAATGGAAATCAGAGAATAAATTACAAATGGAAATGTTGTTTTTAAACATTATTTTTTATAATCCCTGAAAACTTAATACCTAAAATATGTATGATCATAATCCAGTAAAGTTTTAAGCAGGTAGTATGAAGTTTAAGTGATATTTGACAAAGGTCAATTGCACTGAAAGGCATTGGCTTTCTGGTTTCAGCATGAGAATTGCACTACTTATGTGCAGTCCACTTTTATATACTAAAGCATGTATTAACATATTTCATAAAAAGCACAAAATACCAGCATAAATCTCTTCAAAAATACATTCCTCATTGCTTACTATAATATGATGAAAAATGTATAGCTTGAGAGGGAAATGTCAATTTATGATTTTAGAATAAATTGAATTAAATTTCATTTATTTAATGGATTCACATCATGATCTCATGCAGCTGTCAGTAGGACTTCACATAAGTGGTGCCCATCTGGCATTCAGATGGTTATATTGAATCAGTACACAGTAACGTATAGGGCAGATTTCGTATCTTTGTTCTAACTCACAGCTGGCAACCCTATCTGCTAATCCCAGTGAAAGCTTCAGTTTGAAATACAAAACTACTTTTGAACTTGCATATCCTTCCCCACAGATGTCTGGAGCCTTGGTGATGTGTTTCTTTTATGATTCCTTTTAAATCAGGGAGTGAATTGTTGCATTAAGAGTGAAGTTAGGAGTTTATTGCCTGAAAATGCAATGAATCCTTAGATAACCATTTAAGAGCATGTTTTATATAACAAAAAAAAGCTGAGAGTGACCAAAATACTTAGTTTTGCATGTTTTTGCTTTGTTACTAGGTTAGTTTTTCACTTTGTTATTAGGTTAAAAAATTCCTTAGTCTATAGAATGATGAAGTTTGCAACTGCAGTATTTACTTCTAGTTCGTTCATCTAAAGTATGAACTAGCAGTTTGCAGGCATATTTAGTTTTGTTTCTTGACACTGTTAAGTACAGTTAGAAAATGAAATTCTCATCTTAACTGCAGAGTATGAGAATTTCAATATGTTTTTTCAAACCAGTTTACCCTACTTTTGTTTCTAGTAGTAACTTGTGCAACCTTTCATCTTATGAGTCAATCCTATAATTAGTATCCTTCTTTGCCAGAGGCATACTGCATGTTTGTTTTAGGTACAGAATGTCTGCAAGAAATTTAACTTAATCATTACTTTTTAATGTAAGAGCTGGTTAGCTCAATTACACTAGATTAAAGTGAATTTGAAGTTCCTGAGTTACAGAGAAGGGGCTAATCTTGACCTGTACTGCATAAGTACTATTTCCTATGGCTTTTTTGTTTTGGTTTTTTTTTTTTCTTCTTATGTGCACTTACTAATGTGGCTACCCCTTTAGCCCAATCTTGCAGTGGCTATAAGCAATTATCTGTTTGTTGTATGGAGTGGGTTTACAACGTTGTTATTTAACTTGCCCATTAGGTTGATCAAAACTATTCCAGTATTGCATACATTGCAGTAAAGCTGCAAAACATTTTTTCAGTTAATTTTTACTTTATTGTGTTCAGTGGTAACCTGAAAAAAATAAGTAGTTACAGCTTCTCAGTAACTTCATTAAGATTTCTTTTTTTTTTAGACAATTTCTACTTACAGAAGCATTAGACTATTTTAAATACATGAATTTAATAACATGCTTTTAAGGTATGTTCAGACTGAAAATGCTAGTTTAAATTTATCTCTTACAATGACCCATCTAATTCTGGAAATGGTTGCATTAGCACCACTTCAACAAAACTGAGTTTTGGTGCCTACTGTATAAATATATAATGACTGTTATGGATTTTGCGTACAGAAAGTCCAAGTTGCAACTGACCTGCGAGTATAAAATACTGCTAAACAAACACATGATAGTGGTTGGGTTTTTTTACTCTGCTTTGTACTGGTGGATGCTATTGGCTCTGTTGCCTGGCTACAAAATGCTTAGGCTGCATTTCTCTTAAATTCTTGAACCAAAACAAAAAACAAAACAGCAGAAAATGGGGAATCCATGTAGATTGAAACTTAACATATTGCCAACTCTCTATGAATAAGAAAATAATTGAAAAGCAAAAGAACACTGAAATATTTCTGCAGAGGAATGGAATTACCTGGAAGACTGGAATGTATTGGAAACAGGATAAAATGCAGTAGCCTTAAAACAAGAGTCATGCGCTAAGGGCCTCAGCGATTCATTATAAAATAACACCTCATGAGCTGGAAACAACCTAATAGAGGAAAGACCTAACAGCCCTACTGATCACTTGGGTCATTCCAGTTGTTGCTCTCTACTTTGCTCCCCTCTAATTTTTTGGTGATAGGCTTCACATGTTCTCACTCTTGCTGGTTCACTTGTGCTAAAGCAGTGTGCTGACAACCTCCTTTTTTACAAAGATCGAAGAGCGATCTTGCGTGTTATTCTGGACAATGACACGTACCTTTGAGGTATAGGCTGTGACTGTTTCTTAAAAAGATTAGCTGTTTGTTACAGCTTTCTTAAATAAAGGGCTGCATCCACCAGTTTTAATAATGTTTCATTTAAGTGCATTTAAGTGGTATAACTGTATGTGCATACTAGTGAATGTACGTATACTTGTAGTTACCATAGCTATATGTGGAAATTTAGGATGGAATTAATGCACCCTAATTTAGGCACATAAAAGTTAATGTGTAACACTGAAATTGTCAGCCCAAACTCACAGTGTTAATCAGCAGAGAGAATTGGGTACCTCAAGAGTTCAGGCAAGCCAGATAAGGTAAGCATCAATAACTAACACTA
Organism: Rissa tridactyla; assembly: GCF_028500815.1. Lineage (NCBI taxonomy): Eukaryota > Metazoa > Chordata > Aves > Charadriiformes > Laridae > Rissa > Rissa tridactyla. The sequence continues at coordinate 23,760,557 of NC_071466.1, forward strand.
GACAGTCTTTTAAGACATTTCAGATTAATTACTTCTCTAGAGATTTTTATTTCTGCCTCTGTTTTAGAAAGAGAGCCCAAGGTGAGTAGCTCCGACTTCATCTTTAGACCTTTAGGCTTCTGAAGTTAGAGTTTCATCTAGTTGCCAGTATCAGGTTAAATGAAAACTGAAAATTCAATATTGAATGACTGTGTGTCTTAAAAGCTGATCTTCCTCTTACTTTTTTTAAGGAGGGAAATGGAGTTTTTAGACTATAGGTTATTTTTATGTTTTTTTACTCCCACTGAGTAAATAAAAACATAAGTAATAAATAAATAAAAGAAAGTTTTCTTATTCTTTGATGAAATGTTTCTTACAAACCAAAGCCCCCATTCTAAGAAAACTTGCCAAAGTTAGAATGTGCCAGAATTGAGGCTTGCAACCATAATTAGATTCCTTCGTATATAGTCACTCTGATACAGGTTTTATTTACATTGTTGCATATGCTGTTTCCCACTGGACCTTTGTTCATCTAAAGCACAGGGTAGGCAAAACCTGTAATTCTATGTCTGGCCTTATTTGCCACCCACTCTTTTATATTCTGTACAGAATGCGAGTTACTAATTCCTGCTGGGCTTTTCTGTGGTTCTGTCACTGTAAAGCAGTTGTTACAAATTTTGCAGTTGTTATTGACTTTTATCTTTACAACAGAAGTGATGTAAAACGTATAGTGACTGTTACACAGTTAATGAACTGAAACAGAATCCAAGTCAAAATAGTCAAAGGCATCCAAATCCCTGCATTCTTACTTGACAAACCCGGAGTAGGATGCCTCCTTCTTGACTGTGGAAATCTGTAATGGCTACATCTCTAAGCTGCTGACTTTAGGCTCACTCTGTATTTGGTGGAGAGAAATCATCAAAGGAGCTGTTTAAAACACATCAGGTTAATTGCACCCTAAAAGAGCGTTTCTCCGCCCCACCGCCACTGTGTAGAGAAACTTCAGGTGAGTCCCACAGAAGCAGATGTTTGCGTTGGTCAGATAGATCTCGCCAATAGAGCTTGACTTTTCAAAGATAACCTCTCAGAGCGTTTTCTGTATTCTATGACTAATTCCTATTGACTTCTGTTAAAGAGGGGAGATGTTATGTTTCAGATTAGGTAATATAACAAAGCAAAGATCTTGTATGCAGCAGCCTTTTGTTCTCTGTGACTTGACTTTATCCCCAAAGCTTTAAGTGGTGAATTAAAAACTACTTTTTATAAGCTATTATTATTTCTGACTTCAAAGCTACGGCTTTTTCGTCTGTACTGAAGTTTTTATGTGCGTGCTTACTATTGCACAGTAGGTAACTTTCTTTGCAGTAAATCTGGACATTTACTTTCATATTTGCAGTATTACAGTAAGCTGGTGATAAATGTTCAGCTTTCAAAGGTGTTAAGGCTGTATGTTATGACATTATGAAAATTTATGTTTAATCCCATGTATTTCAGAATACTTACCCAAAGAAGCATTTTTTTAAAAGATGCTGAGGTTGCAAAGTTGAACATTTAAAAAGTTAGAAAATACTAGTAGGGTTGGTTATGCAACTCCTAGCTTCCACTTTAATTCAAAATCATAATTCAGCCCAGTTGTGTGTAAGTATTATGAAACAGTCTTAATTACATAAACACACTCTGTGTTTTCCATCGTACAGACATATTTACCCCCAATAAGTGAAAATGGCTAGCGGTTATGTTTTTAAAAAATAAAAAACCAACCCCACCCTACCCCCACTCTCCCCCCTCACAAAAAAAATAAAAAAACAACAACCCTACATTCAGAATTAGTTCCTTGCCTGGAGAATTTAACCTATGTCAATGATCTTTTAACATAATTATAAATAGGAAAAAAAAAAAAAAAAAAACAAACCTGGTGGGCAACCCGAAGTATGATTTACTTAGTTTTGTTCATTCCACAAATGTATTTCACATGACTGTTGGCTACACAAAGAGGGGTCCTTACTACCTCTGCTGAAGATCTACCACGCGGCAAATTCAACTGGAGAGATTCAATACGCTTTTACCCTGCTCAGTTTATAGCCTAGTGGCTAAAATAGTCTCCATGGAGGTGGCAGAGGAGGCAGCTTGGCCAATTCAAGAACTTCCTTTTTCAGCAAAATAAGTAAATAATCCTGCAAATAATTTGATATACAAGTATAGTAGGTCTTATCATATCACTCATTTATAGAAAGTTTTTGTTTGAATATCTAATCTCTACTGTCTAAAGCTATAAAAACTTTGTGACTGAAAATTACCACAGTGTACCCTGTGATTCTGATGACAAAACAGGTATCCAGTCTGCAGACAGAAGTGAGGTAGCTGAGTACTGTTGTTACCTTTACAAACCATTTTAAAGCAAGGAAAAACTGTAACTCTTGCAGGTGTCCTGCATAGACTATTAGTGATGTTTATCAAAGTTTGTATTAACAAATTTAAGATACAGGCTTACAATCGTCATGCAAGCTTTTGCTCTGCTCCCTGGGTTTTGCCACAGCTGAACCAGGACTAAGAGGGAAAACAAATGAGGTAGAAAGTGCAGCGTTAGAAATTACTTTTCACTGTGTCAGAAGGAGACAAGAAGTCTTTTGTGACTTATTTACAATTTACTTCTTGCTTTACTGGGATACACACAAATATATTTAATTGTGTGTTAATTTCAGTGATTGTGGGTTTAGATCATAGATTGAATCACAGAATACCAGTAAATATACAATGAGATTCTAAAGGGTATAGGATCTTCCTCTCCTCTTTCACAAAACGTGTAATGGCTGTAGTTACCCACTTGAAAATGGTGTGGATTTAGGCAATAAAATTCTTCTTCTGCTGGTGTGGGCAATGCCTTGTATAAGCATTTTGGAACTGAGAGTGATAGAGTTGTGTCTACAAGCAATAACTGTCATAAAAAGACTTAATTGACTTAAGTACTGCACCAAGTTGTTTTTATTCTATAACTGGGTAGTCCTAAAGATTAAGAGGGACTGCACATAGAGAATACAAAACAGATCCTTTCTACTTTCATCTTCTGTTGAAGAGACAGAGCAACTTTCATAGCTCGGGTAGGATGCGTGCATTCTGTAGTTGGATTTGAACAAGAGAATATCCTGAAATATTGCATTCTTCTTCCCAAAACACATCTGGAAAAGAATTTGGTTAAAAATACAAGTTAGAAGTGAAGCAGGGAATAGGTTTTCTTCTGTACCTAGTGATCTCCTATGTTCTGACACAAATGTTATTTGATACTGATTCAACACATGAGAAGACCTGGGAAAGAAATTGCATTTTCTGCAAAATAGATGTTAGACACCCTCAACTGTCAGAGGTGCAAAGTGAGCTGCTAGAAGCAAAAGTCAGAAAGGTAATTGCTGACAATATCACAATCATATTAGCAGCAATATATACTTTGTGTTACCAGATCATGCTAAGTATTTCCAATTTATGGAGGAGAGACATACTGTCTTTTCACATTGATAAGCAATTATGTTGGGGGGGTGCGTGGGGGAGAATATGTAGTTAAGCAGTGACACAGATTTTTATCCCACTTCCTCTGATTTTTTTGCTTGCTCTCAGGTTTCTTTCAGGTTATTGGAGGGTACCAGTGATTTGAGGCTTTATTCTCATGTAGTATTTTTAAAAGGCTAGACGGTTCTCAAAGGTGAAAAGTTCTGTGTATGAAACAATGTTACTTTTGAGCCCATACATCAGTTCAGTTTAGATGACTATGGTAGTACCAAGAATTAATATCTCTTAATTACTAAAAGAAAAATGTTGGCTATGCTTTACAGATAACGGTGTGTATCTAGTACTGTGGAGTTCATATATATTTTAAACTCACATACACAGTGTATTTGTTCTACCATTTTAAGCATAAAAGGCGGTCAGCGGTTGTGAAAACACGCAATGCAAGAGAAATGGTCTTGGAAATGAATAAATCAAATTCCAGAGATTTTAATTTATAAGCACATTTCTCAGCATTTCCAAACAATGGATAAATGCTTGAATAGTCATTTTCTCCCCTAGGGCTTTTTGGTACATTTATTTAAAAAATAACAAACTCAACAAAATAGTTAAAAAAAAAAAAAAAGTTATAGGGTATAACTTGGAAAATAAAGGCTTTAAAGTCAGCACTTGGAGTACATTTGAAAAATGTGGTTTGACATGATGAGCTTTTGGGTGTAGGCCATGCACACAAATGGCTGTCCTTTAACAGATGTTGGGAGACTCTCTCTCCAATGTTTACCACAGTCTCCAGCAGTAATGTGTAATAAAGTTTCTTACCTCCCACTTGAAAGATCAGGAAAAGGGAGGCAATCTGCTGCTTCGTAAGGACTCAGAAATATACTCAGGACAACTTACTTTCCACTGATATTAATGCTCAGTAGTATATATTACCCATGTATTTTTTTATATATACGTATATGATACATGTGGTATGTGAATTATATACACACACAGTGTTTATACATAATACATTATTTTGCTTATTGGGGACTAGGTAGATTTTTAACTGAACATAAGCATATTTTAAACTTTTTTCAAAACAAAGGAGTTTCAAGATAAGTCACATTGCCCTGCATTTTCCATAGATCAAGAGCGCGCACACAGGTAGCCAATGCAGTTCAGCTGAGAGGCAGTGACTCGTTAAATTATCATAACTTGAGGGTATGTCTGAGCCCTTGGTTCTTGTCAAATTAAGGTTGATACGACTAACTTGGGCCAATCCATGTAAAGGTAACGGGCAAAGACTTTTTATAATAGGCAAATGGTTGTTTCCCCTCTCTTGACCAGAAATACCCATATTCCAGGAATTAACAACATTTTAATTTACTTTTGTATCTTATTTTCAATCCTGATCGTAAAAGTGTTACCATGTGTACTTCACTAAGTGACGTTTTCATTATTGAGTAAGCCCTCTTTGGGTTACCATTGACTTGACATGCTAAGAAAGAAAACCCAAACATAATATTCCACATTTTTTCTTCTTCAACTTTTATAAGTAATATTATTATATTATTATTTATTATAACCGTGGAAGAAACATAAAACATTGCAAGTTCTGTTTTCACATGGTTAATCTACCACTGAAAGCTTTCTTTTAGGCATGCTGATTCCAGTAGTGACTGTAACTAATCATAGTTCTGAAAAAAAATCTGAGAAAATAAACATGAAATAAGTGAAGTCTTTTTACATTTTGTCCTTTCTCTGGTTGTTTTGTATAATAGGCTGAAAATTCAACTATTCTGTTTATTGGCAGAAGTTGGAGTGATACAGCTGGGATTCATATGTTCCATATTAGTTGAGTTACTGCTATTTAACCATCTTGGATTAACAGAAAATTCACTTGCTTTTAAGAACCACACCTTTGCATATACTAACATTACGATGTACTATTGGTTAATTAAGGGAAGAATGTGTGTTTAGGCTTACTGCTCAAAATTATGCAGGAGACAGCTCGGTATTTTGGGTACTACTTCTTCACCACTAGCCCATTTCCAGAATATGTTGGAACTAAGACTTAGAAAAAGAAATCTATTTCTTAAATAAAACATATTTTCTGTTTTATTTTGTGATGCATAATAGGCGCATATTTTCCAGAATCATACAACAGTGTGCATCTCCTCCCTCCTTTCTTAATGTGTCATGTCCAATTTACAGAGTGTTTAATTACACATCTAAATTTAATCATGTAGTCATGTAATAGACGTAAGAACAAGTTTAAAGTTTAAAATGCAGCTCCTTGCTTTACTGAAATGGGACCATTAAGTCTGTGAGCCTGAAAAGAAAGAGAGAGTTTATGAAAATGCATACATATCTGAGTAACACTGAAAGCAAAGTTCAGCAATGCCCAACGGGCCGCTTCTACAATAGCAATCCACTTCTGAAATGTTGGGCTCTGCAGGGAAGATCACTATCATTATAATTAGAGCTACACTACAATGGACTGCTCACAGTAGCTATTCCAAAAAGTTCTTTGAAGGTGAAGATGAGTGGTAGGCATTCTCAGGAACAGAAAATTGCTTTCTCGGGTTAAAAAAAAAAAATCAACCAAATAAAATGAATCTTAAATAACTAGGTGGCTAAAATAAATTTAAACTTTTGCCATCCCTATCTAAAATAAAATGGCTGTATTTCCAGTTTGGATATTGCTGATGGACACTAAAGAAATATGTATCATTTATAATTTCCCAGAATATGTAATATGTAATTATACTTGCAAAGAGATATATTTTGTGAGCAAATGAAGAGAGACAGAAATACAGCAGCTCCACCTCCAGTGCTCTTGTTCTATTTTTACTTTCAGAATTAACAATTCCTTTTTCTAATAATTATAAAGACCTAATTTCTAAGAACTGTTTAGTGCTTTTAGGTAGGTACATTTATACAAGTAGGTACATTGATATGAAAAATATTTTAAGCCATTCTGATCAGTTTTTTATTGTGTTGTTTTTACATACTTGTCCAGGCCGTCTTTAACCTTCTAAAGACTAGATCAGGCAGTTGACTAAAATTGAAAATCTGATATCAAAGCACAGTCCTTGATTTTCATGACAAAGACAGTACACATTGCTGTATAGACAACTTTTTTTTTTTTTTAATATAGTTTTACGCCTTCTCACAGAATTATATCCTGGAACTTTAAATACCATGCAGACATTTCTGCAGTCTGTTAAAACTATAAACTTAAAACTATAGCTGTGAGAATCCTAGAAACTGAGTGAAAAGTTTTCTCTGTGGAAGATTGCAATGCTCCTGCCAAGAGCATTCAAGTTATGACAAAAAGATTATGACAGTGGTTGGTTTTTCTTTTAAATAACAATGAAGATCTGGGAAAGAGGTCATAGAACTTAGCTCTTTGAGTAATAGGAATCATAGAAGAACATAAAGAGAAAGACAGTTAATAATTATTTGAGAGGAAAAGTACCTGAGACCCTGAATTGAAATTTTGTTCTGTTATCTGGAACACAAATAACATATAGACCATCTGCTATGATAATGAAAATGATAACATTTCAGTACAAGGACAGAGTTTCAAAATGTGTTTCTAGTTCATCTAGTTCAGCCTCTATATTGACTCGAGTTTTGAGATATTTTAATAACTCGGAATCACAGAATGGTTGAGGTAGAAAGGGACCTGTGGAGATCATCTGGTTCAACCCCTCTGCTCAAGCAGGGCCACCTAGAGCTAGTTGCCCAGATCCATGTCCAGATGGCTTGTAAGCATCTCCAAGGAGGGAGACTCCACAACGACTCTGGTCGACCTGTGCCAGCGCTCAGTCACCCTCACAGTTAAAAAAGCATTTCGCAATATTCAGAGGGAACTGTCTGTGTTTCAGTTTGTGCTTATTGGCTCTGGTCCACTGAAAAGAGCCTGGCTGTGTTCTCTTTGCACCCTTCAAGGATTTATACACATAGACGAGATTCCCCTGAGCCTTCTCTTCTCCGGGCTGAGCAGTCCCAGCTCTCTCAGCCTTTCATCATAGGAGAGAGGCTCCAGTTCCTCAATCATTTTTGTGGCCCTTCGTTGGACTCTCTCCAGCAGTTCCACTCTGTCCAATTTGGCAAGTTAAAGGTATATAGAAAAGATCTGTTAGAAATGTGCTATTCATGCCTTTGATGTGACAGTGAAACATAATAGTACAAATCAAAGGTAAATAGAAATATTTGAGCAGATGTAAATGCAGTAATACTTGCTTCTCTGCACATTGAAATCAGGAAATGAACAATTAAACATTCTTTCTTCTGAATAATAGCCATGATCTGACCTCTCCACATTTTTATATTCCCTCATTTACCAGCAACTACAAGATACTATAATCCACAGAAACGGTTTTTATTTAATATGTTTTGTGTCTTTTTTTAAATTTGGGGTTCTTTATTTCCTAGAAGTTAATATTTTCTTTTTTGTTAAGTGGTCTGAAGATTTAGGATGGGATGGAATTAAGTTAATTTTCAAAATACCTAGCTTTTTGGCAATTTGTCCATTGTAACAAAGCAATATGGTATTGTAAATGCTTTGGTGCCCACGTTTGATGCGTGTAGAGGAAATACCATAATTATTTCAGAAAATTATTCCTGAGTAATACAATACCATTGGTTGCACTAACTAAGCTAGTAAGTAAGTTCTTTTCTGCTATTATTACATTGCAGTTAAGATATCAAACAATTGTATGACTCTGGCAGACATTTATCTCCCAATTTAAACTTAGAACTGCATGGACCATTACTTAGGAAATTATAGTCTTTAGGTTTTACCCAAAGATTTTCTGGGGTAAATAGGCACATTTAACTTATTTTTATAAATTAATAAAATATGGTTTGTGGTTTTTTAAAAAATTTGCTGTCAGAGAAATACTCAATGTTTTGTTCCTTTTTCTCATAATATATTATTGAATTGATGTAGTCTTCAAAGTAGATTGAAATAGATGAGCTATCAAAATTCATAAATTGTTAAAAAATAATTTAATTTTAAAAGACCATTTGTAATTTAAGATGGCTTCAAGAGTGTAGTTAAAGTTTTGATACTTTTAAAATCTTTTTCACTTTCCACCTAAAAATAACAATGTTCGTCAAAGCTAAAAATGTTGCTTAAGTCTTTACTAATATGGACATAAAATCAATCTGTTGAATTTTTACTAGAGGTATTATCTGTATTAAAAAACTATCACCGAATAAAAAAAGTTAGCACAGTTGAAGTCCTAGGTTTGATCCTAGAAATGACCATGGTGTCATGACACACGCAACCAAGCAAATGATACCTTTGACAGCATTTGAACTTCTGTGGGTGTCTCAGTTCTCAGAAAGTTTCCTTATTAAGGGAAGTTCATGTATTTGTGACTCCCTCTAGTGGATACATTTCTCAACTATACACTAGAAAATGCTCTCCATATTAAAATCATCTGACATTAAAAATTGAGGGGTCTTTGTTTTCATGGTGAAGATCTGATTCCATTCTCCTGGATAGTCAGAATGTGGTTTTGTACACATCTCCACTCATTATCGCTCATTTTGCAATATATTTTTTTAAAGATTTTTTTCATAATGTGGTCGCTGGTAATCATATCTATTTATATATGCAACTAATGTTTATACATTAGCAGAGGGAACATCCCTTTTTTCCTGTGCTACAAACCTCTTCTGTTTCCCAGACTCATTTTCATTACTATATTCCTGAAATGTTTACAGTTCACCTTAGTTATTATTTAATTTTATTTCAGGTACCACCAAAGTAAATCTTGTGAAGATCCCTTCAACTGCTTCCAGTCCTCGAGACACTGCTCTGGCAGCTGTTATATGCAGTGCACTTGCCACAGTGCTCTTAGCTCTTCTTATTCTTTGTGTTATCTACTGTAAGAGGCAGTTTATGGAGAAGAAACCAAGCTGTGAGTCTTCAATTGTTACTGTTTCTTTGTAATATTTATATAATGGTATTAGTTTGGCAGATCTCTCTGTAGATAAATAAATGAAACATCTACAGCATTCAAGCAAGTTTAGTGTTGAGATGAACAAGCTAGCAGAAGCCCAAGACCCCATACAGGGTTGCCAGCTCAGTGTGGATGTTCCAGCTTCCACTGAGAAAATGCTGTGCAGATGCCCAGAAATAGTCCAATGGCATTAATTCTGAGCGGTGCCCTGTTAGATGCTGCACAGATATATTTGGACCATTTGAGTTCCAAGCTGGGACGTCATTATAGAGTTGCAACGCCAATTTGGAAATACCAGCTTCGAGGATCTGTGCATCACATACTATTATGAAACACCGATTAGCTCATCAAGGTAATGAATGTGGTAGTGTAGATAGAAGATTTGTCATTAACAATTTTGGGTTTATGAGCATATTCAAGACAAATTAAATGCCTAAGCCAGTTAGATTTGTAAATTTTAAAGAAAATCCATAACACTTCATTGGTGTAATTCCATTTGTTTATAATAAACATTTTTTACCCCTTAATTTAAATTAAGGAAAAGTCAAAAGGACTCTAGTTCCCATTTACAATTGTAAAGAACTTTTATTAAAATATGTTTATAGCATCTAATGGACCCTGGATGTGAAACAAGAATAATATCTAGGAAGAATTTACGTTATCACATATGTTACAGCACAAGCAAAAATAAAAAGATTGAATCATTGAAAGAGTTGTTCCTCACCTGGAAGATGCTTTAGAATGTAAGTTTTGAGAAATTCAGACATAGTGAATTCAAACCTCAGTTAGTGACGTTTAGTAAGTCATTTGCCTTGGCCTACAATTATAAAGATTAAAGGAAGTCTGCTGTTAATGTAAAGCTCTTTAAGATAATATAAACAAAATCCCAGTGGCTGAAAGCTGAATGTGGAAAATTTCAGGTGGGAATCACTGAGAATCGTTAAACACTGAGAGAATATAACAGTGAATAAGATATACTCTCAAATCATAAAAATAAGAGCAGATGTCTTCCTAGAAGAGGCTGTAGTTGAACCAGCTGTTCTAGGGTTTGTTGCAAAATCTGTGGTTTGCATTATATGAAACCACATGATCATTGTGGATCCTTCAGTTGGAAAATTTATGGAAATACTGTATAGTATGACATTTAAGCATTCTCTGAAGATAGGAGGCTCTGAACAGGAAAAAGAGTATAATTTACTAATACATATTTTTATTCATTTTGTCCAAAGGGTCTCTGAGATCACAAGACATTCACTACAATGGCTCTGAATTGTCATGTTTTGATAGACCACGGCTAAATGAATATGACCACAGAACACGTTGCCAGTGCCAGAGAAGCACATCACAGACATGTGGTATGTTAGTCTACTAAAAGGTGACTTCATGGCATGATGAACATTTATCTAACGTTTATCTTAACATTTGAGTTGTGACATTTAATTGTAACTACAAAGCTAACATTGTCAAACTACCCTTTGTCCCAGGCTAATTTCTCAACAAGCAGATAGAATTTCTAAGTAGCTGTTTGGTTATGATTTTTTTTCCTGTTTTCATTCCAATGACCCTTCACTTAAAAAAAAAAATCTTTAAATGTCTACCTCATTTTTTTCTGATAAAAATAGCACTGCACCTGGCTTTGAGACTTAAATTAGTGTGAAGGATTTACCAGACAGTATCTAAGAATGTGATGTAAATGCTAAAGGACATTAACAACCTGAACAATTCAAATCATTGGGATTTTGTGAAGTCATGTCAGAACAGATGCATTTATGACGTTAACAAATATGTAATTTAACACAAGCACACAGGCTTAAATATCAGCCTTAACTCAGAAGGGGGTACTTCCTCTCATGCATATCTAATTGAAAAGCAAATTAATTTAAAAAGTAGATACTCATGACTGGCATCTATATTACTCCTGGAGGAAGGGCTTGGCTTTTATAAGTAAAACTTCAATTTTCAAGTAATAAATTAAAGAACCCATTTTTTGCAGTAAGAAATCTCTTTCCTTAACCCGTATATTATGATGTATCTGGCAAATAATACTCAAATTTGAAAGAGTATGGAGACTAAGTTTATACAGAGTTTTAACACTTTAAACATTATTAAATTATTTTTCATTCCTTAGGACCAGTTCACTTGATTCCATCACTGTGCTGTGATGAAACCTGTAGCTTGGAGCACAGCAGTCACAGTTGTGCATTCCACTCACAGACTACACTTAATGAAAGGTAACTTAGTTTTATACATGTCTATTAGACATTAAATTTTTTTTATGCAGTCAAATTAATATTTGTACAGGTACAATAGCTTTTTGGAGCGGAATTAAGGATTTTGATGAACTGTATCCATATCCTCCCATTTTGTGCAAAACCAAGTTTATGGTGAAAAATTGATTTTAAGTATCATTTAATAAATGCTGACTTGATATATCAGTTTCTCTGACGAAGAAGTGACTGACTTCTCTTCCAAGCAGATAGTCTTCCTCTTACTCTATGATACCTAAGAGGTACCTAAGGTACCTAAGTGACCCCCTCTGCTGCTATGGGTTAGCAAGGTACTGCATAAACCTGTGAATGTGGGGGGGTTAAGGTACAGTTTAGAAGTGTCATGAAGATTTTCTTTTTTAGAAACTCCTAATGTCAATGAGATTTGAAATATCTAGTATTACTGAATTTCTACCAGATTGGAACCATTCTTTACTCCTGATCATCTGAATATAAATACAGTAGTAGAGTGGTCATTTCTACAGCAGTGCCATGAGCTAAATATATAAAATTTATGGTGTCTTTCAGTGTTTCCTGGTTACAGATTTTAACACAGGATGTATTTATTTCTTTTAGCTAGAATCATTTTCCATATAAGGTTTAAATTGGTCTCCAGCTGTTTTGTTCTTATGGCCAAATGTAGCTAAAAATGTAGAGGCGGCTTCTTCATAGGTATTGTTTATGCAAGACGACTTAGTGACCTAAGTACGAGATACAAAATACCTAAATGTTCTATAACAACTTGTTTAAATACCAGCAAGCTTGAGTCATCCTTTTATACCACCAAGGCGGACAAATTGAGAGTTGTGTACTTTGTGGGGATCTTTTGGTTTAGGCTTTAAAAATAAATGTCATATCCATGCTATGTGGACATCAAAGATCCCATGGTTCCTTCCAGTAGAAATGGAATTTGCTCCAATTTCCTTTGCCAAAATAATGTATTTCCTTCAATTGTGGTGCTATGTCCTGACTTTTGGCCTCATCTATAAAAATGCTTTGTGTGTATATCAAAGCTATTAAAGCATCATGTTTTGGAAATGAGTAAGGCTACTTAAAACTGGTTATAGGCAATGTTAACGTGGGATGAGTTCTGTCACACAATTTATTACTGTATATCAAACTTAGTATAGCCTTTACAGTTTTATAAATCTGTAGACAGTTTTTGGAAATAAAACATATTAGTATATCTTTTTCATTTTGTTAATACTTACTTTGGTATACTATTGTAAAAAACATTACTGGGCTTTCAACAGAGATAGGCATGTGTAGTGCACTCAGACGTGTCAGTGTCATCATGCACCTTAAATACGCTTGAGACAGATAATACTGAGTTTCTGCTTCCACTTTCTTCCATTTTCTATAAAATAGAAATAATCCTTGTGAGAGTTAAAAACCCTTGCCCTTCATTAATATTCTGTCCTTTCCACGTGAAAGAGTATAGGAGAAAAACTTTTTTTTTTCACGTTTTGAAGGCTAGTCAGAAGAAACTGGAAAATCTAAAGTGAATGTATGTTCAGTATGCAATCGTGCAGCTAGGAGGAGTTTCAAGCAGTGTTGTTGTCTATTCCCTTCTCCCACTGAATCCACTACTTCTGCTAGATATACGTCTAGCCTGTTGTTTTGGGGAAAAAAAACCTAGTGCTGGAGATTCCCCAGTCTTTCCAAACATATTTCTCGCTGCAACTTCAGCTTGTTATATCTTGTCTTAACACACGCACGCACACACACACATATTGTGCATGCATTGAGAGCAAATAAATTCCTTCCTCTTTGAAGCAGTCATTGTATCCAAACAGTACTATAGTATTTTTTATCATATTTCTGTTCTTTAGACTATAAACAACGCCAACTGTCGTTTATGTTTTCTAAAACCCTGAATTCACAGTGTGAAGGGATCTAGGCATCCTCTTTACCTTTAGTAGTGTTCTCCAGAGCTTTCCTCATTTCCAGATGAGGAATATACTGTATTACTTTTAAAAAAAAATTGTTTGTACAGGATGCCTCTAGAGTATTAGCTTAATATAACCCTGTTAAACCTTCTTGAAATACCTGTAATTATTAATGACAATAGTTACAATACTGATAATATTTTTCTGGAATGCTTTTGGAACCATGTATCCTTTTATCCTTTTGCAGGGCTTCTGATTCTGTTGGAGAAATGATTCCTACCTTCCTTGGTTCTCTTTCACACTCTACCTGTGGAGACATTTCAGATGCTTGGCCTCTTATGCAAAACTCAGCTTGTTGTGACAGCATTTCTTTCTGTGAATCATATTCAGAACTGGCTGGAGGATCTGCAAAATCCTGCAGTCCTGAGACTGAAAATGCAGCCTCTGTTGAGTCGGATAATAACCAGGATCTAAGTGAAGTACTTATTTCAGCTAAGTCTCTTGATGGAGACATTGCAAAGTCCTTTGAAATCTCCAAACATAGAACATGCATAGAAGTTTCATCACTTCAGAACTCAGTGGCTGCTGAAACCCAGCCAAAGTCAAAGCGTAATGGAACAGCAAATGACTCTACAGACTGATAAAGAGGTAAGAAACATAACTACGAAGGAGTGAGAATGAGTACCCAAGGCACGTAGAGCTAGCTAAAAAAAGAATTGTAAAACATTGTAGCGTTGTGTTTTTCCATAGGCTACACCTAGCTATTGCTGAAAAAAATTAAAACTCTGTAAGAGGTCCACATTTTTAAATTGTTGACTGAATTTGAAAGGTGTACTTACTCAAACTGTAATGTTGAGATAACGTGAACCAGAATACGGGGGTAAGTCTGTATACCAGTCAGCTTTTATCAGTTTGGTTTTTTCCATTAAATTTCAGGGGAAAAGAAGTTTTAATGGCCTTATGACCAAACTATTATGTGAGGCTAGTCCTTGTTTCTGAGGGAAGAATTGAGGGGACTTATCTTTGCTCGTTGTAAACAAAGCGTGGAAGACATGCAAGTGTTCATCAAAAAATACTTATAAAGCTGTCTCTGCGAAGTTACTACAGCAGTAGCAGAAACAGAAGAGAGAATCTCAAATGCTTTTTAATGCCATTCATATTCCCATGTCATCAGATAAAACATTCCGTAAGTTTGTCCATAAAATATAATTTAATCTATAAAATCTCAGTGTTCTAATTTGCAGAGAAAATGCAGGTCTGAGGTCAAAATGAGAAGAGGTGATAATCATCTCTATCACATAAAAATGTAACCATCACAAAAAGTCACTCTGCCACTGCTTGATCATTATGTCTTATTTAATATTAGCTGTGCTCTGTATTTTTAAAATGGCATTTTCTACTATTGGAAGTAACTTGGAGCAACAAGTAGCTTGTCTGTGAAAGGATCCCAAAGGCACATGGACTGGTGTTGTTACTCAATGGTTATGCAGGCTGTGGCTGGAAAGCTGAAATAGCCTCCTCTGCATGTACACAGAGGCAGTAACAGAAGCAGTTGCCACTAATATTAATGATCCACCAAACTTAATTAAGAAAATTATGCTATCTGTAATTATGAAAATTTTGGATCATCTGCAGAAATAAAACTGCCTTCCTTTGATCCTCTGCCATTTGGTTTACATGCCACTTTCATATTGTTCTTAAATAAGAAGTAGAAAGTAATTAGTATTTAACAAAAAAATATGCATATTCTGAAAACATGTAAGTGCAATAGTTAATTCTTTGTAAATCAAGCCATAATTCTTTAGGTGACGTTTTTAAGAGGAGGAAAGGGAGGTAAACAGACTGCTAAGTCAAGAATTTTTTTGTCATTGACTTAAATGGAACTCGTATATGACCCTGAAAATCTACTGCTGTCACTAAAAATTTCAACCTTGTCTAGGTCACACATTTTTCTCAATATTTTTTACAATATATAATTTTGTCTGTAGCACTGGAAGATGAATAGTCATTAATGTCTGGCACTAACTCCCAGAGGTCAGTACTGGGTCCAGTCCTGTTCAGTATATTCATCAATGACCTGGATGAAGGGATAGAGTGCACCCTCAGCAAGTTTGCTGTGTCAAGAAGAGTGTGGCCAGCAGGTGGAGGGAGGTCATCCTCCCCCTCTACTCTGCCTTGGTGAGGCCGCACCTGGAGTACTGTGTCCACTTCTGGGCTCCCCGGTTCAAGAAGGACAGGGAACTGCTGGAGAGGGTGCAGCAAAGGGCTACAAAGATGATTAGGGGACTCAAACACCTCTCTTATGAAGAAAGACTGAGGGATTTGGGTCTCTTCAGTCTGGAACAAAGACGGCTGAGGGCAGACCTTATCAACACTTATGAATACTTAAAGGGTGGGTGTCAGGAGGATGGGGCCAGGATCTTTTCAGTGGTGCCCGGGGACAGGACAAGAGGCAATGGGCACAAACTCAAACATAGGAAGTTCCACCTAAACATGAGGAGGAACTTCTTTACCCTGAGGGTGGCAGAGCACTGGCACAGGCTGCCCAGAGAGGTGGTGGAGTCTCCAACTCTGGAGACACTCAAAACCCGCCTGGACGCGTTCCTGTGCAACCTGCTCTGGGTGACCCTGCTCTGGCAGGAGGGTTGGACTAGATGATCTCGAGGCCCCTTCCAACCCCGACCATTCTGTGATTCTGTGTAACTGCCCACATGTCAGATAGCACTTAGCATAGTTTCATTTTGATATATGATAATACCATTAGGTGATAGTTCTCTAGGTATATATAGAAAGGGACAACAACATGGCTGTGACTGCAAATCTTGATGCTGCTAGTTCCTAGTTTTCTGCGGTTATCAATGGAACTGAAATGCTCTCTCAATGTTTTAAGGGAATATATTTTCATACTAACAAGATTTTAAAAAATCAGAAATTCATTTGTGGGTTCTTCTGCCCACTAAACCAAGTATCAACTTAAGAGATAGGCGATTAATGTTATTCAGAGGTTTTCTAGGTGAAAGGAACCACAGAATTTCAAAATATTGCTATAAAAATTAACTTTTCACCATATTTGTTATAATATATAAATTGTAAATTTTATTACTGATTCATATGTATGTGTATAAATCTTCTCTGACATTTCAAAATCCTATATTTGATGGGTTTGTATTTTTATGTATTACTGTTGAGATTTGTGTATAATTCTGAATAAGCAAGATTGTTTGGGTGGGTTAGGTTTTTCTTCTTTTTTTTCTTTAATAGACTTTACTGATTCATTTTGTACAATTTCTCCGTATTCATACTCTACACTGCATCATTATATATGCATCTCTGATGGAGAAATTTAAGCAGCATTTGAGGGTCAGGATGAGGAATAGGCTTACCTGAGATGTATTTTCAGGCTTAACTCTCACCAACTGTACAACTCCGGAATTATTTCATCTCAGTCTACCTCATTTTCTCCAATTTGCCCTTCATCTTTCTTGTCTTTTTGAAATATTTGGAGGGAAGTATGGTCTTTTAGTACATGTGGATGCATTACTACTATATGGGCCATACTTTAATTACACTGAATGTACTAATGGGCTGTGCTTTTATTATATTGCAAAATAAATAATAACATAATAAAATCAGAAGATGGCATATTTTTATTTCTGTGCACATAAATGTAAGGTTTTTAATAGGTATTTTAATACGGGTACAGTTGTCAGGTTTAGGTGAATTTTTACAGCAAGCAGTAAGTATAGCTGTGTTTTTTTAGTGTTTAGTCAAGTACAGAAGTAGGTTTTTTATAAAAAACCTTATAGAAGGTTTTTTATGAGTTTATGTAACCACTGTTCTATCGCTTTCTTTTAGGAAGCCAAGCTATTTCTCTCAGCGCTGAAGCTGAATGCTTCCCTAATGCTCCTCTGCTCATTCTCATCAAACATAGTCTACTCTTCAATGTTGCATGGTTTCAAAATCAGCTGGAAAAAAATGGGATCATTTCACACCTCCTGAGCAGTTGCATCTGAGCCACAACAGCTGTGAAGTGAAACTTCAAGGAGCATCCTGGGAGAACCGTGAAAGTGGATTTATGACCTTTTGCATCTCTTTTTTAAAAAGAACCTTCTATTCCTTCAGCTTCCCAAAAAGTCTAATAGAGTGAGTTTAAAAGTAGGTGTAAATACAGTGAGAAATATGAATACTTCAGTGTATTTAGGGTGGGTATCTTAAATATGGCTACAGATGATAGAAGGCGCGGGACAAGACTTTGCCAGTTATTCTGCTTGCAGATTTGTGCATGCATTAGGATTTTTTTGGCTGGTTCTAGTTTTAACTCAGTTTCCTGCTGTTGAAGGACTTAAACATTTCTATTTATGCAAGGGTCATCTATTGATAAACCGAAGCTTTTATTATATATTACAACAATATAGTCAATAAGCTAGTTTGGGGAGTTAAAGAATTTGCATGTTACAATATATATGGTTGAAGTCCCCTCCATCCAAGTATTACATTTGTGGGAGGGGGCATTGTTTTGTTAAATATAGCAGGAGATTAGCTTTAAATTAGATTTAGTTTAATGAAAGTCAGACGTATAGATAGGGATGTTATGTTTAATTGGTAGTCTCAGTATTGGAATACAGCACTTGTTGTTATAGCGTGTAATTTTTGGATGTTGAAATAAATGTAATCAACGGTCACATCAAAATGCCAAACTATGGCAGGTGTGCCATGAAAGTATTCATACAATGAGACTATTACTAATATTTTTTAGTAACTCATTATCTTTAACAGTCAAGCTTCATGGTGACCTAAGTTGTTCATTTAGCAGGCCTGTTCATTCATGTCACTCTGTCCTTCTCCCTGTAGTATTATGTAAATTCAATTTTTCCACACAAAATATAAAAATTAACTCATAACATTTTTTTATGAAAATACCTCTGAATTGAATCCTCAAAGTAAATTATCAACTCTCTGCCCCCATTGCTGTTCTTTAAGATTTTTTTGACTGCAGTTTGTTGTACCACATCCCGTAATACCATTTATTCTGCAGCCATTTTTATCCCTAAAATAGTTTTCACTTCTGTGAGTAATCGCAGTAACCCCTACTGATTCATTACCTTCAACAGGCTCAAACCTGTCAGTGATGAACTCTAGCAACTATTCTTTAAAGTACCCAATGTGCCTTGACAAAAGCAAAGCAATCAGCAAAACCAATGCAAATTTGCAATAAATGTTACTCATCTTTCCACACGTGGTTTGTGTGGCAATGGAAATGTTGAGACAGTATTCCTATTCCATAAGGGAAAACGACTTCTGCTTTGAAGCACCCAGTAGAAGGTTGAACCTGCACAAGAATAGCTAAAGCCAGTGTAGGCAGCCAAGGCAGTAAGATGCTTCAGCTAAAACCAGTGAGATTATTCGTGTGTGCAAAAATCATGAATAACAGTTATCAAATTCAAACCAAAGTAAGTGAAGAAATTACGTAGGTGTCATTTTTTTTTCAAAGTAAAGCCCACCATTTGGTCATTGACAGAGTAATAGGCAGTTATACAGGGAGTACAATTACTCAGCTAAATACTTTAAAGTATGTATTCAAATAAGAGTAGTTTTGAATAATTTCTTTGGATACTTTCATACATTTAAGTGACTGTTATTTTTCACTATGTGTGCATGAAGAGATGTGTGCTTCTTTGTATATACTTTGTAAATAGAAAAAATCCCATGTGCATTTCAATATATGGCAAGGTATTTTTAGAACATATGGAGATTTAACTTTTCACTAATAACAGTTCTTTAAAAAGAGCTACGTTCAAAAGTTTTGCCAGCATCTGCCACAGTAAGTATGTTTTCCCATTGGAATTTACACTTTGAATAATTGTTTTTGTCCGGCAACTCTAGAGAAAAATACTCATTTCTTTAAATGAGTGACAGATAGCTTGAGAGAAAATTGGGAGGAAAAAATGAAGAGTGCGCTCTTTAAATATATGTGTATATTGTGTATATACTTTTTTCCTTAATTTAACCAAATTGGTCTTTTTTATATTGCCTGTGGCAAGCAATGTTGTACATGCCAATAGAAAACATACACTACCACTGCATTTAGACTGCCCACGTATCATGTCTAGGGACTTATAGTGCTGTTTTAAATACTCCTTTAAGGAATGTAAATTAAAATCTTGTATAAATCATTTTGTAATACTTTTTCTACTTGTGAATAAAACGTTACATGAACCAGTCTTGGTTTCTTGATCTCAAATTAATAATAGCGTTCTGTACAAAGTTAGTGATCAATTCTTCTCTTATTTTTAGAATTCCATAATGGTTTAATTGTATTAAAATTATGGTATAATTTGGTACATCTTTGTCTTGAGATGCTTGCTGTTTAACGGTAGTGTCATTCTTCAAGCTGGACGACCTCGAAAATGCAGTAAGTTAACATCAGTCCTTAAAATCATAGCCCTTCAAAATTTTGCTTCTCAAGAAAGGAAAAAGAAAAGCTGGTAAGCACCACAGATTGCTGTCTCTGTAATGTCTTTGAAAAGAAAACGATGTATTCCACGCAGTAGACTGTTTCAGACAAGATAGATATGTAAGTAATGAGCAGCTGTATTTTTGAACCAGAAAAAGATGCCTTAATCATGGCCCCTAATCAGCACCAGCGGAGCCCGCGCTTGTGTTGCACTGCAGCAGCCAAGAGTAGTTTCAAACCTTGGCTGAAGAGAGAATTAGAGAATACCAATAGAGAAGACGAATTGCCCGTGATTATTTAGGCCATTTTTCAAACATCGTCCAGAAGGTTTATATGTTGAAAAGATTCAGGAAAATGTTAGTCAAATGGGATGCCCTAGAATTTAAATGATTAAGAAAGGGATGGCTGACAGGAGTAGAGGACTGAGAAGAAAGGGTAATTTGATAATTGTGTATAATTGCACGGCTTCTTATGTTAAATACATAAGCCGCAGTGACTGGAAACTGAATCCAGATGAGGATGGTAGGTAACATAAAGCCAGGTTGTTTCTGTGGAGAATTTGTAGCATCATTGGTTTTATGGGAAAGTTTGAGAGAAATTGAAAACTGCTCTGTCCCTGTCTCTGGTTTAGTCTGGCAAATTTCGCATTGCTTCCTGTCTGTGTGTTGCTCTTCTTTCTCCAGTCTTTTAAGTACCTAATCCAGGGTTTACCCAGCAAGCGCCTTCCCAGACTAGCAAGGTCTCCTTATACGACTGCGCCCGCGTGCTGCCCTCCTGAGCGGTCTTCTGCTGGTCTTCTGCTGGTCCCAAACCCACCTGATCATCCTCCTAGTTTCCTTAAAAGTTTGCAAGTCTGCAAAGCAGCGTGTGGCACGTGTGGTAGTTCACTTCTAGCCCTTTGTGTCAATAAAGGCAGCTCGGTGACTCGCAGCACCGCTAGGGTCGCAGTGGTGTGCCTCTGCCAAAAATAAAAATGAAAAAAAATCAAGAAAAAACCAGGAATTTAAAAACAGGTGTTTATTCTATTTTGTCTGGAAACAAAATACAATTCAAAACACATTATGTATGTGATCATAAAACTCGCATAGATATTTGATCATATCAGGTATTGCGGAAATGCCATTAGCAAGGCTACGCTTTTCTAGCCAACTATCTTCCTAAAAGAGGTATACAGAAAAAAAATACCTACCTCAAAATCTTTTCCCTGCTCGCGTTGCTTTTCAGTACAACAGCGTTTCCTGCCTTTTCTACAGGGTAGACCAAGCTCTTAATCCAACGCTCCTCATCCTACCGGGAGTCTGAGATTGTGTGGCTTTTCCCTTTGTTGCGGGCTCTTTGAGGGCCTTTGGTTTGCAGTCCTGTGAAGTCCCGCCAAGCAACAACCTTCCTACATGGAATTAATCCTCTCGCTGACTTCGGCGATGGAGGTTTAGCTCGCTACCTGCAGCACATTCCAGCGCAGACACTGCTGCTTTGTTTTGCCCTTTTAAAAAAAAGGGGGTATTGAAAGGAGCGCGTGGTGTTTTATCGGGCAGGGAGCAAGCCGAGGTTGGGCGCTGCGGAGCAAAGCCGCACAATGCCTGCTTTGTGCCGGCAGGGTGCAATTTCATCCACATTTAGTTTTGGCACGAGTGTCGGTAAAACCCACTTGCTCTTCACGTTGCACGTGAGCCATTTTGATTATGGCCGATAAGGTGGAGCTTTCAATAGGATAAGAATAATAGTGGGTGGATTTGCTCACGAGCCTGCTGGTTTCCACCGCAGCAGGGAATGATGGGATTAGTGGAAAAGTTTTCTACTAGCGTCCTGACAGAGAGGGTGGCTCGCTGGGGGCACACTGAGGCTTCTAGCAAGCGCCACAGCTTCAACGGCAGGGTCAGTCGAGTAAGACTGAGGCTTTTTTCCCATCATTTGATTTTCTAAATCCTTCCTTATCACAGTTGGATTTATTTTTTTTTTTTGTTTGACCTGACAAAAGGAGATTTGGCTTGTCCAAGAGTTTATACCTTTTTCTAAAGCATTGGTGGAAAAGAAGCATCTTTTAGGAAGTGCTTTCTCTGAGCCTCAGTCCCTGTGAAGTTTTCCATTTCTTCTGCCCAGGTCCCAGCTTCGGTTTGTGGAGAGACAATTCACGTGCTACTCAGCATGCAAAAATTCTCATAAGTATAGGAGATATTAGACCAAAACCAAGTCTGCAATCAACAGTTTAAGGGAGAGCACTGATTTAAAGCTTGGAAAAATTAAAACACTGGAATCCAAGAAATCACCTTGCTTTGCCCAAGGTCTATATCGGACAGTTCATTGGAACATAACAATAAACATATGATAAGTACAGAATGTATATGTTGCATGCTCTAGTGGCAGAGATTGTAGGTTGGTTGTATGTGGGGGGAGTTTTGGGGTTTTTTTTGGTGTGTGTATGGTTGGACTCGATGATCTCAAAGGTCCTTTCCAACCATGAAGATTCTATGATTCTATGTGTACATGAAGATATTTTTTAAAAAAAACAACTATCAATCATTTTGTATGTGATGTGAGGCAGGGCATTGCCCTGGCCAGTTATAGTAATTTTATGCCGAAGTCCTTAAACATGAGGAAATCACAGAACATGATGGACCAATTCGGGTGCGACCTTTACACATGACAAGCATGTGGTGGAGGTTACAAAATGAACTGAGAACTTTTAAAAAAAAATAGTGAAGGCTCTATTTCAATTTTTTAAAATGCCTTTCAGCCCAGAAATCCAAGTGCCCTATATGTTTCATCCGTCAATATGGGAGCCTTAGGAAACAAAAAAAATTACTATAATGAACAAAATAAAACATTTAGGACATACAGCCAGTACTCTATGGCTCCCTTCCAGGATTTTTGGAGCTGCAATTTCTTGCTGTTCAAAAGCAACAAACTGGAAGAGTCAGTGAGTGAATGCAATTTCTCCGCCAGGGTCGGTAGCATCTGAAGGAGGAGCTGGGAGCGCAGCGGCTGCTCCAGCATTGTCAGCTGGTGGGATCTCGGCAGGGTGTTCTGTAATGGGGACGCTCCGGGCATGTGCACGCGCTTGCATACAATGGATGTTGAAGGGAACAATATCGAACAAAACAAGAATCGTAGAGGTTCTTCGTGATGAAAATTACAATAATAATAAAATGAGAAAAGGACATCTGGCTGTTAGTGTACCAAAAAAGAGCAAAACCAGCCATTGCACTGCAAAGTAATCATATTTTAAAAGCCGAAGTGAAGATCTAGTTTACAGCTGCCTAACTTCTCCAACTTCATGTTCACTTGAACTCACATAAACTCTGCACCTGGCCAAAGAAAAACAATGAAGATCTGGACTCAGCAGAATAACAGCATTTACTGCACCAGTTCTGTTCGTGTATTGCAAATGCGCTTTCGTGTAGATTTGTGTCTGCTCCTGCCACACACCGTAGCTGAGTTTAGCCTGAGGAAATTCAACAGCAAGAATCAGTTTGCCCATTCGGTTCACTTCGGAACCCACTTCGGTTCCAAGGGAAAAAAGACAGCTGTTGACCAACGTGGTGCCCTTTTTTGTCGTTAGACACAACAGTGGTTGTGTTCCTTTATCGTTAGTAACTCGTAGCTTCGGCTTTTAAGGTTATACAGAGAGAAAATTAGGAAGGCAAAAGCCCAGCTGGGGCTCAATTTAGCCACTAACATTAAGGACAACAGAAAAAGCTTTTATAAATATATCAACAAAAAGAAAGCCAGGGAGAATCTCCATCCCTTACTGGATGCAGGGGGGAAAGTTGCAATCAATGACGAGGAGAAGGCTGAGATACTTAATGCCTACGTTGCTTCAGTCTTCAGTAGTCAGACCAGCAATCCCCAGGGTGCTCAGCCTCCTGAGCTGGAAGATAAGGATGGAGAGCAGAACAACCCACCCATAATCCAGGAGGAAGCAGTCAATGATCTGCTTCTGCACCTAGACGTACATAAGTCTATGGGGCCGGATGGGATTCACCCAAGAGTACTCAGGGAGCTGGCGGGAGAGCTCACCAAGCCTCTCTCCATCATTTATCAACAATCCTGGTCAACAGGGCAGGTACCAGATGACTGGAGGGTGGCTAATGTGATGCCCATCTACAAGAAGGGTCGGAAGGAGGATCCAGGGAACTACAGGCCTGTCAGCCTGACCTTGGTGCCAGGAAAGATCACGGAGAGGATCATCTTGAGTGAGCTCTCACGGCAAGTGCAGGGCGGCCAAGGGATCAGGGACAGCCAGCATGGGTTTAGGAAGGGGATGTCCTGCTTAACCAACCTGATCTCTTTCTATGACCATGTGACCCGCCTTCTGGATGCGGGGAAGGCTGTGGATGTTGTCTATCTGGACTTTGGTAAGGCCTTTGACACCGTCCCCCACAGCATTCTCCTGGAGAAGCTGGCGAATCATGGCATAGACAAGTGTACTCTCCGCTGGGTTAAAAACTGGCTGGATGGCCGTGCCCAGAGAGTTGTGATTAATGGGGTGAAACCCTCTTGGCGGCCAGTCACCAGTGGTGTCCCTCAGGGTTCAGTTTTGGGGCCAGTTTTGTTTAATAGCTTTATCAATGATCTGGATGAGGGGATTGAGTGCACCCTCAGTAAGTCTGCAGATGACACCAAACTAGGTGGGAGTGTTGATCTGCTTGAGGGTAGGAAGGCTCTACAGAGGGACCTGGACAGGCTGGATCGATGGGCCAAGGCCAACTGTATGAGGTTTAATAAGGCCAAGTGCCGGGTCCTGCATTTCGGTCACAACAACCCCAAGCAACGCTACAGGCTTGGGGAAGAGTGGCTGGAAAGCTGCCCGGCAGAAAAGGACCTGGGGGTGCTGGTGGACGGCCAGCTTAACATGAGCCAGCAGTGTGCCCAGGTGGCCGAGGCGGCCAACAGCATTCTGGCTTGTATCAGGAATAGCGTGGCCAGCAGGAGCAGGGAAGTGATCGTGCCTCCGTACTCGGCACTGGTGAGGCCTCACCTCGAGTCCTGTGTCCAGTTCTGGGCCCCCCTGTACAAGAGGGACACTGAAGTGCTGGAGCGTGTCCAGAGGAGAGCTACCAGGCTGGTGAGGGGTCTGGAGACCAGGTCATATGAGGAGAGGCTGAGGGAGCTGGGCATGTTTAGCTTGGAGAAGAGGAGGCTGAGGGGAGACCTCATTGCCCTCTACAACTGCCTGAAAGGAGGTTGGAGAGAGGTGGGGGTTGGCCTCTTCTCCCAGGTGAATAATGACAGGACCAGAGGAAATGGTCTGAAGTTGCGGCAGGGGAGGTTTAGATTAGATATTAGGAGGAATTACTTTACTGAAAGAGTGGTCAGGCACTGGAACAGCCTGCCCAGGGAGGTGGTTGAGTCACCATCCCTAGAGGTGTTTAAGAAACGTCTAGATGTGGTACTTCAGGGCATGCTCTAGTGGCAGAGATTGTAGGTTGTTTGGTTGGACTTGATGATCTTAAGGGTCCTCTCCAACCATGAAGATTCTGTGATTCTGTGATTCTGTAAGGATGTTCAACAATAGAAGTTAAGAGGACACTGCTCCCTTGCAAGAGCGAGAATATCTTTCTGACTGACATACCAAAACAGACTCATAATATTCCACCAACTAACACTTGCAGCACATTTTGTCAAAATTCTTCACCTTTTTTTTGATACTTTGAGGCTACAAATAGAAAAAATTCCTCGCTTGAAAAAATTTTCATGCCATGCGACAATGATGTGAAATCTCACGTTAAGAGTATTTTCTCCAGGAGGGTTTGCGCAGCTGCCCTCCGTGTTAACCTCTCAATAAATTGAAATCCTCAATATTAATTTAAGTTGTTTCTTTAAGTATATTTTAAACTTTGGAGGATTTGTTGGTTACTCAAGAAGGACTAATCCACGTGTATTGGCAAGAACTACTTCAAAGTTATTTTCACACACTGTTTTTTAACTAGCAAGACAGTTGGATTCAAGCAGAAGAAACTCTAAATCCTTCAGATGATAAAAATACCTATTTTATTGATGGGTTAAAAGAGGCAAGCCCTGTGGGTTCAGCCCTCTCTCATTAGTTCAAACAGGCCACGGGATCTGCAGGGAGGAGCTCAAGAATGCCATAAATTACATCTCCTGTGGCTTTCAACAACAAATAGATAGCGTTGGAGTTTACTCAAGGTGTTGGCAAGTGCTGTAATAGGGATTCCTGAAAATATCTGTCTGCCAGATGATGTTCCCTAGTACACAGAGCGTCACTGAGGAGGTCTTGTTGCATTTACAGCCAGATGCTTTCTTTTCCGAGAGAATAAGTCTTTTTATTGCCATTCTGCAGTAGGTGGACCAGGGGTAGAGGGGACACAGCAGTGTATAGAGATGTCCAGCACAGGCTAAAGCCTGTTACAGCTCATTTCCCTCTGCAAGTCTCCCAGCTGCCCAGAGATTAGCTGTAAATGTGCTTGGAAGCCTAAAAATCCCCAAAGGTGCAATATTGCACCTTCTGCAGATGTATCATCAGTGTTGTAACTGCAGTAGCTGAAAGCTAGAAGTAAAAAGAAATAAATATCTTCCTCTAGTTGGGGGAAAAAAAAAATAATAAAAAACTTAAGATTTTGGGCTCAAGGCCTTCTTGGATCTGCTTTCCAAGGCTTGTTTGCACACTTTGCATTTAGTTAAAGGTCTACAGCTGCTGCGGCCCTTGAGGATGCTCCTGCAATTCTTACCTGATCCCAGGGAGCAGAAGTTACCTTTCAGTTTGGCCTTGTTACACTTCATGCTGCAAGAGCTGGTAGGTTTAAGTGCCTGGCAAGCTCTGGGTTTTTTCCCCAATTACCTCATTTTTTTGACCAAAAAAAAAAAAAAGGCTCTATTCAAATTTTGCCTAAGTTGCACTACTCACAAGCTACCCATAATAAGACTCCGATTTGATTTTCTAATGGAAAAGAAATGAAGTAACCCTAATGGAAGTGGTGGAGTCGCCATCCCCGGAGGTATTTAAAAGACGGGTAGACGTAGCGCTGAGCGACATGGTTTAGTGACAGTTTTTGTCAGTGTTAGGCTGATGGTTGGACGAGACAATACAAAAGGTCCCTTCCAACCTAGGCAATTCTATGGTTCTATGATTCTAATGTCACCCAAAAGACGGCCCGGGAATCAGCTGCTGATTCACGCTGTTACCGGTGTCCCTCCCCGCGGCTCTGTCCCCCAGCCCAGGCAGCAGGCCAGAAAAAATCAAAACACCTCTTTGACCCGAGCAACCCAACCCACGCCAGCAACCCATTCTTTCCAAATCTGTTCCTGAATCACAGCTTATGGGTAGTTCCAACAAAACAAAACAAAGCATACACCAAAAAAAAAGAAGACAGAGTGTATTAAAAGCTTAGCTAAATAACCTTGGGCTGCACAGGAAGACAAGTAGGAAGGAAAACTCTCCCGACCTTTACAATCGCCCTGCCGCTCGAGCATACCCGGCGTTTTACCTTCTTAGTCCTCACTTGATCTCGTGCCGCAGACACGCAGCCCTTAGCCCTCAGGCCTGACGCAGAAGGGTTTGCCCTCCCCATCCCCTGCCCAGCGTCAGAAATAGTAACACCCGGCTGGCACCAAAGGCTCTTTCCAATCAGGAAAGGAATGTCTCTGTCTCTTCCCTCCTCCCCTCCTGTTTTATGGCTCTTCCCTACCATTCTGCCTTATTTATCGCTGCTCCAATTTTCGGTATTTTTTCGCCTTCTTTCCTCCAGGCTCCTGTTTCCCATTTTCCTGCCTCCACTGGCTGGTCTGCCCCGCCATCGGTGTCTGAAAGTAAAATCGTGGATTTAATTTCATGAACCTGGAAGATGTAACACGATGTATACAAGCGTCTCTAAGGCTTTGCTCTGCTCTTATATGCAAGCAAAGGAAAGAAAAGAGAGAGAACCAAAGGTACCCAACCACAGTGGGCAACTGCTGGCCTGTGCGACACTGGGTAAAGCTTGTTTTCAGAAAGGCAACAAGCTCAAATTCAAAGCCAGCCTACACAGGTATTGATTTGGTTGGATTCTTATCTGTGGAGAGCTGCTTCTAAAATGGAAGATAATGGCTGAGTGCTTAACATGGCGATTTTTAAGCACGTGCCCTGATCAGGATTTTTCTGCAAGAACCCTCCAAGGAAACTGGAGGCAAGGAACTGGTCACAGCAGCAAATAAGACAGAGCTACCCATGACAGCGTGTAAAAATTGCTGATAACAGGACTTACCCTAAATTGCTGTAAAAAATTATCTACTGAAAAGATTACAGGCAGGACAGCTGGGAATTACAATGTTTTCAGTTGACTGGAATTCTTTCTTTTTCTGTCTGGGAGAGTCGTTTTCTCTTCCCTGAGATAATCTTACGGCAAAATATTATAGCAAAATATAAAAAAAAAATCATTCCTATCAGATCTACTTTGCACGCTCCTGCCCCGGTGTTCGACTTTTAATTTCCTGAAGGGGTGGGTGGGAGCAGGTGGGGCTGACCTGTGAGTTGAGACACACGAGAGTATTCCTTGCTGCGTGCTTGGTGGAAAACGGCATCGAGGTGGCAAAGGAGCTACTGCAGAAAGGATGACACAATTAGACTTGGTCTCCTGCTTAGAACAGCTGATTATAAATTAGCCCCAATCGGACGCAAATTATTTGCTTATATTTGGTTCAACAGAAAACCAGGGTCAAAACTATATTACCACTGACGTTTTAAAACACTTTAAAACTTACAAACAGCAAGGTGGAAGAGGTGGAAGGAAGAATCCCGTGTAATTTGGGATTCTGAAGCAGTCACGGTGCCGGCGGGCGGCGGGAGGGGCTGCGGGAGGTGGTTCACCCACACCTACCCCTGCCCCAGGCCCGCGGACGGCACCCGTGCTCCCGGCCCAAAGCCTCACCTTTTCATCCTCGCCAGATATGGCCACTTAACAGATCAGCCGTAAATGACAGATTTTTTATATATATTTTATATAGATATTTATATTTTGTGCTATTATAATCCTTACATTTGCTTATCATAGAAAACTGTAGGGCCCCACGAGGGGCTTTCAAGAGCTCACCAGGGCTGGGCTGTGGTGGATCTGGCCCCTCTGCGGCTCTGAGCTCCTCACCTGCGTCCAGCAAAAGCGGTGCCGCGGCCGTCATGCACAGCAGCTCCTCCATCCGCTCCTGCAGCAGAAACAGCGTTGTATTATATTGACATCTGCCAGCCCCCTTTTTCTTTTTCGCTAAGCATTTTGTTGGTGTTTGCTCAAAGTCTTCCAGGGGGTGAACGGATTTTTATAAAGGAAACACGCGATATGCTACAATGTGCTGCTGTACTATGGAATTTGGCCATAAAGGAGCTTTTGCACTTAGTCTGTTCGGCTCTGGCTCTTTATTAGGAGACGGAGTGGGAAACTGCAAGCTGGTTTCAATGAGTGAGCCTTTTTCTTAGCACTGCTCATGGACTTCCAGCAGCTGAAGGATGTATTATCCACCCGCAATTAACTCATCAATATGCAGTATGTGAAAACCCAGACTCAGAAATGGCTGAGAACCCTGCCACCACCGTGCCACAGGCTCTTGCAGTATCGTTCTGGATGGGAATTTCTTTCTAGCCCCTTTTTGTTGGGGGATCCCAGCTGAGGACCCATCATATATTTGTAACATCGAGGAACCGGGCACTGATGCTGTCTGAGACGGCTCTGTGGAGAGCCCTGAGTTCAAGCCAGGCTAAAGAAGTCCCTCCTGGCACCCTCCCTGGTGGAAAAGACAAAGAGCACACCAGCAAGACACCCAAGATGTGAAGATCATGTATGAAGCTGGGACTGGCCTTGTAAATCCCACTTCCTCCTGCAAATTGAGAGAGACAAATTCAGAGTTGACGAGTTGTATTGGGTTTGCATGGCAAGGTTTTGGTAGCTACAGGGCTACAAGGGTGGCTTCTGTGAGAAGTTGCTAGAAGCTTCCCCCATGTCCAATAGCGCTGATGCCGGCCGGCTCCAAGACAGACCCATCGCTAGCCAAGGCTGAGCCCATCAGTGATGTGGTACCTCTGGAATAACGTATTTAAGAAGGGGAAAAAAAAAAAAAACCTCTGCAACTGCAGCCGGAGAGAGAGGTGAGAATATGTGAGAGACACAACTTGGCAGACCCAAGGCCAGTGAAGGAGGGAGAGGAGGTGCTCCAGGCACCGGAGCAGAGATTCCCCTGCAGCCCATGGTGAAGACCATGGTGAGGCAGGCTGTCCCCTGCAGCCCATGGAGGTTAATGGTGGAGCAGATATCCATCTGCAGCCCATGGAGGACCCCACACTGGAGCAGGTGGATGCCTGAAGGAGGCTGTGACCCTGTGGGAAGGCTGCACCACAGCAGGTTCCTGGCAGGACCTGTGGACCCATGAAGAGGGAGAAACCCATGCTGGAGCACATTTGCTGGCAGGACTTAGAAGCATAGAATCATAGAATTGCTAGGGTTGGAAGGGACATTAAAGATCATCTAGTTCCAACCCCCCTGCCATGGGCAGGGACACCTCCCACTAGACCAGGCTGCTCAAAGCCCAATCCAGCCTGGCCTTGAACACTTCCAGGGATGGGGCATCCACAGCTTCTCTGGGCAACCTGTTCCAGTGTCTCACCACCCTCATGGTGAAGAACTTCTTCCTAACGTCCAGCCTGAATCGACCCATCTCTAGTTTTAATCCATTCCCTCTAGTCCTACCATTACCCGACATCCTAGAAAGTCCCTCACCAGCTTTCTTGTAGGCCCCCTTAAGATACTGGTAGACCACTATAAGGTCTCCTCGGAGCCTTCTTTTCTCCAGACTGAACAACCCCAACTCTCTCAGTCTGTCCTCATAGGAGAGGTGCTCCAGCCCTCTGATCATCCTCATGGCCCTTCTCTGGACACGTTCCAGCACGTCCATATCTCTCTTGTAGTAGAGGCTCCAGAACTGGACGCAGTACAGTACAGGTGGGGTCTCACGAGAGTGGAGTAGAGGGGGAGAATCACCTCCCTCGACCTGCTGGCCACGCTTCTCCTGATGCAGCCCAGGATACGATTGGCTTTCTGGGCTGCTAGTGCACACTGACGGCTCATGTTGAGCCTCTTGTCCACCAGCACCCCCAAGTCCTTTTCTTCAGGGCTGCTCTCAAGCCAGTCACTGCCCAGCCTGTATCGGTGCTTGGGATTGCCCCGACCCAGATGGAGGACCTTGCACTTGGTCCTGTTGAACTTCATGAGGTTGGCATGGGCCCACCTCTCCAGCCTGTCAAGGTCCCTCTGGATGGCATCCCTTCCCTCCAGCGTGTCAGCCACCCCACACAGCCTGGTGTCATCGGCAAACTTGCTGAGGGTGCACTCTATGCCACTGTCCATGTCACTGATGAAGATGTTAAACGAGACCGATCCCAGTACTGATCCTTGAGGGACTCCACTTGTCACTGGCCTCCACTTGGACATGGACCCATTGACAGCCACCCTTTGGGTGCGGCCGTCAAGCCAGTTCTTTATCCACTGAATTGTCAGTCCATCAAAGCCCTATTTTATCAGCTTGGAGACCAGGATGTCGTGCAGGACAGCGTCAAAGGCTTTGCTCAGGTCCAGGTAAATGACGTCAGTTGCTCTCCCCTTGTCTATTGATGTTGTGACCTTCTCATAGAAGGCCACCAGGTTTGTCAGGCACGATTTGCCCTTGGTGAAGCCGTGTTGATTGTACCCAATCACCTCTTTGTTATTCTTCTGCCTCAGCAGTGCCTCCAGGAGGATCTGCTCCATAATCTTACCAGGCACGGAGGTGAGACCGACTGGCCTATAGTTCCCTGGTTCCTCCTTCTTTCCCTTTTTGAAAATGGGGATTATGTTTCCCGTTTTCCAGTCAGTGGGGACTCCACCAGACTGCCATGACTTTTGGAATATAGTAGAGAGCGGTTTAGCAACCTCATCCGCCAGTTCCTTCAGTACCCGTGGGTGTATCCCATCAGGTCCCATGGACTTGTTCACTTTCAGGTTCATCAGATGGTCATGAACCTGATCTTCACTTATGATGGGCAGTTCTGTCCAACCCCTGCCATTGTCTTCTATGACTCCGGGAGTGTGGCTGGAGCCCTTGCCAGTGAAGACTGAGGAAAAGAAGTCGTTGAGAACCTCAGCCTTCTCCATATCACTTGTCACCAGCTCCCCCGTTTCCTTTCTGAGGGGGCCCACACCCTCCCTAGTCATCTTCTTACCATTAAGATACCTATAGAAATTTTTGCTGTTTCCCTTGATCTCCTTGGCTAGATTTAATTCTAACTGAGCTTTAGCTTTTCTCACCAGGTCTCCTGCTGTTCGGACAGCTTCCTTATACGCTCCCCATTCCAGCTGTCCTCTCTTCCACTCCTTATAAAGTTGTGACTGCGCTGGAGCAGTCTGTTCCTGAAAGATTGCAGGCTGTGGAAAGGGCCCACACTGGAGCAGTTCGTGAAGAACTGCAGCCCATGGGAAGGACTCACATTGGAGATTGTGGAGAACTGTCTCCCGTAGGAGGGACCCCATGCTGGAGCAGGGGAAGAGAGTGAGGAGTCCTCCCCCTGAGGAGGAAGGAGCAGCAGAGACAATGTGTGATGAACTGACCACAACGCCCATTCCCTGACCGCCTGTGCCACTGGGGAGGAGGAGGTAGAGAAACTGGGAGTGAACTTGAGCCCAGGAAGAAGGGATGGAGTTCTAAGATTTAGCTTTTGTTTTCTCATTGTTCTACTTTGATTTTTTTATCCTACTCTGATTTTGATTGGTAATAAACTAATTTCCCCAAGTCAAGTCTGTTCTGCCCATGACGGTAATTGCTGAACAATCTCTCCCTGTCCTTATCTTGACCGAAGCCTTTCGTTATATTTTCTCTCCCCCGTCCAGCTGAGGAGGCCAGCAACACAATGGCTTTGGTGGGCCCCCGGCCTCCAGCCAGGGTCAACCCACCACATGAGTGAAGGATGGGCAAAGCTGCAGGTACAGCAAGCGTGGGTGTGAAAATTGGTGAAACCAGAATGATTTTAACCTCAAGGGGCCCAGAAGAATATATAATTTCTATGAGCTTAGCCTCGCCCCTGAATTTGGTGCAACACCTGGCAGCTATTTTGCTGTATGTTTGCTTTCGGCAGAGCTGTAGAACAAGAGGTTTGCAAGACCTGGCTGCAGCTCAGAACCGAGCTCTGGCTTTCACTAAAGCCAGTCCTGGGACTGCACCAAGAGATCTGTCATCTTCCTTCTGCTTTTTAATATCTGGGAGCACAGGGAGCGCTAATTGGCAGGCTAGCGGACGCTTTTCTAATGAAGGCACCATGAAAGGCTGAGGGAGGGCACATCTGCCAATCAAAACGTGCTGAACTGTGAAATGAATCTGTGCTACCCACCTTCTCACCTTCCCTGCAGCCTCAGGGACTGCAGCACGGGAAAAGGAATATTCTAAAGGAACATTTTGCAGCCTCACTGACTGCAGCACACGATCTGCAGATCCACGTGCCTGGGTCCTCTGTTATTTTTCCCCGCGTTAAGGTTTGATGGCAAACCACTCCTGAGCCCCTGCCCGCCCGGGCACCGCGGCCGTCTGCCGGCATCGCTGCACATGCAGCCCAAGGGCAGAGGCTGCCCACGCTTCTGCTTGGGTGCACGCTCGGTTCAGCGGCAAAAACCACCGCTCTGCGAGCAGCAGCCTTCGGCTCGACATCACCCTCCTCAGCTCCACATCCCTCCTTCGCCAGCGCCGAGGACCTGCCCGGGTACACCACAGACCTCGCGAGGCACACGGCATGTGAAGCACACTGGGTACATCCGCCGGTGGAGGGGGAAGGTACTATTTTTTAATTTCATCCTCTGGAGAAAAATGCAGCCCCTCGCCCATTCACACCGCAGTTGACGGGGGCTGCAGAGAGACGTGGGCAGCGGGACAGGCAGCGGGACAGGTAGCAGTCACCCACCACGTGTTCCACATGGTGGCGTGGGGTCCAGCAGTGCGGTGGGGACTAGGAAGCCCCTGGCAGGGCTGAGCTGCTTCCTTCCTCTGTCACAAAACTGATCCCCTTTTCCCCAGGCAGCTCCATGGCATCTGTTCCCAGGCTGCATTAGCCCACCCGGAACTGTGCCACGGCTCAGCCTGGTGGCTTTGGGCACCCAAGGCAACTTGTGGCAGGAGATGCTGGGCTGCATCTGGGAGGCTACTAGAGTAGCCCCCCAAGGGCCACAGTGGTCCAGAAAAGCAGATATTGGGAAGGGGGCTTTGTCCCTTGACACCAGTGCATTCCACCAGCGCTACTCTTCCGCTTTAGTTAAGGAAAAGGGAAGTCTCAGGCAGAGCTGAAGGAGGGGTGGGGATTCCCAGCAGAGCAGGACAAGCGGAGCTGGTGCCACCAGGAGCTGGTGGCCA